>NC_140522.1:12998540-13491040 GCF_964339955.1 Pipistrellus hanaki | reverse complement strand
CGGAGCAGCAGCATCCCGGCCTGGAGAGGCAGCAGCCAGACCTGGAGCAGCTGGTTGTGGAGCAGACAAGAGCAACAGAGGCCAGGCCCAAAGCAGCTGGGCACGGAACAGCTCTCTCCTCGCCTGCCGGTGCCCCAGGGCTGCTTCTCAGACATGGCTGGAAACTTTTGGGGGAACTTCAGGGTCTGCTGTATCAAGTGATGAAGGCTTAGATTTGGATGTGTTGAGTTATTATAGCACTGGGTTGTTGATCTGTGAGTGCCTTGTGTGGGGTCTGGATGAGGTTGGTTGATCTATTTGGAAGCCTCTTTTGTGTGAAGTGTATCCTTGGACATGAAAAATTTAAAGTTCTGAAAGTTTAAGGTCTCTTGCCAAAAAGAGGTTTTAAAGCTAACACCTTAATTTCAATGGAGAAAGGGGAGGACAAGCCCTTCCCACCCAGAACAGGTAATCCAATTCCAGCCAGCAGCAATCTTTAAAAAAATGTGTCCATTTACATTTGAGTGGCTATGCCTTTTGATAGCCAGGGGCAAGTTTACATGTAAACAAGTTTGCTTTTCAGTTCCCGGGGCAGAAAAAATAAGGTTTAAAATGATTAGATTTTAAAATTTATTCTTAAAAATATAAAAGTTTATTAATTAAAAAAAAACAAGGAAATTAAAAAATCTGATGAACAATATTAACTGTTGATTATAATAGAATCAGAGATATGGGAGGGGAGTGGACTGACAACTCTGGGGTGGGGGGAAGGGGTTGTGGTGTTTGCAGGAAGAGACTGAACATAAACAGTGCACTGGTGGATGAGAACAATGGGGGGGTGCAGAAAGGGCAGAGGGTGGGGTGAGAACCTGGTGGAAGGGGGAAGAAATGAGTAACCTTTGTAATAATATGAACAATATTGATTAAAAAAAAAAAAAAAAAAAAAAGAGGACAGAAAGAAGGCCAAGGGGCACATGAAAACATGCTCAAAGTCACTAATTATCTGAGAGATGCAAATCAAAACAACGTCATACCATCTCACACCTGTCAGAATGGCCAACATCAACAAATCAACAAAGACAAGTGTTGGTGAGGTTGCCGAGAAAAAGGAACCCTCATGTACTGCTGGTGGGAATGCAGACTAGTGCAACCACTGTGGAGAACAGTTTGGAGTTTCCTCAAAAAACTGAAAATGCAACTCCCACTTGACCTAATAATCCCACTCCTAGGAATATATCCCAAGAAATTAGAAACACCAATCAGAAAGGATATATGCACCCCTATGTTCATAACAGCACAATCTACAATACAATAGCTAGAATTTGGAAACAGCCTAGGTGCCCATCAGCAGATGATTGGATCCAAAAACTATGGTACATCTACACAATGGAATACTATGCTGCCATAAGAAAGAGGGAATTCTCATCATTTGCAGCAACCTGGATGGAATTGGAGAACATCATGCTGAGTGAAATAAGCCAATCAATGAAGGAGAAACACCACATGACCTCACTCATTTATGGATAATAAAGAGCATTATAGACTGATGAACCAAAAGATAGATATAGAGACAGTAAAACAACAAGCAGACTGTCGAATTTACAGCGGGGATGATGGGGAGATCTGGAGGAGATAATAGATCAACCGAAGGACTTGTATGCATGCATATAAATACAACCAATGGACACAAAATTCTGGGGAGGGAGGGTATTTATGGGAGGGGGGGCAATGTTAAAATATGTTCACAGACAATAATTTAATTTAAAAAATTGAAAAAAAAATGGAGGTCAGCAATTGGAACAGTAAATAATAAAATTTAGTGGAGTTTAATAGAAGAATTTTTCTTTAAAAAAGGTTTCTGAAATATATCAACTGTATAGTGTGACTATGTATCGACTTGCCTCTTTTCTCCTTTCTTTTGCTAGCTTCATTTGTAATAAGTTTGGTTTCAGGTACTTTTCCCCTTTCCTGAGAGTCACTTTCAGGAATTCTTTTTTTGTATTGCTTCCTTTAGTGGAGGAGGTGAGGAACCATTGGAACAGCACTCAGCAGAGCGTGGAGTTGCGGCTGAAGCAGCTGGAGGACATGGTGATTGACAGCCTACAGTGGGATGATCACAAGAAAGCGACTGAGGAACTTATGAGAAAATATGAGGCTCGACTCCATAGTCTTCAACAAGCCCGAAGGGATCCACTTATCAAACAAATTGCTGAAAATCAAGTAAGACTCAATAGATACCTTTTGGCGATATTGATTTGTTGGATGTGTGGGGGAATTTTGGTTCTGTAGTTTTAAGGATTCTTGTGATGCTTTCCCAAGTTCTTAGAATATGCAGTGAAATTAATATAAAGCATTTGACCAGGAAGAATTCTGAAAAATTCCTGGAGCCATAACAAATCGAAATGTACATGTATCTTAGATTTACAGCTCACTGACTCCTTGCAATTGGAACACATCCACAAACCAGCCACTAGAAAGAGAACATTTTCGGGATACCAAGAACCTTCCTTTGTTCCCTTCATGTCTACCCTGAAGGTTATTTCTATTTAGGAAATTTCTTGGGACTTTCCTTTGAGGGCTACTGTAGGGAACAAATCAGGTAATAAGTAAGTTTAGTTTCTTTTAATACCTTTTTAACAACCTGGTTTATCAATGTCATCAGAGCATCGAACTTCTGTGATCAGTTAGGTTAATAGAGTTGATGACATTGAACATGTATGGCACTATTTTAAATTTTCTCCATAATCACAGAAAATATTCTTGAATTACTGTTTATGGCTGTCAGTTTATATTTTAGTGTAACATTTATTTCCCTTCAGATAGCCTAATATAAAAGTGTACATTTGTGAAGAATATAATAATGGAAGCTAAGTCTCAATGATGAAAGTATATTTTCATTCTTCACACACATGGACTTTTCTGTGGTTACAATATAAAAAAAAGTGGCCAGGTGTCCTGATTTCCTGGATTACTCCCTATGTTTATGATATCTCCCAACTGTTTTTGCCAAGTGGATCAAAAGTTATATCAGCAGAGCCTCTGACCCTTCAGTAAAGGAATAGAATTCAAAGTGGTATCAATGCTTCAATCATCAGATGTAGCATATTCTTTTCTAATTTGCAGTATGGTCATTTTCTCCGGAAACTTCAGGGTTAACCTTTTTTTTTTTTTTTTTTTTTTTTTTTTTTTTTTTTTGTCAATAGCTACAAAGAACTGTAGGAACTTCCTTTTGTCCTTTAGATTTCATGAGGTGTATCTTGGTCCCAGGCGCTCTCAGAGATTGAAAAGGAACTGATACACCAATGGACATAGCCTGGGTGTAGCTATTCCAGCAATTCCCAGTGAACCTTGCATGGCTGCTTGATCCACTCAAGCAGTTACCTATACACGGTGATCGAGAGGGGCAGGAGACCGAAGACTTCTATATTGTTGGCCCTTTCCATTGCTCTAAGTACATAGACGGGAACTCTATAATCAATTCATTCCTATACAGTGCATGTTCCTATAAAGATCAGATGTATAGCAGAAGGAATGAAAAAAGACATTGTTTTCAGGAAGTAAAATATCTAAAAGAGGAAAAGACAAGCATTTGTTTAATGTCATCTGCTATGGATCTGATGACTTCCTTGGTTGTTTTTCTTTTCATGTCTGTAATTATTTTGATTTCAACTTACATGCAAGAGTTTGTCCAATAATTTGTTTTCTACTTTTGATATCTGTGTCTAAAACATGTTAAAACCTACTGGGAGGACCAAAGTTTTGGCAATACTGGTTACTGATTGACCAAGTCTAACATTGGCGCCTGAAATTGCACCTTAGCTACTGCTTCAAGAACTGGGTCCTGGAGACGGGATCGTGATGGCGTTCGATAACATCCTTCAGAAGCTGCAGAGGGAATACGGGAGCGATGACACGAGGAACGTGAAGAAAGCGACGGAATACCTAAAAACATCATGGATCAATCTCAAACAAAGGTAAACGCTAAGGCCCTGCCAGGTATCCGTGTGTTGTCAGGTTGAGAATTTGGTGGCTTTGGCTTTCTCATGGAAACATGCCAGAAACTGAGACTACTGGAAGTACATTTTAGTGTGATTAAAATTTTTTTATGCTATTCTGAGTGTTATCCTACAGAGTGTATATTTATACAATATCTACTTGATTTTATACAATGGAGATTTTCCTTAAATATGTCTAAACTTTGCCAGTGATTATATGTTCTGATTTTTCTTTTTTCTTATTTGGTCTCCTGGTGCTACCTAGAGTAAATCTTGTAGCTCCGTGATGCTAAGGAACACTCGGGTATGGGCAGCTGCATTAGGGTGATGGTAATCCTAAGAGTCATTAAAATAGTGGAATGTTTGGTCAGATTGCCTCAGTTGAGGCTGAGAACACATGGATCCAACTCTAGACTCCTAAACTATTCTGTGTGTAGTCAGGGCTTACTTGATGTATATATTCTTTTTTATTACTCTGTCTAGTCAGTTTATTTAAACAGTCTTAAAATAGCATATGTGTTCATAAGAGAGAGATTTTCCTGTCACTTGAAGACCTAAGACTTGAGGACCTATAAAGAGGGGTTAGCATCTGTTTAAGATTGCATATTTATATTTACCATCAGTCAAGATGTGTTTACCTTCAGCACCCTGCAGGGAGCACCTTGCCTAAGGTAATTAGGTTTCACACACATTTGTACATATGCAAATACAGCTGCCTGAAAGCTTCAAAGATATCCTAACACATTTGTTTTTCTGTGAATAAAATGGATAATATTAGAACACTTTACGATATATATTACTGGTAATAAAGTATGGTCAAGCATTTAATAACAGTTTGATATGAAGGTGTTTTATACAATTTCAGAATGCCATTTTTAGTTATAATTTCTAAAGTGGAATTTTGGAAAACTCAGAGAGAATTATGAGGGCATTATATGAGATGAAAACCCTAGGATTCTGGAGGCAATAAGACTGGGGTTGCAAATACAAAACTTCATAAGTGGTTAAAGCAGAACATAGCTATAATATTGATCTTTTTAGTGTTTTAGACAACTGTTTTGTTGTAACAAGGTATTTGAGTATAGAAAGGATTTGAATCCAAGGCTGGGAAGAAGGTGAATTAAAAAAACAGACTTAAGAAAGCTGGTAAAGTGAATTAGTGACCGGAGGGCACCGTGTCCCAGGAGAAGCAATGTAGATGTGTTCTGCGGGCAACTGAACACTACGGGAGGTTTTTAGGACGTAAGTGCTGAGATGAGGTCGCTGACATTCCAGAATGTCATATAAATGGGATCATGGTATGCAGCTTTTGTGTCTAGCTTCTTTCACTTAGCACAGTGGTTGGCAAACTCATTAGTCAATAGAGCCAAACATCAACAGTACAATTGAAATGTCTTTTGAGAGCCAAATTTTTCAAACTTCTTCTAATACCATTTCTTCATAATAGACTCGCCCAGGCCATGGTATTTTGTGGAAGAGCCACACTCAAGGGGCCAAAGAGCCGCATGTGGCTCATGAGCCGCGGTTTGCCAACCACTAACTTAGCAGAACTCACCCGGGATTTCACCCATGTTGTTTCATCTATGAGTAGTTTATTTCCATTACTCAGTATTCCATCATAGGCATGTACCCACGATTCAGCATTTAGCACAGGATGACTTTTGGGTTATTATCAGTTTTTGAGCGTTATGAATGAAGCTGCTATAAACAGTTGCATTTGGGTTTTGTGTGGACACAAAATTTCCATTTTTCTCTGGTAAAATGATTGCTGGATTGTATCTTAAGTGCCCGGTTCATGTTAAAAATTGCCAAACTGTTTTTTAAAATGGCTGTACCATTTTCCACCCCTGCTTACATTGTGTGAGAGTTGCAGTTCCTCTACATTTTCACCAGCATTTGATGTAGTGTAGTCGTTTTAAAATCCATTCTAATAAGTAGTGATATCCCATTGTGGTCTGAATTTATGTTTCTCTGATGATTAATGATGCTTAACATCTTTTTATATGCTTATTTGCCATCCATATATCTTCTGTTATGATCTGCCTGTTTAAATCTTTTACCTATTTTTTTAAAAGAATGTGTTAATTGGGGTATAAAAAGATAACGGTTCATTATAAATTTAGAGAATGTGGAAAAGTACAAATAAGCAAGTAAACCACCTTAAATTGAATATTAAATAACCATTTTAATACTGTGTTAACATGCAACTAAGAAGGACAGGCAGGTGGATGATGATGAATGGATGGATGTGTGTATGTACAATTAGAAAACATACATAAATGAGTTGTCATATGTTGATAAATTTTTTTTCAGGGACACACTGACTCCATCTGCTGCTTTTTAAAAAAATTGTATTTATTGTTAAACGTATTACATATGTCCCCAAACTCCCATTGACCCCTTCTTCCTTGCCCCGTCCCTCTGTTCTAGGCCTTCACCATCCTTTTATCTGTGTCCATGGTTTATGCATATATGCATACAAGTTGTTTGGTTGATCTCTTATCACCAACTCACCCTCTCCAACATCCCCTCTGAGATTCTGGCCTTTTCCATGCTTTTATGTCTCTAGATCCATTTTGCTCATTAGTTTATTTTGTTCGTTAGATTCTACATATGAGTGAGATTTGTCTTTTTTTTTTTTTTTTTACTGGCTAATTTTGCTTGACATATTATTCTCCAAGTCCCTCCACATTATCGCAAAGGATAAGATAACATTTTTAACTGCTCATAGTATTTCATTGTGTAGATATACCACCATTTTCTAATCCCCTCATCTACTGATGGGCACTTGAGCTGTTTCCAAATCTTAGCTATTTTAAATTGTGCTGCTATGAACATAGGGGTGCATATCCTTTCTGATTGGTGTTTTTAGTTTATTAGGATATATTCCTAAAAGTAAGAATCACTGGGTCAAATGGCAGATCCATATTTAATTTTTTGAGGAAACTCCATACTGTTTTCCATAATGGTTGTACCAGTCTGCATTCCCACCAGCAGTATACTAGGGTTTCCTTTTCTCAACATCCTCTCTAGAACTTGTCATTGGTTGATTTATTTATGGTAGCCTTTCTGACAGGCGTGAGGTGATACCTCATTGTCATTTTAATTTGCATCTGTCTGATCAGTGACTGAGCATTTTGTCATGTTTCTTGGTCATCTGTATGTCGGCTTTGGAAAAGTGTCTATATATCTCTTTTGCCCACTTTTAAATTGGGTTGTTTGTCTTCCTTTTGTTAAGTTGTATGAGTTCCTTATATATTTTGAATATTAACCTTTTATGAGATATATCATTGCCAGATATGTTCTCCCACACAGTCAGCTCCCTTTTCATTTTAATGCTGGGTTATTTTGCTGAGCAGAAGCTCTTTATTTTGATTTTGTCCCATTGGTTTATTTTCTCCTTAGTTTCCTTTGCCCTAGGAGATATATCTACAAAAATATGGTTACAACAAATGTCTCAGATTTTGCTGCCTATGGTTTCTTCCAGAATTTTTATGGTTTTACAACTTCCATTTAAATTTTTTACCCATTTTGAGTTTATTCTTGCATATGGTGTAAGTTGGTGGTCTAGTTTTTTTCTTTTTTTTTTCTTTTCTTTTTTTTTTTTTGCATGCCTGGGTCCAATTTTCCCAATACCACTTATTGAAGAGACTAAACTTATTCCATTGCATGCTCTTGCCTTTGGTCAAATATCAATTAATCATAATGGCTTGGGTCAGTTTCTGAGCTCTCTGTTCTGTTCCATTGATCCATATGCCAGTTCTTGTGCCAGTACCAGGCTGTTTTGAATACAGTGGCTTTGTAGTATAATTGATATCTGGTATTGTATCCCTGCAACTTTGCTCTTCTTTCTAAAGATTCCTGTAGCTATTCAGGATCTTTTATTATTATTATTATTCTATGTACATTTTTGGAATATTTATTCTAGATCTGTGAACTATGCTATTGGTATTTTAATAGGGTTTGCATTGAATATGTAGATTGATTTAGTTAGTGTGGACATTTTAATGATGGCAATTCTACCAATCCATGAATGTGGTATATTCTTCCACTTGTTTATATCTTTCTCTATCTCTCCTTTTAATGTCCTGTAGTTTTCTGAGTAGGAGTCTTTAACCTTATTTAAGTTTATTCTTAAGTATCTCAATTATTTTGTTGCAATGGTAAATAGGATTAATTGTTTGTTTCTGCTTCTGAGAATTCATTATTAGTGTATAAAAAATCCTCAATTTCTAGGTGTTAATTTTGTATCCTGCTACATTGCTGAATTCCTATATTAAATCTAGTAGATTTCTGGTGGAGTCTTTAGATTTTCTATGTACAATATTATATCATCTTTGAGTACACTTTCTCCTTTCCAATTTGGATGTCTTGAATTTTTTCTTCTTGTCTGATCACTGTGGTTAAGACTTCCAGTACTATGTTGAATAAGAGTGGCAAAAGTGGACATACCTGTCTTATTCCTGTTCTTAAGGGAAATGCTTTTAGTTTTTTCCCACTGAGTATAATGTTGGCCATAAGTTTGTCATATATGCCCTTTATTATGTTGAAATATGATCACTCTATTCTCACTTTGCTGAGAGTTTTTATCAAAAATGGGTTGTTGTATTTTGTCAAATGCTTTTTCTGTATCTATTAATGTTATCATTTGATTGTCTTTCAATTTGTTTATGTGATATGTCATGTTTATTGATTTGCAAATATTGAACCAGCCTTGCATTCCTGGAATAAATTCCACTTGGTCATGATTTATAATCTCTTTAATATTGTATATTATGGATCCAGTTTGCTAATATTAGGTTGAGGATTTTAGCATCTATGATCATCATTACATTGGCCTGTAATTCTCTTTCTTTGTAGTGTCTTTATCTGGTTTTGGAATTGGATAATGCTGGCCTCATCAAAAGAGCTTGAAAGTATTCCTTCTTTTGAATTTTTTGGAATAGTTTGAGGGAATGTAAGTGTTAGTTCTTCTTTGAATAATTGATAAAACTCCCCTTTGAAGCCATCCATACCTGGGCTTTTGTTTTCTTGGAGTTTTTTTTATTACTGCTATTTCATCTATTACTAGTCTATTCAGGTTTTCTTATTCTTCCTGATTCAGTTTTGGGAGGTTGTATTTTTCTAGGAATATGTCCATTTCATCCGCATTGTCCAGTTGTTGCATATACACTGAGTGGCCAGATTATTATGATCTCTGAATGCATAATCTGGCCACTACTTGTGCACTTGAGAAGAATGTATATTATCCTTCATTGGGCTGAAATGTTCTATAAATGTCAGTTAAATCAGTCTGATCCAGTGTGTCCTTTAGAGTCACCCTTTCCTTGTTAAATTGTTTTTGGAAGATCTATCCAGTGAAGTCAGCAGGTTGTCAAAGTCCCCTACTATGACTATATTTTTGTTGATCTCCCCCTTAAAGTCCTTTAGAAGATTTTTAATAAACATATTTTTGTGCTCTTTTTATTGCTGCACATATGTTTACCAGGGCTATATACTCTTGTTGAATCAATCCCTTTATTATTATGTGGTGACCTTTGTCATCTCTTGTGATGGCCTTCATTTTGAAGTCTATTTTGTCAGATATGAGTATTGCTACCCCAGATTTTTTTTTTCTATTTCCATTTGCATGGACAATATTCTTCCACACCCAGACTTGCATCCTGTGTGTCTTGTTCTGAGGAGGGTCTCCTGGAGACAACATAAAAGTGGGTCATGTTTTTGTATCAATTCAGCTACCCTATGTATTTTGACTGGAGTTTTTAATCCACTTACATTTAAATTTTTTATTGTTTATTGCCATTTTAATTCTGTGTACTTACATTTTTCTCTTTCTCTATTTTTTCTTTTCATTATACCAGTACCTTTAGCATTTCTTGCAGTGCTTATTTGGTGGTGACAATCTCCTTTTCCTTTTCCTTTTGTCCTAGGAAGCCCTTTATCTCACCATCTATTTTGAATGATAGTCTTGCTGGATATAGTAATATTAGTTTTAGATCCTGGTTTTTCATTACCTTCAAAGGCCATTCCCTCTGGCTTGTAGAGTTTCTGATGAGAAATCAGCTTACAGGCTTATGGGAGCTCCTATGTAGGTAACAAATTGCTTTTCTTCTGCTGCCTTTGAGATTCTCTCTTTGTCTTTAATTTTTGACATTTTAATTATGATGTATGTGGGCATGGGCCTGTTTGGGTTCTTCTTGCTTGGGACTCTCTGTGATTTCTGGACTTGTGTGACCTTTTCTTTCACCAAGTTAGGGAAGTTTTCTGCCATTATTTCTTCAAACATGTTCTCTATTCCTTGTTCACTTTCTTCTCCTTCTGTCCAACTGTTATGCAAATCTTGTTATCTTTCAGGCTGTTCTACTGCCCCCTTAACACATTGCGGATGGATCACAACAATTCTCGCTTTATATTACACAGTGTTCTACAAAGTATCATATTTTAAAAAGATATTAGCTTGTAAGAACATGTAATAAATAACTTCAAAATGTAATGGGTATTTAATTTTAAAATGTGCCTTTAACAATTATGTAAAACATATTTTTTATACTCATTCAATTGAAACTTATCTGGCCACTGGATAAAGTTAACAAAACAAAACAAAAAACAAACAAACAAACAAACAAAAAAAACTATTTGTCCCCAATGTGTTCAGCTGTCCTTTTGTTTTTAATTGTTTTTCCTTTTGGTTCTCTGATTGAGTGATTTTATTTTTTATCCTATCTACTTATTCACAGATCAAATCTGCAGCTTCCCCTACTCTGTTGTGTAATCCTCAAATGTGTTCTTTATTAATGCTATGCCATTCTTTATTTCCAACTGTTCTTTTATAGTTGCTCTCTTTTCTCATGCTGTTGAGCTTCTCTGACATCATTATTCTAAACTCCACATATGATAAATTTCTTATCTCCATTTTGTTTCTCTTCTTCTGGAGAATTCTTCTGTTCTTTTATTTGTTTTGTTTTTCTCCCCATTTTGGCTGCCTGTTTGCCTTTCTATGTATTAGGCAGATCTCCTGTTACTCCAAATCTCTAGTGCAGGACAATGTCAAATAATATTTCTGACTGGCCCTGAGTCTCCTAATTGGAGCTAATAGTAATCCACAGTTTGTGCTCCCTTTGTTGGGTCTAGGTGCCTTTGGGAAGGACCAAGTTGTTCACCGAGGTCTGCTTTTCGTAGGCTCAGCTCCAGGTGGCAGACTCCAAACCTCTTGAAATCTTCCTTTGCCTGTAGTCTTATTGTTATCAGCTTTGATTTGCATCAA
The DNA here is from genome assembly GCF_964339955.1 of Pipistrellus hanaki. Classification (NCBI taxonomy): domain Eukaryota; kingdom Metazoa; phylum Chordata; class Mammalia; order Chiroptera; family Vespertilionidae; genus Pipistrellus; species Pipistrellus hanaki. Next base: position 13,479,802 of record NC_140522.1, on the reverse strand, counting down.
GATATTGACCACAGGGTTCGGTGAGAGATCTTCCAGGAGGGTGTGGCAATTTCCTTTTTCCCAGGCAACAGCCACCTGAAAAGCAAGGTCTGCCAGAGAAAGATGTCCTCACTGGATGAGGGAATGACTCAGCCTAGGAAACCGGGGTGCCTGCCCTCTGAGCTCCAAACCCAGAGCCGCCAATCCTGAAATTTCCTCACTGAGTTCCAGTTCACTCTGCCTTCCTTCTGTCAGAGCCCAAGGTGAGTGGCTGCACACAAAATTGCATGTATTGGCCCTTTTAGAGGGTGCCTGCATTTCCAGTAGTCTTTGCCTGACTGACAGCAGCCTTCCTTCTTTTCTCAGCCAGATGTTATGTGGGCACTGTTCTGAGTTCTGGTGCTCTGGGTGGGGAGTCCAGCTTGGGATTTTGATCCCATAGTCTTCAGTGGGAAATCCCCACAACTGAGATATCCCTCTGGCACTTCAGCTGCTGACTGTGGAAGCCAGGCCAGCCCTTTTGTGCCTCTGCACTTCCTAGCAGTCTCTATGCAGTCTCCAGTTTCCAACTCGGTTATTTCTCAGCTAGTCCTCAGTTGAGTTTTCAAAGTGGTTCTTCTGTACTATAGTTGTATTTCCTGGGAGAGTGTCAGTGTAGCTCCCACTTACTCCACTGCCATTTTTAATCTCTTCTCTAGCTGTGGCTTAAGATAGTTTGGCAAAGTCTGTCACAGGTGTTAATTTTAAAAAAGATATATTTTATATACCATTCAATTCACCATTTAAAGCAGGGTGGGGAACATCTGGCCCATGGGCCTTGTAAGGCCCACAGAATCTTTTGGTCTAGCCCTGCCAAGGAATTAGGGCTGAGTTAATTAAATGTTTGACCAAATATAGCAGGCTAAATTTTAATTTGATAATTTTGTGTGGCCTATGAATGATGTTATAAATATCCAAATGACCCTTGGCAGAAAAAGGTTCCCCACCCCTGGTAAAGTATACAATTAAGTGGACTTTAGTATATTTACCATGTTGTAAAGACATCACCATACTCTTAATTTTTGTACATTTTATCACCACGAAATGAAACCTACCACTTATCAGCAGTCAGTCTGCACTGCTTCCACCTCCAGTCCTAGTCAACAGATAATTGGCTTTCTCTCCCTATGGATTTATCTTTCTGGCAATATTTCATATAAATGAAATTGCACAATATGGGGCATTTCGTATCTGTCTTCTTTCACTTGGCATAATGTTTTCAAGGTTCATCCATGTTGTAGCATTTATTGATACTTCATTTCTTTTTATGGTTGAATAATATTTTCTGTATTAATATGTTTTGTTTATCAATTCCCCCCTCAACTGATAGATAGTTGGGTTGATTGTACCATTTGGCTACTATAAATAATGCTGCTACAAATATTTGCATACAAGTTTTGAGTGGACATATGTTTTTAGATCTCTTGAGATTAAATACCTGCAAGTAAAATTATTTGTATCCACTTAAAAGTTAGATTGTTTGTTTTCTTATTATGGATCTTTGATGTCTATAAAGTTTTAAACGTTGATATTATGTATCTCTTAAATCATGAAACTCTAGAATAGTTCTTTGTAGATTAAATGAATGGCATATAAAAGCTTGATATCCAATGTCTTTCAAAAATAATATTAAATCAACTTAAAGAACCAATTTGTATTGAAAATATAAAAATAGTTCTAAGTTATTTTTATTTTATCTTAAGTTTCTTCAGATGCTATTTCTTGTAGAATTCATTTAGTCACCCATTGTGTACGTATTTATTGGTATTGCCTTTTGTGTCATGCATTATACTAAGGTATTAAAATAAATCATATGGGGAATAACATATAATTATGAGTTATAAAATATAGTCATAATTATTTTGTAATATGGATGTGATTTTTATCGAGTTATGCCTCTCTCCCTCTTCTTCTTCTCACAATTCACATTATCCGCCCATTATGGATTAGTCAAGACACATATGAATAAATCCCCCAATTCCATTAGGTGCTTGAAGAAATTGAGGTCCTTTGAGGCTATCTGCTGATTTTTTTCTTTAGTGTGTCATGATGGGGCGTGTTACACTGTAAGTAATGGAGACTTGCCCATCTTATTCCTTGCAGCATTGCTGACAGACAGAATTCCATGGAGGCTGAACTGAGGGGCAGTGCAGGCCTCTCGCATGGACCTGGAGAATTTCCTAAAGTGCCTACAACAAGCAGAAACCTAACTGATGTGCTTACTGATGTGTCTCAGCGGGAGCATGCTCCTGACAAAATCTTCTGAGGAGGCTAGTGAACTGTTTGAAGAAAATAGAGCCAAACTACATTTATTAAGACCTGTTGCCTCTGTGATATTTTGCTGTATCTTAATATTGAGTGGCACTTTAGCCTTATGGAAATTTTGGTAAATTTAAAAGAAGAGTTTAGAATAATCTTTCAGAGGTTACTTAAAAACCGTGCTTCTCTTTATAGCTAATTGTTGTTGTTTTTCTGATTTGAAAAATTAAAGCACATCATCAAAACTATTTGACTTACTCTCATCATATCATATCCCCCATATTCGTGAGTCTTCCTCTATTATAGGGTCACATAAATTTCTCTTAGTTTTATTTGGACAGATAGATTGACTACACTAACATATTTCACAGTTGCAAATTTCAAATACCACATCATCCAAAACGTAAGTCACTGATTGAGTGCCAGTATTTTTTATTTTTATTTTTATTTTTTAATTATTTTTTAAATATATATTTTTTTTGCCCCCCTCCCTCCCTCACATACGTGCCCTCCCTCCCCAGAGTTTTATGTCCATTGGTTGTACTTATATGCATGTATGCAAGTCCGTCGGTTGATCTATTATCTCCCCCAGATCGCTATTATATTTTTGATTATAGTTTTGCTTCTTTAAACTATGTTCACACTATCTCACTACTTTCGTTAAAAATTGGATCGATTTTGAAATAAGATGAATTAAAATTCTAAGCAAGGTTACAGGCAGAACTTCCTTTTTTTTTTTTTTAATTAAAGAGCCAGCCCTATATGCATTTAGTGGTTATCTTGATGCTGGCCTTGAAAAACAATGCTGTTCTATCTAATTAAAAAAAAAAAATGCACCTGGCATGGTATTGAGACTGTGGGCATATCTGGTCTCTGGCCTGCAAGGCCAGACAGTTAAGTTTATCTTCATCATTCTTCAAACAGGGTAAAGCAAACTAGAAAGCAACATTTTATCTAGGAAGGACAACAGAAAATTCCAAACAACAGTTTGTTGCAGAATGGGGGTTTTCCATTTCAGAACCTTTAAAAAGAACTACCTGCCCCTAAAGCCTCTCAGTCGTGTAGGGTCCGCCTGTGTATGGTGCTCTTGCGGCTGCCCTGGCCAGTTAAATAAATTCTTATTTGCTTTTTTTAATAAATTATCAGCCTCCAGTGGACTGATTTTGAACCCAGGGTTTGACCCCACAACATTTGGAGGCCCCCAGCGAGATACCCAAAAGAGAGGAGAGAGGGACCCCCCAGAAGGGGCAGGAGGCTCTCCCTACCTCGAGAGGAGAGAGGGACCCCCCAGACGGGGCAGGAGACATTCCCTCCCTCGGGGACCTTAGCTGGAGACAGAAGACACAAGGATTTATTGAAATCAGGAAGACCGGTCTCAGGAGGTAAGGCGCCCAGGTTGAGATCTCAAAAGGATAAGAGTCCTTGGAGGGCTGGACGCGGCTTAACCTCCAGGCTCTGGCCGGAGGACACGATCTTCTTCTTCCCTGTCCTCCTCTCTGTCCTCTTCCCTGTCCTCCTCTCTGTGTTCCTCCCTGTCCTCCTCCGTGTCCTCATCCCTGACTTCCGCTCTGTTCTCTCTGTCCTCCTCCCTGTTCTCCTCCCCGTCCTCCTCTCTGTCCTGCTCCCTGTCCTCCTCAATCTCCTCCTCCCTGTTCTCCTCTCTGTCCTCCTCCCTATCCTCCTCTCTATCCTACTCTCTCTCCCCCTCAATCTTCTCCTCCCTGTCTTCTTCTCTGTCCACTTCCCTGTCCTACTCTCTGTTCTCATCTCTGCCCTGCTCTCTGTATTCCTCTCTGTCCTCCTATCTATCCACATCCCTGTTCTCTGTCCTCCTCTATCTCCTCCTCCCTGTCCTCCAACCTTTCCTCCCCTCTGTCCTCATCCCTGACCTCCTCTCTGTCCTTCTCCATGACGTCCTCCATGTCCTCATCCCTGTCCTCCTGTCTGCACTCCTATCTGTCCACCTCTCTATCCTCCTCTCTGTCCTCTCTGTCCTATCCTATCTGTCCTGTCCTCTCTGTCCTCCTCTTGGTCCTCCTCCCTGTCCTCCTCACTCTCCTCCTCCCTGTCCTACTCACTGTCCTCCTCTATGTCCTCCTCCCTTTTCTCCTCCCTGACCTCTTCTCTGTCCTGCTATCTCTACTCCTCACTGTCTTCCTCTCTGTACTCCTCCGTGTCCTCCCTGTCCTCCCCTCTGTCCTCTCTGTCCTCCTATCTGACCTCCTCTTTGTCCTCCTCACTCTCTTCCTCCCTATCCTCCTCTCTGTCTTCCTCTCTGTTCACCTCTCTGTCCTCTCTGTCCTCCTCTCTGTCCTACTCTGTTCTCCTCTCTGTTCTCCTCTCGGTCCTCCTCCCTATCCTCCTCTATGTCTTCCTCTCTGTCCTCCTCTGTTTCCTCCTCCTTGATCTCCTCCCTGTCCTCTTCTCTGTCCTGCTCTCTCTACTCCTCGCTGTCTTCCTCTCTGTACTCCACCCTGTCCTCTCTGTCCTCCTCCCTGTCCTCCTCCCATTCCTCCTCTCTATCCTCCTCTCTATCCTCCTCAGTCTCCTCCTCCCTGTCCTCCTCTCTGTCCTCCTCTCTGTCCTCCTCCATGTCCTCCTCCTTGTCCTCCTATCTCTCCTCCTCCCATTACTCCTCACATACTCCTCTGTACTCCTCTCTGTTTTCCTCTCTGTCCTCATCCATGTCCTCCTCCATGTCCTCATCCCTGTCCTCCTCTCTGTTCTCCTATCTATCCTCTTTATCCAGTCATCTATCTCCTGTCCTCCTTGTCCTCATCCATATCGTCCTCCCTGTCCTCCCTGTCCTCCTCTCTGTCCTCCTCCCAGTTCTCCTCCCGGGTCTTCTATATCTGTCTTCCTCTCTGTCCTCCTCCCTTTCTTCTCCTGGTTCCCCTCTCTGTCCTCCTCCCTGTCCTCCTTTCTGTCCTATCTGTCCTCCTATCTGTCCTCTCTGTCTTCCTCCCTGTCTTCCTCTCTGTTCCCTTCCCTGTCCTCTCTGCTCTCATCTCTGTCCTCCTCTCTGTCCTATTCCATGTTATCCTCTCTGTCTTCCTCCCTGTCCTCCGCTCTGTCCTCTCTGTCCTCTTCCCTGTCCTCCTCCCTGTTCTCATCCCTGTCCTCCTCTCTGTCCTCCTCTCTGTCCTCCTCCCTGTTCTCCTCTCTGTCTCCTTCCTGTACTCCTCCCTGCCCTCTCTTTCCTACTCCCTGTCCTCCTCCCTGTCCTCCTTCCTGTCCTCCTCTCTGTTTTCATCTTTGTCCTAGTCTCTGTCCTCCTTTCTTTCCTCCTCCCTGTCCTCCTCATGGTTCTCCTCTGTGTCCTCCTCCCTGTCCTCCTCCCTGTCATCCTCTCTGTAATCATTTCTGACCTCCTCTTTCTCGTCCTCCCTATAGTCCTTTCTGTTGTGCCAGTCCTCCATCTGTCCTCCTCCCTGTCATGCTCTCTGTCATCCTCCATATCCTCCTCCCTGTTCTTCTCTCTGTTCTCATCTCTGTTCTCCTCTCTGTCTTCTCTGTCCTATCCTCTCTGTCCTCCTCTATCTCCTCTTCCTTGTCCTCCTCCATGTCCTCCTCCCAGTCCTATTCCCTGTCCTCATCTCTGTTCTCCTCCCTGTCCTCTACCAGTTCTCCTCTGTCCTCCTCCCTGTCCTCCTCTGTGTCCTCTAATCTGTCCTCCTCACTCTCCTCCTCCCTGTCCTCTTTCCTGTCCTCCTCTCTGTCCTCCTCACTCTCCTATTCCCAATCCTCCTCTCTGTCCTCTTCTCTGTCCTCCTCCCTGTCCTCTTTTTCCTTCTCTCTGTCCTCCTCCCTTTCCACCTCCCTGACCTCCTGTCTTCCTCCCTGTCCTCCTCCCTGTCCGCCTCTCTGTCCTCCTCACTGTCCTCCTATCTGTCCAACTCCCTGTCTTCCTCTCTGTCCTCTTCCCTGTCCTCCTCTCTGTTCTAATCTCTGTCCTCCTCCCTGTCCTCCTCTCTGTCCTCCTCTCTCTCCTCCTCCGTGTCCTGCTTCCTGTCCTCCTCACTCTCTTCCTTCCTATACTCCTCTGTGTCCTCCTCTCTGTCCTGCTACCTGTCTTCCTCTCTGTCCTCCTCTCTGTCCTCTCTGTCCTGACCTCTGTCTGTACTCTCTCCTCCTCTCTGTCCTCCTCCTTGTCCTCCTCTTTTTCCGCCTATCTCTCCTCCTCCCTGTACTCCTCTCTGTTCTCCTCTCTTTCCTCCTATCTGTCCTCCTCCCTGTCCTCTTCCAGGTTCTCCTCTCTGTCCTCCTCCCTGTTTCCCTCCCTTTCCTCCTCCCTGTCCTCCTCTGTGTTCTCTTCTCTGTCCTCCTCTCTGTCCTCCTCTCTATCCTCATCCATGTTCTCCAGATCAACCTCCCTGTCTTCCTCCCTGTCCTCCCTGTCCTCCTCCCTGTTCTCCTCCCTGTCCACTTCCCTGTCCTCCTCTCTGTCCTCCTCCCTGTTCTCCTCCCTGTCCTCTTCCCTGTCCTGGTCTCTATACTCCTCCTGTCTTCCTCCCTGTCTTCTTCACTGTCCTCTTCTCTGTCCTGCTCTCTGTTCTCATCTCTGTTCTCTTCACTGTCCTCCTCTTTGTCCTCCTCTCTGTACTCCTATCTATCCTCATCCCTGTACTCCTCCCTGTCCTCCTCCCTGTCCTGCTCCCTGTCCTCTTCTCTGTCCTCCTCTCTCTTCTCCTCCCTGTCCTCCTCCCTGTCCTGCTCCCTGTCCTCTTCTCTGTCCTCCTCTCTCTTCTCCTCCCTGTCTTCCTCTGTGTCCTCTTCTCTTTCCTCCTCTCTGTTCTCATCTCTGTCCTTCTCTCTGTCCTCCTCTTTGTCCTCCCCTCTGTCCTCCTCTCTGACCTCCTCTCTGACCTCCTCTCTCTCCTCCTCCCTGTCTTCTTCTCTGTCCTGCTCTCTGTTCTCATCTCTATCCTCTTCACTGTCCTCCTCTTTGTCCTCCTCTCTGTACTCCTATCTATCCTCATCCATGTACTCCTCCCTGTCCTCCTCCCTGTCCTCTTCTCTGTCCTCCTCTCTCTTCTCCTCCCTGTCTTCCTCTGTGTCCTCTTCTCTTTCCTCCTCTCTGTTCTCATCTCTGTCCTTCTCTCTGTCCTCCTCTTTGTCCTCCCCTCTGTCCTCCTCTCTGACCTCCTCTCTGACCTCCTCTCTCTCCTCCTCCCTGTCTTCTTCTCTGTCCTCCCTGTCCTCCTCTCTGTCTTCCTCCCTATCCTCCTCCATGACCTCCTCCCTGTCCTCCTCTGTCCTCCTCCCTTTTCTCCTTCCTGTCCTCCTCTCTGTCCTCCTCACTGTCCTGCTTTCTGTCCTGCTCTCTGTCCTCATCCCTGTCCACCTCTCTGTCCTCCTCCATGTCGTCCTCCCTGTCCTCTTGTCTGTCCTCTTGTCTGTACTCCACTCTGTCCACATCTCTGTCCTCCTCTCTCTCCTCTCTTTCTTATCCTCTCTTTCCTGTCCTCTTTGTCCTCTCCCGGAACTCATGTCTGTCCTTCTCCCTGTCCTCCTCTCTGTCCTCCTCTCTGTCCTCCTCACTCTCCTCCTCCCTGTCCTCCTCTCTGTCCTCCTCCATTTCCTCCTCCTTGTCCTCCTATCTGTCCTCCTCCCATTACTCCTCACATACTCCTCTGTCCTCCTCTCTATCTTCCTCTCTGTCCTCATCCATGTCCTCCTCCCTGTCCTCATTCCTGTCCTCCTCTCTGTTCTCCACTCTATCCTTTCTATCCAGTCATCTATCTCCTGTCCTCCTTGTCCTCATCCATGTCGTCCTCCCTGTCCTCCCTGTCCTCCTCCCTGTCCTCCTCTCTGTCCTCCTATCTGTCCTCTCGGTCCACCTCCCTGTCTTCCTCTCTATCTTCTTCCCTGTCTTCTCTGTTCTCATCTCTGTACTCCTCTCTGTCCTACTCCATGTTATCCTCTCTGTCTTCCTCCCTGTCTTCCTCTCTGTCCTCTCTGTCCTCTTCCCTGTCCTCCTCCCTGTTCTTATCCCTGTACTCCTCTCTGTTCTCCTCACTGTCCTCCTTTCTGTCCTCCTCTCTGTCCTCCTTTCTGTCCTTCTCTCTGTCCTCCTCCCTGTTCTCCTCTCTGTCCTCCTTCCTGTACTCCTCCCTGTCCTCTCTTTCCTACTCCCTGTCCTCCTCCCTGTCCTCCTTCCTGTCCTTCTCTCTGTTTTCATCTCTGTCCTCCTCTCTGTCCTCCTTTCTTTCTTCCTCCCTGTCCTCCTCCTGGTCCTCCTCTCTGTCCTCCTCTATGTCTTCACCTCTATGTCTGTCCTCTCTATCCTCCTCCCTGTTGTCCTCTCTGTCCTATTCCTTGTCCTCCTCCTTTTCCTCCTCTCTCTCCTCCTCTCTGTACTCATCTCTGTTCTCCTCTCTGACCTCCTCTCTGTCCTGTCCTCTCTGTCCCCCTCTCTGTGCACCTCTCTGTCCACTCTATCCTGTACTCTCCATCCTGCCCTCTCTATCCTCCTCTCTGTCCTCCTCCCTGTCCTGCTCCCTGTCATCCTCTCTGTCCTCCTCCCTGTTGTCCTCCCTGTCCGCATCTGTCCTCCTTCCTGTCCTCTTCCTTGTCCTCCTCTCTGTCCTCATCTCTGTCCTCTCTGTCCTGACCTGTGTGTCCTCTCTGTCCTCCTCTCTGTCTTCCTCCCTGTTGTCCTCTCAGTCCTCCTCCTTGTCCTCCTCTTTTTCCTCCTCTCTCTCCTCCTCCCTGTACTCCTCTCTGTTCTCCTCTCTGTCCTCCTTTCTGTCCTCCACCCTGTCCTCCTCCAGGTTCTCATCTCTGTCCTCCTCCCTGTCTTCCTTCCTTTCCTCCTCCCTGTCCTCCTCCCTGTTCTCATCTCTGTCCTCCTCTCTGTCCTCATCCCTGTTCTCTATTCCTCCTTCTTGTCCTCCTCTCTGTCTTCTCTGTGCTCCTCTCCATGCTCATCCCTGTCCTCCTCTCTGTTCTCCTCTCTGTCCTCCTTTCTGTCCTCCTCCCAGTCCTACTCCCGGTTCTCCTCTCTGTCCTCCTCCCTGTCTTCCTCCCTGTCCTCATCCCTGTCCTCCTTTCTGTTCTCCTCTCTGTCCTCCTCTCTATCCTCTCTGTTCTGTCCTCTCTGTCCTGTCCTCCTTGTCCACTCTGTCCTCCTCCCTGTCAACCTCTCTGTCTTCCTCCCTGTCCTCCTCTCTGTCCTTCACCCTGTCCTCCTCCCTGTCCTTATCCCTGTCCTGCTCTGTGTTCTTCTCTCTATCCTGTCTGTCCTGTCATCTCTCTCCTGTCCTCCTTGTCCTCATCCATGTCCTCCTCCCTGTCCTCCTCCCTGTCCTCCTCTCTGTCCTCCTCTCTGTCCTCCTCTCTATCCTCCTCCCTGTTCTCCTCCTGGGTCTTCTATCTGTCTTCCTCTCTGTCCTCCTCCCTGTCTTCTCCTGGTTCTCCTCTCTGTCCTCCTCCCTGTCCTCCTCCCTGTCCTCCTTTCTGTCCTCCTATCTGTCCTCCTCTCTGTCCTCCTCCCTGTCTTCCTCCCTGTTCTCATCCCTGTCCTCCTCTCTGTCCTACTCCCTGTTATCCTCTTTGTCTTCCTCCCTGTCCTCCTCTCTGTCCTCTCTGTCCTCTTCCCTGTCCTCTTCCCTGTCCTCCTCCCTGTTCTCATCACTGTTCTCCTCTCTGTTCTCCTCACTGTCCTGCTTTCTGTCTTCCTCTCTGTCCTCTCTATCCTGTCTTCTCTGTCTGTCCTCTCTGTCCTCCTCCCTGTCCTCCTCACTGTCCTCCTTCCTGTCCTCCTCTTTTTCCTCCTCTCTCTCCTCCTCTCTGTCCTCCTCTCTGTCGTCCTCTCTGTCCTCTCTGTCCTGTCCTGTATATCCTCCTCTCTGTCCTCCTCCCTGTCCTCCTTTTGTCCTCCTCTCTCTCCTCCTCTCCTCTTTTCTGTCCTCCTCTCTGTCCTCTCTGTCCTGTCATTTCTGTCCTCCTCCCTGTCGTCCTCCCTGTCTTCTTCCATGTCCTCCTCTCTGTCCTGCTTCCTGTCCTTCTCACATTTCTCCTTTCTGTCCTTCTTCCTGTCCTCCTCGCGGTTCTCCTCCCTGTCTTCCTCCCTGTCCTCATCCCTGTCCTCCTCTCTGTTCTCCTCTCTATCCTCTCTGTCCTGTCATCTCTCTTCTGTTCTCATTGTCCTCATCCATGTCCTCCTCCCTGTCCTCCTAGTGTCCTCCTCTCTGTCCTCCTCTCTATCCTCTTCTCTATCCTCCTCCCTGTTCTCCTCCTGGATCTTCTATCTGTCCTCCTCTCTGTCCTCCTCCCTGTCCTCTCCTGATTCTCCTCTCTGTCCTCCTCTCTGTCCTCCTCCCTGCCCTCCTCTTTGGCCTCCTTTCTGTCCCCTCCCTGTCCTCCTCTCTGTCCTCCTCCCTGGCCTCCTCTCTGGCCTCCTCCCTGGCCTCCTTCCTGTCCTTCTCCCTGTCTTCATCCCTGTCCTCCTCTCTGTCCTACCCTTTATCCTCTCTGTCCTCTGTGGGTGGCTTCACCCCAGTCCCATGGTCCATGTCCAATGCCCGGTCAGGCTCAGTGCTGGGTCCCCACTGGGGGGTCAGAAGGCAGCCCATTGGGGATTTTCTGTCCCTCTCTCCCCCTCCCCCTCTCTCCGTCTCTAAAACCAATAAAAACATGAAAAAGAAAGTCAGGACTTGTGTGGCTGCTATTACCATTCCTTCCTAGCCTTTACATCTGTGAAAGTTGTGTATTTTTTTTTTTCAGATTCACAAGCAAAAATTAGTCTAATAAAAGAAATCAAAGACATGGAAAGGTGTATTTAAAAAAACACAAGACTCGCCTTGACTGGTTTAGCTCAGTGGGGGGAGAGAGCGTCGACCTGCAGACTGAGGGTCCCGGGTTCAATTCCGGTCACCAGCATGTTCCTTGGTTGCAGGCCCATCCTCCGTAGAGAATGTGCAGGAGGCAGCTGGTCAATGTTTCTTACTCTCTATCCCTCTCTCTTCCACTCTGTAAAATGTCAGTAAGATATATTTATGAGTAAGATATATTTTTAAAAAAAACAAACAAAAAACACAAGACTCATAGTGTCTTTTTAGTGTATTTAAAACATTTTTACTGAGGGGTTGATGTGGAAATAGGAGGCATATGTAATACTTTAAATAATGAAAACAATGCTCATAGGGAAACTGACATATATATATATATATATATATATATATATATATATATGTGTGTGTGTGTGTGTGTGTGTGTGTGTGTGTGTGTGTGTGTATAGATTGGCTCAGTGGCTATAGACCAAAAGGTCTCAGGTTCAGTTGATCAAGGGCTGGTCAACCTTGGTTGCAGGCTCCTTCCCTGGTCAGGGCTCATGCAGGAGGCAACCAATCAATGTGTTTCTCTCACATCGATATTTCTCTCTGTCTTTCCCTCTCTCTCCCACTCTCCCTAAAAATTCAATGGAAAAATATCCTCGGATGAGGAATAACAAAAAATAATAAAATATATTTTATTAATTTCAGAAATGAAGGAAGAGGGAGAGAGAGATAGAAACATCAATGATGAGAGAAAATCATTTTTTGGCAGCCTCCTACACGCCCCCTACTGGGGATGGAGCCCACAACCCGGGCATGTGCCCTGACTGGGATTCGAACTGTCACCTCCTGGTTCATAGGTCAACACTCAACCACTGAGCCACGCCAGCCAGATTTATGGTGTCTTTTTGAAGACAACAACATTTTTATTTTAATAAAATTCAATTTGTTAGTTTTAAAAATAAAATAGTCTTCCATAATCACCTTGATGAGCTTTCCCCAACATTGGCAATGTGAGGTACATTCTTGCATGTCTTACAAACGCTAATAATCATGTAATAACAAACGAATAATTATTGTTAATACTGAAAATAAGAATAATAATATTGAATTATTATTATCCTCCACTTACAGTCAGAAGGGGTGAAAGGTTTGGGAAAGGGCAGGTTCAACAGAAGTTCTGACAGAAAAGAAGAAAAAGTAAAAGGAAAAGCTCAGAGGGAGCTTCAGCTTTAGGGCCTCTGTCGCCACCAGTTGGCCGGAGGCGGTAACGCGGGCCCGTGGGCTCCCTCTCCACCAGGTGCTCCTGGGACTGCCCTCCCCCCTCCCCTCCCCCCCCAGGCTCTGTGCCACCTCCTGGCCACCATGAGGGAGGGGGGCTCCGCCCTGGGCACTGGAACAGAGGCTGGAATTCTGGGTAGGTCTGTCCCAGGAAGACACTGCGGATGATGGAACTTTTCTAAATGATGGTTATTAAGACCAACATTCAATTAACCACACTAGAGGAGAGCCTGGACTTCTTCCCATTCTCTCCGCAGAAAACAAATTATGAAACTGGTATTATATGGAGACCAAGGAGTATGCAGCCCTAACAATGTAGAAAGAGAAATAAAGAGACATGTAAGTCACACAGTAATAGTAGTTGTTGTTACTACTGTCTTTTGAATGTTGTCTTACTAGTCATCTTATTTAACGTTTGTGATTCATTGTTATCGTTTTTCTTAAATAATTGCACTCCCCCCTCCCCCCCAGAACTGAATAAGATGCAGGCCCCACAAATTCTACCAGTGCCTGAGCTTGGGTGTACTTGAGGCTGCTCTTTTTTAATTTTCTATAATCCTCACCCAGGGATATTTTTTCTATTGACCTTTAAAGAGAGTGAGTGGAAGGAAGGGAGGAGAGAGAGAGAGAGAGAGAGAGAGAGAGAGAGAGAGAGAGAGAGAGAGAGGGAGAGAGAGAGAGAGAGAAACATCGATGTGAGAAACAAACATGGACTGTTTACCTCCGCTCCAGATTGGACCAGGGAGTCATACCTGACACTTGGGTCTGTGGCCAACGCCCTAACCACTGGGCCACCAGCCAGGCGACAGGGTTGCTCCTGGAAGAGCACAGAACTGCAGGCTGAGATCAGCTTCCGGAGGTCTGTCACTCACTGGGCCCTGGCCTTAGAGCGGCCTGGCTTTCTTCCTCACACTCACACACTCACACTCACTCATACACTTTCACAGCCACGTGAGGAGGTCACGGCTGAGGAGCCTGTGGATAAAACATGCCTTTGGGCTTTCCTTTCCCGGCCCCCCTGACAGAATCTCATGGCTCCGGCCCGGCCAGCAGCTGTAGGGTGGCTTCCGCCTGTGTGAGCACCTGTGGCTCTGGTGCCAGTGCTGTTCTCTGGGCGGAGGGTGCGGAGCCTCCATCTGGCCGAGGCCATGGGCACCCTGTCAGCCTCAGGGCCTCCATGTGAGAACATCTCCTTCTGGAGCTGGGGAGCGGGCAGCACAGCGGACGTGAGGCTTCTGTGACTGTGGCTGAGCTACTTCCATGCACAGTCCTGACCGTGAACACACGTGGGGGCGGGTGACGGTGTCAGCAGCAGTGTGATGCCAAGGCTGGAGCTGATGGATGGGTGATCACGTACATACCAGTGAGCACATAGATGCTAGCGCTCACTACATTCTGACCATGTTCTTGTCATTGAAAAGATCATTCCAAGGGGCTGCTCCAGCCGCCCAGGACCCCCAGAGGCACCACAGCCAGTTCAACACACTGCCCTTCGACCTGTGTGGCCCAGTCCTTGTCGTGGCCTGTCCTCTGCGTGACCTGTCCCCCGGCATGGCCCTGTCCATGGCGTGGCCCTGTCCTCAGCATGGGCCTATCGTCAGCTTGGCCCTGTCCTCCAGTGTAGCCCTGTGCTTTCTGCGTGGCCTGTCCTAGGCATGGCCCTGTCCACCAGCGTGGCTCTGTCCTCGGCGTGGCCCTGTCCTCCAGCATGGCCCTGTCCTCCAGCATGGCCCTGTCCTCCGGCGTGGCCTGTCCTTGGCGTGGCCCTGTCCTCCAGCGTGGCCTGTCCTCTGGCGTGGCCTGTCCTCCAGTGGGAGTGTGCATGCAGCCGGTCCCGGCCCTAGCTGTGCAGACTCCAGTGGCACAAAGTCTTCCTCTCCCCTTTATCTATTTATTTTTAATATGTTCTATTGATTTCAGAGAGGAAGGGATAGAGATAGAAAGAAACATGGATGACTAGAGAGAATCATTGATCAGCTGCCTCTTGCTCGCCCCCTACGGGGGGGGAGGGTTTGATCCCGCAACCCGGGTGTGTGCCCTTGACCAGAACCAAACCCAGGACTCTTCAGTCCTCAGGCCGATGCTCTATCCACTGAGCCACACCCTCTCCTTTTTAAGTACCATAAAGAGAAGCCTTTCCCTGTGAAATGGAAAGAAAAAAATTCCATAAACGCCAGCGGTTTTATAGAAGCCTCGGGTCCTGAATCAGCCGGGGTGAGAGCGGCCAGTCCCAGACCTCCAAGCACATGACAGAGCCCAGCCCCCGGGCGCTGTGGGTCCCGGCCACTCCAGACCCCTGTGTGAAGGGAGGGCCTGACCCCTCCCTCCAGGACTCGCCATCACATGTTGAAGATGAAGTCTAGCCCTGGCCTGTAGATTGAAGAGTCCTGGGTTCGATTCCAGTCAGAGGCAGGGACCTGGGTGGCAGGCTCCACCCCGGCCCGGGCCCTAGTGGAGGTTCCTGCAGGAGGCCACCAAACGAAGGGTCTCTCCCACATGGATGTTTCTCTCTGTCTCTCCCTCTCGCTTCCACTGGCCCTAAAAATCAATGGAAACATATCCCTAGGTGAGGGGGTGGTGGGGGAGGGAAGGCAAGAAAATAAAGTCTAGGTTGCTTTTTTAAAAAACTGTAAAACTATATGTTTGTTGTAGAAAATCCTGTCAGTGGGAATAACGTGAAGAAAACATAATCACGCAGAACTATGCTGCCCAGAGCCTCTGGGAGCAAGGGCCCCCAAGGCGTCAGTGGCGGCTCCTGGCAGCTCTCCCTTACCCAACCCCCTCCCCTGCCCAGCAGAGCTGCTCAGGGAGAGAGACCTCAGCTCCCGAGTCCTGGGCTTGGCCTGGTTAGGGTTAGGATTAGGCTTAGGGTGAGGTTGAGGGGTAGGGTTGGACTCTGACATCAGGGAGACAGCTGTGACAAGTCAGAGAAAATCACCTTGCACTTTGGGGGCACTGCCCAGGGCCCAACACAAGTACTTACTAGTCTGGTTGCCTGGCCCCGAGGGCTGGCTTTCTGCCCCATTTGCAGGGAAGGCCCTGCCCTGAGGACAAGGGAACCTCTTGCTGGCTTCGAGCTTGGAGCTCAGGACAGGGAGCTCAGGACAGTGAGCTCAGAAAGATGGGGCATTTGTGGCCAGGTGGTACCCTCGTCCCCATTCACAGGGCCCCAGGGCCTTACGCACTGGTTAGGGTTAGGATTAGGCTTAGGGTTAGGTTGAGGGGTAGGGTTGGGCTTTGAAATCAGGGAGAGAGCTGTGTCAAGTCGGAGAAAATCACCTTCCACTCTGGGGGCACTGCCCAGGCCCCTCCAGAGGTACTTACTGGTGTGGTAGCAGGGCCCAAGGGCCGGCTTTCTGCCACATTCACGGGGAACGCCCTCCCCTGAGGACAAGGGAACCTCTCACTGGCTTCCAGTCTGGAGCTAAGGGCGGTGGGGCTTTTGCGTCCACTGGTGACCCAGGTCCACATTCACAGGGCGCCAGGGCCCTACCCACATGGAACTCTTCCAGCTGTTGCCCCTCGCCCCAACCCACTCTACTCTTGACAGCTACCTGCAGACCTCCTGGCGTCCCTGACGACCCCCAACCCCTCCCTATGTCCCAGCTATCTGCAGGCCAGCCTGTGGGTCATCGTGTCCCTGCCCAGCAGCCTTTCTCCTCCTGACTTCACCACTTCTTGCTGCTCACCTAGCCCCGCCCCCTTGTTCTCCAGACTGCCTGCAGCTCCTCACCTGGCCCTACACCAGTGTTTCCCAAACTTCTCTCATGATGAGAATCACCTGGTGGAGTTGTTAAAACACAGATTCCTGAATCCCAACTAAGAAGTGCTAAACTAGAATTTTTGAGAACATATAGGTAAAATTGCATACCTAACTTAGTGCTCTGTATATAAAATCTGTCTTAGAGCACTAGTTAAGTATACAATTCTACCTATATGTTCCCAAAAATTCTAGTTTAGCACTTCTTAGTTGGGATTCAGGAATCTGTGTTTTAACAACTCCACCAGGTGATTCTCATCATGAGAGAAGTTTGGGAAACACTGCCCTACACCCTCCTTGATTTGATCAGTTTCAGGTGTGGGCCTGGGCCCGCCTCCTTGTTCCGGAAGCCCTGCCCCATGGTTCATTGGAACAATGAGCGAACAGCACCTGCCAGGCTGCCCTGCTCCTCAGACACAGAACAGCCCCCACATCTGGGAGTCCTGCCAGGTGCCTAAATCCACCCAACGTACATGGCCTTCTGCTCATAGGGTGACTCACGGGTCCCCAGGCTTGGGCAGACCAGCCAGCCCCCCGCTTCAGGACAGCCATGGGCCTCCTGAGCCTCAGGGGCTTCCCCAAACCCATAGCTCCCACCAAGGGGCAGCTCACAACAGAGTGTTCAGGGACGCCCGCAGCCCTGTCTGTGGCCTTTGACATCGGGGAGAGAGCTGTGTCAAGTCCGAGAAAATCACTTGACAGTCTGGGGGCACTGCCCGGGCACCTCCAGAGGTACTCACTGGTTGGGTAGCCTGGCCAGGAGGGCCTGCTTTCCGCAACATTCACAGGAAACACCCTGCCCTGAGGACAAGGGAACCTCTAGCTGGCTTCCAGCCTGGAGCTCAGGACAGTGAGCTCAGGAAGGTGGGGCTTTTGTGGCCACGTGGGACCCTTGTCCCCATTCACAGGGCCCCAGGGCCTTACGCTCTGGTTAGAGTTAGAATTAGGCTTAGGGTTAGGTTAAGGGGTAGGGTTGGGTTTTGACATCGGGGAGAGAGCATTGTCAAGTCGGAGAAAATCACCTTCCACTCTGGGAGCACTGCCCGGGCCCCTCCAGAGGTACTTACTGGTCTGGTTGCCGGGCCCTGTGGGCTGGCTTTCTGCCCCATTCACGGGGAACGCCCTGCCCTGAGGACAAGGGAACCTCT
Source organism: Pipistrellus hanaki (assembly GCF_964339955.1). Classification (NCBI taxonomy): domain Eukaryota; kingdom Metazoa; phylum Chordata; class Mammalia; order Chiroptera; family Vespertilionidae; genus Pipistrellus; species Pipistrellus hanaki. The sequence continues at coordinate 13,462,559 of NC_140522.1, read as the reverse complement.
CGCTGGCTTCCAGTCTGGAGCTAAGGGCGGTGGGGCTTTTGCGTCCACTGGTGACCCAGGTCCACATTCACAGAGGCCCAGGGCCCTACCCACATGGAACTCTTCCAGCTGTTGCCCCTCGCCACAACCCACTCTTCCCTTGACAGCTACCTGCAGACCTCCTGGCCTCCCCGCCGAGCCCCCAACCCCTCCCTAGGTCCCTGCTGTACCCAGGCCGCCCTGTGGGTCACCATGTCCCTGCCCACCAGCCTTTCTCCTGCTGACCTCACCACTTCTTGCTGTTCACCTGGCCCAGCCCCCTTGTTCTCGGGACCGCCTCCACCTGCTCACCTGGCCCCGCCCCCTTGATGACTGGACCTGGTTCAGGTGTGGGCCTGGGCCCGCCTCCTCGTTCCAGAAGCCCCGCCCCATGGTTCATTGGACCAATGAGCGAACAGCACATGGGCTGCCCTGCTCCTCAGACACAGAAAAGCCCCCACCTCTGGGAGCCCTCTCAGGTGCCTAAATCCACCAATCGAACATGGCTCTCTGCTCTCCAAACCAGTTTTTGCAATGAGATTTATTTTTATTCAAATTTTCACTATTATTTCTTTTCCCCATCAAATACCACTTTATTACTTATTGTGCAAGGCATTGTACACTTTCACAGAAATAGCTCTGCTAATGCAGAGGATGCAGCTTTATGAATACAGACTTGAACACCAGAGGTCGAATTACTATAAGAAGTATAGAGAGATGCACTCCCAAAGATGAATTCCTTTCTTACCAAAGTGTGTGGTGCTACACTCTCCCTTTTGTCTTCCCGATGGTGGGTAGGCGTGTTGAATTGGCTGATCCCTCTCTCAGACAAGATTCCCTGGCCAGTGAGGCAGGAAGAAGCCTCCCAGATCACCTTTCCCCAGTGGCAATTCCTGCCTTCCCAGTGGCCCTTGCAATGCTGGCTGGAGCCTGGGTTAGTGCCCCTGAGTCCCCCTGCTCTGTCCGCATTTGTGAAGTGTGGATGTAATGCGATTTCTGAACTTCCTTCACCCAGACCGATTTAGAGAAAAGAAGCTCTGTCCCCCAAATTGGTCTGTGCCTTAGAATCACCGGGGAATTCTAACAATTCCAAACCTGCACTGCATCAGACTCACTAGGTTAGAGAGGCACTGGTATTTTTGGAAGCTCCCGGGGAGGGTTCAGTGTCCAGGCAAGCTAGGGAATGACTGCCTTAAGGTGCTAGAGTGGGGAAGTTTTCACCTTCAGCACCAGCCCCCACATGGCCTGACAAGCAGCCAGAGCTTCAGGCATAAAGGGCTCTCCATGCCAAGCTGCTGTGCTCTGTCCATCTCAGTGTTGTTTTTGGTCAGCCTGTGGAGGGACTGTCTCACTTGATGTTGTGTTTTGTTTTCCAGCCGAAGGAACGTGGCTCCACAAGGGTGCATGCTTTAAATCAAGTCAACAGAGTGCTGCAGGGTTTACATCAGAACAATGTAAGTTGGTCAGGTGATGGGGCCGCGTGGGTGCCATTGGGATTGTTTACTGTTGAAACCAGCCACCTGCTCTGTGCATGGACCTCGGCTCCTTTATGGAAACATTTTCCTATGAGTAAAGGAGTAGTCACTCTTTTTCTGATTAATGAGTTAGAGTATAAGAACATATTTTTTATTTTTTGAGATTTAAGTTTACCTGATTTCTCTGATCATTCACATGTATGGCTGTCCAGATGTGCTCAGCCAAAACCCTCAGCTTCCCTGGAGAACTTGTCTTGTTTTCTTTATCTAACCTTTATTCTCTCTTATTGTGTCAGGTGGATTTGGTGAATATCGGAGGAACTGACATTGTAGATGGAAACCACAAGCTGACACTGGGTTTGCCGTGAAGCACCATTTTGCACTGGCAGATGGGGGATTTTCAGTCACTTATTACTGGTCATTGGAAATGTGTCCTTTGTGTATTCGTTTCTTAGCTCTGCATCACAGAGCACCACAAACCGGGTGGCTTCAACAACAGAAGTTATTTTCTCCCAATTGTGGAGGCTACAAATCTGAGATCAACGTGTCAGCAATGATTTTTTTTTTTCCTGCAGCCACTTTCCTGGGCTTGTGAGTCCTTTTTCCCTTTGTCTCCACATGGTCTTCCTCTGTGTATGTCATATCCTAAACTTTGCTTCTGATGTCAGGAAACCAGTCATATTGGATGAGACCTCTCCCCTCCATTTGATCTCCACTTGCCTTAATTACCTCTTTCAAGAATCTCTAAATAAAGTCACATTACAAGGTACTGGGGGATAGGACTTCAACATAGAATTTTGTGGAGGGCACAATTCAATGCCTAACTGCCTAACTGTTTGGAATGAAAGAAACTGACAAACTGCTCTATTTTCCTAGCCTCGACAAAAAGAAGATGCCTTTTTAAAATATTGAATTTAAAAATTTTAGACATCAAAACCTTGCTAAAATAGCTTAAAGAATTTCCAGGTACTGTTACTCAGATTCCCCAAAGGTTAACAATTGTCTATATTTGTATTTTCTCTTTTTCTCTTTGCCTAAATACTTCAGTGTGTATTTTCTGAAAACAAACTGTTCTCTTAAAATCAGGGAGTTCTCTTACATAACTACTATATATTAACCTAATATAAAATGTGTACGATAAGATTAATAGTTCTAACTTACTTATCATGTCTCTTTTATCTCTTTAATCCGGAATAGTTTCTGAGTATTCATGTTTTATGATATTGTCATTTTTGAGAAGCGCTGGACAGTTATTTTGTAGAATCTCCCGTTCTGTGGGTTTGGCTGATATTTTCTCATGATTAGATTGAGGTTTTTCATTTTGGGCAGGCATGCCGCAAAAGTGACATTGATTTGTTCTCAGTGCACTCACCTGGAAGCACACACTGTCCGTTAGGCTTGTTCTGGCAGAGTCAACGTTCATTGTTTGGGTAATGTGGTATCTGCCTATGCCTCCACCAAACGTGACTGCCCTATGTTATTAAAAAATGTCACGTGAGATATACTTGAGACTGTGTAAATATTCAGCTACTTATCAAATCTTCCCCATTAGTTTTAAGATCCATTCATAATTCTAAGCTGATCAGTTATTATTATGATGCTTGGCCAATAGTAAATTTCTAATGTCATTGTTCCTTTTACATTGTAAGGAAGGGCTTTCCCTTGTCTCTTGTTTATCTGTCCATCCACTTTTTAATTCATTCAATGTACACACAGTGTACACTCAAGGATTTTTACGTATTTAATAGGCTGTAATTTTTGCTATTATTGTTTACTAGAGGCCTGGTGCATGAAAATTCGTACACTGTGGGTGGAGGAGGGGGGGTCTCTCAACCCGGCCTGCCTCCTCTCATGGTTTGGGAGCCCTATGGGGATGTCCTACTGATGGCTTAGGCCTGCTCCCCATGGGCCTAAGTTGCAGCCTGGCCTTCCTCTGAGAGAGGCCATCAGGCCAATCAGGGGGAGGTGCTGCCCCCATCACCACGTTGTTGCTGTCACTGCTGGCCACAGCAACCTTCTCTTAGCCCTTGCAGTGGCTGCAGCTGCTGACTGCCCTCAGCGCTTTCAGCCGCCCCTCCCTGCTTTGTCCGGAAATACTTCTGGAAGGGCATCCAGAAGACATCTGTCTATCCAGTCTAATTAGCATATTACCCTTTTATGAAAATAGATTTTGACGCTTAAATTATACTAAATTTGGCCCATGTGATTGACCCCTCCTTAAATCAGATCTGTGTCCTTTTGACATATGCACATCATTCTTTGAGCACTTCCTTAAAACACATGTATTTCTTTAGAATAATACTGTGCAATATTAGTTCTTGATTATAATCGGGAAAGTTACTTCATCCTTTGATTTTGTATTCAGTCAAAAAAGTCTTCCTTGCATCCTTATCTTTTGTAGAAAATCAAAACAGTTGCTTTTCTATAAAAAGTTTTTTGTAAATGTATAGTATTAAAATATTACTCTTTTAGGGATTTTGAAAGTAACGTTTATTGTAACTGAATCTAATATGAGTATTGTTAAGATATAGAAAGTACTATGGTAATGTATAATGGTGAAGTAAAAAATCACCTTCTAAATTCTAGTACTTCAAAATAATCGCTGTTTAAAGGGAAATTTGAAATAAATTGAATCACCAGTGACCTGATCCCTATGGTTAAGTAATGAAATAGTTCTCATTCAAGGACTCGATCCCAGTAGCTGCTTTACGTCATAGGCGGACATGGTCTCTCTGGCAGGTGAAAGATGTCATGAAGGACATCATGTCAGCCTTGCAGCAGACAAACAAGGAGAAGATTCTGCTGAGCTGGGTGCGCCTGTCCACCAGGCCTTACAGCCAAGTCAGTGTCCTCAACCTCACCACCATCTGGACAGACGAGCTCGCCTTTAACGCCCTGCTCCACCGACATAAGTGAGAATGACTCTCCTTAGTTGTGGGCTTTCCAGATGTGTATCTCCTCCCTCCCTCCCTCACTGCTCCTCCCTAAAGCCCCTCCCCACTAGCCCTGCTGACCTCTCAGTACACGTCCTACCAAAATATAATATTAAGAAAAGTGAAATCATGAAAAAATCTAACCACTAAGTCTTTATTCTGTGGACTTAAATGACACAGCACAGCCACAGCTGCTTCTACATATTCATAAGTTAAAACATGTAAAATGACTCACATAGTTCAGTCCCACTCATTCAGCACTAATCAGAAATATATGCAAAGAATTGTGCTAGTGTCCATTCTTATACCAAAAGGAAAGTTCTATAATTCAGTGCAGTCCCGACTTATTCTACAAAATTATTTTTTTTCATGAAATTTATAAACAGATTCTAAATATACGAAAGACCAAAAGCCCATGAAGAGCCAGTACAATTGTGAAACAGAACTAGGCTGAAGTACTTCTCAAACAGAAAGCAAAAGTAATGATGAAGCTACATTAATTAAAACTATGGTGCTATAAATAAGTATGCTAATTTAATTACAGGCTGAACCATATGAAATTGCCAGTGCTTGATTGTTATTTTGACATGTAACAATGGCAGTTTCTATACTCAACCTAACAGAATAAAGGACTCAGAAATAGCTCCATCCTGATATATAACTGAACTGATTGCTATTAAAATAGATGGTATGGAACAACTGGTTACCCATATATAAGTAACTGAGTTGGATCTTTATCTCACCTTACCCACAAATAAATTTCAGATGCATCAAGGATTTAAATGTGAAAGGTGAAATTTCTTATATGTTTTATTGCCATTTTAAATAATTTATTGTTTCAAGTTTTGTTTCCTGTATATGCTGTGCTTATATATAAAAATATAACTGATACCACTACATCTTAGATCTAGAAACTTGTTAAAATTTTACAAAATTAAGTTTGTTTCTGCAGACTTAACGCATTTTTGGTAGACCATCCATAGATTATAATAGTCCCCTTCTCTCCCCTCCCCTCCACCCTCTTCCTCTTCCCTCTATTCCCCTCCCCTTCTCTTTTTCCCCCTGTTCATTTGTGCCTTGCCTTTCAATACAATATTGATTTGAATTGGTAATAATGAGAAGAATATTTTGTTCTTGAAAATGAAGGGCATGTTTTTAATGTTTTACAATAATAATGATATTTGCTGTAGCTTTTTCTTGAGATATATAATTAAAATTTGTTTAGAGAACCTCCACACCCAATCTTTTTCACTGTATCAGTTTAGAGAGGTTAACTATTCCTAGTTGGATAAGACATGTAGTCAGAAAACTTGAGTTTTAGCCTAAACTTTTTTCCATTAACTACTTAATTGGTTCAATAAGTGTGTTTGTAGTACTTTCCCTGTGTTAGGCTCAGGTTGTATAACAGAGAAAAAAGGCAAACACCCCTATCTCCTTGGGGTTTATGTGCAATTAGAGGGAGGCAGACAATAAAGATTAGGAAATGTGAGTTGTGTAGCAGAAAGCTGTGGTAAACATGCTGAAGAGAAATGTAGCTGGCAAGAGGGGAGGCCAGTGGGTGCAGGGTGTGAGTAGGAAGAGTAATAGGAGAGGAAGTCTGAAAGAAGTCAGGGCTGGAGTGGGCGAGGCAATCCCAGGAGGTAGGTGAGTGTAGGATGCAATAACAGATGGAGTGCACAAAAATGATCAACTTTTGGGTAAGTCAGCACACAAAATGTCCAGTTTTAAGGATTAAAAGAAAATCTAGATAGACATGAAATACTAAGGAATTTAATATGGAGAGGGTGAGTGGAGGGTAATTCTCTCAGGACGTTTGGTTTAGGATATCCTGTGTGAGCTGGATTTTCCACTCTGCTAATATTGGCCTTTCAATAAGAGAATTAATTCATTAGTATTAATGGTGGTAATTGATGTATTTAGGTTAATTTTTCATTTTTTTACCTATTTATTTTGAGCTTTTTATTTCGTTTTCTATGTCTTTTTTTCTTTTTATCTTATATTAATTGGTTCATCCTCCTCGTATTTTCTTTTACTATTTGGAAAGTATTGAATACTATTTTTAATCTTCTAGTGATTACTATAGAAAATTTAATAGGTATGTTTAGCCAATACAGGAAACTTAGAATATTTTATCCATAGTTTTTTATTTTTATAAGTTACTTTAAAATACTATATATTTGAAAAAGTTTTGGTATATAAACTTAAACTTTTTAATCTAAGCTCACAAACAAAATAATCCTAAACTGCAATGTGTTAGATTATAACAATGACCACTTCGTTTCCACATGTGCTGTCTTCAATGTATTTTATTTGTGTGGTATTCTCAGACCTGATCTCTTCAGCTGGGATAGAGTTGTCAAGATGTCCCCTACTGAGAGACTTGAACATGCCTTCAGCCAGGCTCAAATGTACTTGGGAATTGAAAAGCTGTTAGATCCTGAAGGTATTGTTCAGTGCTTAAGTTTAATCTTGATTTTGCTGCACAATTTTGGATATTTGAAGAGCAGTGTTTTTTGTTGTTGGGGTTTTGGTTTTTTTAGGAGGAATTATGAGAACTGAGCAGTGTTCTTTCGTTTGAAATATGGTGCAAGTCATTTTATCGCAGTTATCAGGACTTTTGTACTTAACAATTTGTAGGATCCTGTAGGAGGAAATTTAATTACCTCATTGGAAAATTGTTATTTGATACCAGCAGAAGAGTTAAAGTTTTAAGAAAATATAATTATTAGATAACCAATTCAGTATTTGGTTTAATTTTACTGAAATGCAGTTTTATACTAGTACTAGAGGCCCAGTACAAGAAATTCATGCACGGGGAGGTGGGGTGGTGAGGGGAAGGGGTGTCCCTTAGCCCGGCCTGCACCCTCTCCAATCTGGGACTCCTTGGGGGATGTCTGACTGCTGGGATTGGGCCTAAACCAGCATTCAGACATCTCTCTCACAATCCGGGACTGCTGGCTCCTAACTGCTCACCTGTATATGATGTGAAATCTTTAGTTACAAATGTTGTGGAATTTAATTCTAGACTTACTTTTATAATGTTAATAAAATCTGGCATTATCTTAAATGTCAGTGTATCTTTGAGCATTTGGGAGAAGCTTATAGGGAAGAATTTAAAGAAATGAGATACTGAACAAAATTAAGAAAGTGTCTATACCTTGTCTCTTCTGTCATTATATGAAACATAAACTTAATGAGCTATGGTACTGCAAAAATTATATAATAGTATTGTTTATGGGTGCTGAGGGTAGTTATTTTATATCTCCTACTGAGCTGTTCAATATATTTTGTACATCTAATTTAAGCTGGTCTTTATTTCCTTCCCCTTTTAGATGTTGCTGTTCAGCTTCCCGAAAAGAAATCCATAATTATGTATTTAACATCTTTGTTTGAGGTGCTACCTCAGCAAGTCACCATAGATGCCATCCGTGAAGTAGAGACTCTCCCAAGGAAATACAAGAAAGAATGTGAAGAAGGACATATTAATATACAGGCAAAGGTAAATTTTTATTGAAATGTTTGACTGGCTGTCTTTGTTATCTCTTAGGTACCAGATAAAAACACTTTTAGAAGATTTTTTTTTCTTTCCTTGTAAAAGAATGTTTTTATTAATTTTAGAGAGAGAGGAAGGGAGGGAGAGAGAGAGAGAGAAACATTGATTGGCTGCCTCCTACTGGAGACTGTGCCCCAAACCCAGTCATGTGCCCTAACCAAGAATCAAACTGATGACCTCTTGGTGCATAGGGGAAACGCTCCACCAACTGAGCAGCAATGGCCAGGGCAGAGGATTTTTTTCTTGACTGAGAACATCTTGGCTTGTCCACTTGCATATGCCTTGGAAGTTCAATTTATCAGTTAGCAGGCTGTCACATGTGTGTAACAGAAAACCATAAGTCAACTGATTTCTTAAGAAGAAATGCACTGCTTCACACAATAAGGGGGCCCAGGGCTGTGATCATGCTGCTGCATGGTATGCTGAAGAAGCAGTTATTTCCCATCATCTGGTCACCATCTTCCATCCGTGTCATTTTGTATGACAGATGGTTTCTCTCATGTCAGCTTTGCTTTGTTCTAAGTACTAGTTTTCTTTTTCTGCTTTTCTTTTCGTCTTTAGCAAAAGGATTTTTACCATTATATTTTCACAAGGGCTATCAAAATACAAGGTTTATTTTTTCTTTCATTTAGAAGGAATGACAATATGTTACTCAGTGGGTTTTTCACTTAAAGATTTATAATACTTTTACTCATTAGGATAAAAATTCATTTTTAAAAATAAAGTCATGAATTTTTCTTCCTGAATTAATACATACTTTATCTTACTCTGTTTTAATCTAACTGGCCCTCTTATTTCATAAAATTAGAGAATCTTAACAATTGGGTAAGACCTTAAAAAGTCATTCAGTCCAACATTTCAGCATATGAGAGATACACATGAATTTCAAAATGAGAAGAAATATATTTTAGAGAGACAGAAGCATGGAGTGTGAAGCTAAAATTATATTATTGTCCCTGCTTTTTGTGGATTAGTTACCTCCCCTCTCAACCACAGTTTTACCTGTAAAATCTGGATAAAACCACCTACTTCATAACAATAAGTAACCCAAAGTGTCTAAAGTAATATTAATAAGCACTTTATAAGCAGCAGCTACCATTATTATAATTTTTCCTTCTTGATTTGTTTTGGTGTTCATTCTCACTCAACAAATTCCTGTGTAAAAATGACCGTTAATTCTCATATAATGATAATGGGCTTGAATTGGTATGTCATCTCATTTTCCTTTTCCGAGGCTCAAAGAACGTATTATTTCAGATTTTTTGGGGGGGTAGTAGGTACCAATCCTTTGAATTTCTTCATTCAAAAATAGTATGATGTCTAGAAAAAGCAAAATACTTACTGAGGAAAAGAGGCAAGAGATGGGGACAAATTGTGAACCTAGGGCTCTTTTTATAGTTTTGAAAGTAGTGATGCTGAGGAAAAGCTGTAATGTTTATAACTGACTGAAAATGCTGAGAAGCATTAGACTCTAGGGGTGAAGTTATTATCCTGCATTAATGATGTATCCTTTTAAGTGGCTCAGATAATCTGCTGAGCTTGCTTTTTGGTTTGAGTTATTTGTTTACTGAATTGGGCTACTTTTGTTAGAAAGCTGGGGTATTTTACTTCTTATAGTTAAGGCCATTCTCTCTTAAAAAGAAAGATTACATTTGCCTTTCATGAGGTGTAGATAAAAACGATGGCCACTGTGTAGGGCTCGGGGTGGCATGATAAGAATTGTTTGATTAAAGCAGGTGCATTAACACGAACCGCTTCATTTGCATGCTTTTATTCGTGCCTTAGAGATTGAATTAAACTAATTAACGAAATGAAACATGGTGTACTTTTAATCATTTACTGTTTCTCAGAGCTTGCCATCCGATACTTTGCAATGAGCACTAATAGCCAGCCTTCCTCTCCCTGTGTCTTTCTGCAAATGTGTTTCGGAGCATTAGGTGGTTGGCAAATAGTTCTTGCATTTCTCTTTAATGCCTCAGGTGAAAGCCTCCTCTTGTGTTTGAATTCATACCTTCTGGACATTTGCATCCAGACAGTGCCTTCCATCTGTCTCCCACCCCCCCTAGATCCTAGCGCTTATCTCCGTGACCTTTGGCGGGTCACTGGCTAAGTTTCCTAGTCTCAGATAGCCTCATTGGAGCGTAGAGGCTGGGTGCTCACAGTTCCCCAGGGCTATTTTGGGTCTACAATTTCAGAACATGAAGTCCGGAACTTTACTCACTTTCCCTTCTCTGTCTTCGGTATCCTGTGTATCATCTGTGTGCTCATGGATTCATTTATTTTTTTAACTCCTGCTTACAGTTGACTGGGTCTGTGTGATTCTTTCTCCAAACTGTGCCTGGTGCACGTTTTCTTTTTTTCCAGCTTTCATGCTAATTGAAGACTCATCTTCTCTTGTCCTTTACAACACCCAGCCTCCATCCACAATTCATCTCTGGCCACCACACTGCCGTCGTGTGGGCTGCTTCCACTCCTTCCCTAAGACTTCCTTCTGCATGTGGGTTTCTCTCTGTGAAATGCCCCCCACACACTGTTTGCGTGGCAAGTTTACAATCTTTCCTCGGTTTCAATGGGACTTTTTCAGGGAAGTCTTCCCCTATTAGCTTATTGAAATCAGCCCCACACACTCACTCATTCAGTTTCTTGCTCTCACAGTATTTTTGTAAACTATATTAAGAATTTTAAATTGTATCTTGTAGCACTGGGAAAGCACTCGAAGATTTTTAGTAGGGATGTCTTGTGATGTGATTGTATTGTCAGAGGTCATTCTGGAGGCTGAGGGAGAACAGGGTGGCAGTGTGGGTGGCAATGGGAAGTGAGATACTCCTTAGCAGGTGAGCAGGTTGTGGTAGTCCTGAGGACAGACGATGCTGGTTGTGCAGAGGGAAAGGTCTGGATGGCTTGGTGACACATTTTGAAGGTAGGAATTGCTTACATATTAAACATGAGAGGTGAAAGAGAGAGAGAATCCAAGGCTGGCTCCCTGGTTCTTGGCTGGAGAAGTTTAGTGCATGAAGGAGCCATTTAGGAAAGTGGGAAAATCTGAGGAAAAATAAGTTTGGGGAGAAATAAAGGGTAAGTATCGGCATGGTCGGATATGCCTTTCACATTGACATGAAGATGTTAGGGTAGCTGGGTAGACAAGTCTGGAGTTTGGGTTCAGAAATAAAAAGACAAATGTCTGTGGGATATAGATGCTTCTTTAAACCCAACAGGAATAAATGAAACCACTCAGACCAAGTACACTGAGTGAAGAAAACAGGGCCCAGGCTTAATTTTGAGGAGATCCATGACTTACACATTGGCTGCAGAGTCGGGAGGAAAACCAGCGTGGAGTTCCCGAGACAGAGAAAGGAGGGTTTCAGGAGGGTGGGCAGTCAGCCATGCAGTGGGGCTGAGAGTTTAAGTTAATAGAGAGGGTGACCAGATCTGTAGGTTTGCTTGGGACAGTTTGGTTTTTGAGGGTTGTCCTAGCATTGTTTTTATAAAAATGTCCCAGTTTTTTGGCTAATATCATGGTCACCGTAAAGGCGGTGCTAGAAAAGTGGATTTGTCAGTGGGCAGGTGTTTGGTGACATTGGCAAAAGCCTTTTCAGTTGGGTGGTGGGGGACCAACACCAAAACTGAAAGGGACTGTTAACAAATCGGACCTGTCGAATCCATGAGAATTTTTTATGTTTCCCCTCTACATTGCTGTATGTTCGAAAAATATAAACATTGTGGATGGGAAGTGATTAAGTGAAGATGGGCTGTCAGCAGATTTTAAAGAAGTTTTGCTCTAAAAGGGAACCAATGAACAAAAAAGAGTTCATTTGGTTATAAGATTCTAAAGTAAATAAAAATATTCCATGTTTTGTGATGAATTCATTCCCATGGGTTTAAAACAACAACAACGACAACAATAAACCCAGACCAGCAAGTGAACTAGAGGTAGCAGCCTCCCAAAATCACCATCGGCAGCCTGTATGTGTGCCTGCCTTTCAGGGTCAAAAATAATATGCTAACATGCATTTCAATAAAAGCAGATTCGCTAGTGTCAGAGCAGAGTTCTAATCTTCATGTCCTTTTCTTTAACTGAGATTTATCCTTTAAGGCCCAACACCATCCTGCACGCACCTTTCCTATTTTAGCCCTGGCTGAACTCAAACAGCATCTCTTACTAGGACCACGGAGTTTCCAGCTTCACTAAGAGCCATTTTACTTTTATTCAGAAGTGATTCAAGTGGGTGACTTGTCACTTCCCACCTATGTGAGCATCCCCATGAGCACAGGATCCAGGAGAGCAGGCTGCTCTGTGTTCTTGAGGTACCAATACATGCCTTCTGAGTAGCTCCAGCCTGGCTCTCCCAGCGCCTGCAAACTGGCTGCATGTCTGAGACACAGCAGGCTCTTCCGGTCCACTGCTCTCCATGCAGCCGGTCTCTGTTGAACAAACACCTCATTGTCACGCTGCCTGGGGGTTTCCTCTGGGCTTTGTTTTCCTAGAGCTCAGTGCCAGAGGAGGAGCATGGGAGCCCGCGGGCTGACACCCCCAGCACCATCACCAAGGTGCACATGGACCTGGACAGCTACCAGACAGCCCTGGGGAGGTGCTGACCTGGCTGCTTTCTGCCGAGGACACGTTAAAGGAGAAGGAGGACATCTCAGAGGACATGGAGGAAGTCAAAGAGCAGTTTGCCACCCACGAGGTAAGTCATCTGTGGCCCGTGAGGGGGCCATGCCCGCCACGGTGCCTGTGCCTCCTCCGGCTCTGCCCTGATGTGTGCGCTTCCAGCATTCTGCCCCGCGGGAAGGTCATGGCACATTTTAGGACTCATGACATTTAAATAAGGGCTTTGTTTAAAGTCGGCGCAGGCGATTCTCACTGTGCATTGGAATTAGGTCTCAGATTTTAATCTTATTGTAACATGTAACTTCTGTGGAGCCACGGACACAAAGCAGTGCACAGCACTGCTGGTTTCTGAAGTGCATGGTTATCCTTAAAACACCAAGTGGCTGATTAATACAATGCACTCAGTCTTTGGAGTTGGAATGTTCCCCAGGAAGCGGTTATTTTTATTTATTGTACGATTAAGCAAATGCCGTAGCCAGTGTTCATGTATACTTTTATACAATGAACATTTCCTACTATTTTGAGAGTATAGTATATTGCACTGTAGTGATTAGCTTGTATGGAGATTTCTTTAAGGTGAAGTAGGTTTGTTTTTGGGCCAGTATGTGAGTCGACAGGTCTTATTCTAAAGAATAATGTTCTGGTTTGAAAATAATAGCAATTGTTGGGTTCTTTAAGCAGTTTCTCTTGGGTGAGCACGGTGTTTTATTTATTCTGTTTTCTCATAATTCCATGTCATGGTCTCTCAGTATCATCATCAGCATTTACTTAAAAATACTTACTATTAGCGGATGTAATATTGTTTTCTTTGATAGATTCCCCTTTTTTAGTTAGGCCAGTGCCTCTTTCCTATATTCAAAGTTGGGCCAAAGTCTACTTTATTTGCCCTCTTCATGGCTGCCTTTTTCTGCATCCCTGATATTGCAACAATAATTTATTTACTTTTTTTTTTCCAATGAGCTGCTCACAAGTCACAGTGATGTACTCTTCTAGGCTTTTATGATGGAGCTGACTGCGCAGCAGAGCAGTGTGGGGAGCGTCCTGCAGGCAGGAAACCAGCTGATAACACAGGGGACTCTGTCCGATGACGAGGAGTTTGAAATCCAGGAACAGATGACCCTGCTGAATGCTAGGTGGGAGGCCCTCAGGGTGGAGAGTATGGACAGACAGGCCCAGTTAGTGGAAGCAAAGAAATGAACACTTTATTCCACTATGTGTGTTGTCCAGTTGAGTTGAAATAAAGGTCTGTGAATGCAAGATAATTACAGAGCTTTTCTTGTAAAATGTGTGATGTTGCTGGAGTTTTGTATGATCTTGATGTGATAACCAAATTAAAAGGTAGAAGTTGGAGTACAGACATCAGGTATAGGAAAGGATATTTTATATGGATAGATATTGATGTGCGGTATCAAATTGGCTAACCATTAACTCAATGTGAAGGCAGGACTATGTAGTATTTATTTACAATTTATTACATTTTCCAAAGCAGTCCTGCCCCCCTCCCACTCCCCCAGGCTCCCATGGTTCTTTCCCCCCTCTCTGCATTGTGTATTAAGGAGCAAACTACATTCCATTGCAATTTCCACCTATTTAATATGCAGGAATTCCTGATTGAAGAAACAATGATTCTGATAGGAATGGTGGCTGCTGTTATTTGCATTCTTGTACTGCATTTAATTGATTCCATTTAGGAGGAAAATGAAAGTGTGTGTGTGTGCGTGTGTGTGTGTGTGTGTGTGTGTGTGTGTGTGTGTGTGTGTTGTTTCTATATTTAAAGACTAAGTGCTGCTTTAAATGGTTAGACAGGAGTGAGTTTCCTTGCCCGACACCCCGTACCCCCCACTCTACCCAGACTGTTAGCTACCAGGAGTGTGTATTGTGTGCATTTCCCTTTGCAAAGGGGAAAAGCAAGTGGGGCTGATGCTGTGTCCCTCCCCACAGGCTGCATGACATGCTGATGGAGTTGCAGAAGCAGCAGCTGCAGTAGCTCTCTGCCTGGTTGACACTCACGGAAGGACGCATTCAGAAGATGGAGACTTGTCCCCTGGATGACGGTTTACAATCCTTGCAAAAGCTGCTAGAAGGTCATAAAGTAAATCTGGCTCGTTTTTTCTTTTATACCTCATCAACTATGAATCAGCAGCACCTAGGGTAATACAGATAAATCTGAGGGTTTGCTAAAGACGTAATCTTTACGTCTCATCACACTGTAGAAGAGTAGAAGAACCTACCTTAGGCTGTCCTTCCCAGCTGGGGTTCCACAGCGTATGGTGACAGGAGGACCTCGGTACCATTCCTTTCCATCCGCCCTTGGGGTGAGTGGGCAGGATGCTTTATGTGCAATAGTAGCTAGGTTGGGAAGCACAGGAATCAATAATAATTGATTAGCTTCTCACGGGCTTCTGTCCTTACTGCAGGGATGGGACACTTTTCAGTGTCCCCTGCTAATCAGCAGCTTAGAGGCCGGAGTCCATGAGGACGTGGCTTTACTAACATTTTATGTGGGTATGTAAAGTGCTCTTAAGAAAGCACAGTGCTTCCCTAAGATTCTCAGGGGTTGTTTTGGACCTGTAAGTGGTTAAGAACTCTAGTGTGTGAGCATCAATGCCGTGCAAAGAAGCAAACCCTCAGATTTATCTGTATTACCCTTTAAGGAAATCTTTTGCTTCTTCTCCAATCTGGAAAAGTATCTGGCACTAAATGAAGAATCAAAATTTAGTGGATCATTTAATTTCATCACAAATTAAGGAGAAAACTTTTCACAGTCAAGGCAAGGTAGCAACTAGCCCCTCTGCAAGTTGTCTGAATGATCTTATTTTTCATTGAAATATCTGGATAACTGATACATACATATATTTACTGATAAATAAAGCATTAGGGATACTTTAAATGCAACTCAAAGGCATTTGACAACACTGTTGGTAGTGTTTAAATAAATTACCTGTATACATACATCTTAGCACCTGCCATGCTCTTCCTGTGTAAGGAGTGAGAATGAAAGTCATCTTAATCTTTATCTGCTTTCCTGGATAGCTATTCAGAATAGCTTCTGACTATCAAATATTATCTACTCATCTCTCACTTTATGCCATGCTGCACTAGAGAAAATGATCTTTGTATAGTTAAATTCAGGACTTTTTAAATTTACCAACTCTATATTATTACCTTAATTCCTAGTATAGCCGTTCAACTCACTTATGCTACATTATTATTATTATTTTGGCCACAATTTGGACTGAAAGTAAAGACATCCCACTTGCCATCTGTTTTGACACTGCGTTTTCAAACTGCTTTGGTTCATACTGAAATGTAAAGATGTATAACGGGCTTGTTTCATTAGTAGAACACTTAGGGTAATGATTGGAAATTTTAACACGATGCCTCATTAAATGTCCTTAATTACTATTGACAACCAAGTGGATTTTAAATAGGTAAGTGTGAGAGAGTAGAGATAATGGTATATCTTCATTTTTTTTCTTTAGAGCACATGTGTCAAACACAAGGCCCGCGGGCCAAATCCAGCCCGCCAGGCCTTGCAATGTGGCCCGCACCGCGCTGTCATCACTGCACTCCGCTGTCAGTTTATGACATTGTCAGTTTATGACTGTTCAGTAAACCATTCGGCCCGCGATTTAGGCTGGATTTTAGATTTTGGCCCCTTCTCTGATTGAGTTCGACACCCCTACTCTAGAGCTTGCAAAATGATCTTGAGGCTGAACAGTTGAAGGTAAATTCATTAACTCACATGGTGGTGATTGTTGATGAAAACAGCGGTGAGAGTGCCACAGCTCTTCTGGAAGATCAGCTACAGGTAAGGACCCTGAGAAGAAGGTGGAACCCAAGGGGCACGTGGTCTGAGACCCCAGTACATGTACCCTTAATCTTTACGTCTCATCACACTGTAGAAGAGTAGAAGAACCTACTTTAGGCTGTCCTTCCCAGCTGGGGTTCCACAGCGTATGGTGACAGGAGGACCTCGGTACCATTTCTTTCCATCCGCCCTTGGGGTGAGTGGGCAGGATGCTTTATGTGCAATAGTAGCTAGGTTGGGAAGCACAGGAATCAATCTCAACAAGTGGCCCACAGGCTTCTTGCTCAGAATCACTTAAGGAATTTGCTGAAATGTAGATCCCCGGGCTTCAGGCAGAACTGAATTCCTGGGACTGGAGCTCCTTGGCTCTGCACTTAAAAAAAAGTCCATGCATATTAAAATTTGAGAATTTCAGCTATGTAGGATTTCCTATCCCTTTTTCTTTGGTGGAGCAATGTGTGAATTTCAATAGCAGTTTTAGGGACTTGCTTTTTTTTTTTTCTCTCACAAATGTTATGTTATCAAGTCTTTACAAAGAGGTTGTTTGGTATTTCATTTGACTTAATACTGGAATCATCTGCTATGATGTTGCCAGCTTATGATTTTCAGAAACTTTTGGACATGTGTCTTCATTTAAAGTTGGCTAGTGGTTGTGAGACTTTGTGCAGAAGTTCATAGTTATTACAGTAACCTGAGAGGTAGGCATTCGTGTCTAGCCTGTTTAGACAGCGAGTTTTCAGGATGAGGCCTGTTTTCTGGCTCTGTCTTCAACGCCTTGCCCTGTACAAAGCTTTCTCTGGTATTACATATCAGAATAAGTTAACAGGAACTATATAATTCTTTGCTCATATTTAAGTAAAATAGAAATAAGTTGAACACTTGTTAGTTATTATCTATATACTGGTAACAAAATAATTTATTGGGAAACTTATTATGAAGGATACTTTTAAAAAAAAGTAATCAAAATTATTTATTTAGTTTTGTTAGTACTTGTACATATCCTGTGTTTAAATTTTGTGGGATTTTCTATGGATCATGAGATGTGAAGAGAGAAAAAGTCAATTAAGTATGATATTGCCACTGGTTATGTTAATCATTTCTAAAGTTGTCCATTGCTTACCAAGTATCCTGCACAACTTCTCCTATTTTCTCACTCAGAGTCTTCTGGAACACAAATCAGTTTTACTAAAAAAGAGATGTTTACAGAAAACCAGGAAGGCTGGTCAACAACCTTAATTGCTCTAACCTTTAGTTGAGATATTGTTCGCTGAAGCAGAATCTACCGTGTTTGTCCCGTGAAAGTTTCTGTTATTTCCTGCCTAATGGCTACATGTAAATTTCTGTTTATGTTGCCTAAGATGTTTTCCCCAAAGCCTCAATAAAGGGGGATGGCTGGGCCAGAGCAGGGAGTAGTTCTCCCACTAGAATTGGACTACCACCTGGCTCCCCATATCACCAAATTGGATTTCTTCAAGTCTCTTTTCATTTGTGTGCAGCCCTTCTCCAGAACCTGAACCCTGAATTGGGACTCTTTCTATGTGGGCCATGAAAGAGTCCTATGAGTCTCCTCTGCTCTTTCTGCCCCTCCCCTCCTCCCTCTTCCTCTCTGGGAACTAAAGGAAAACAGTGGCCTTTGCAGGGCGGCCTCAGCAAGACTCTCAGAGCCTGCAACTGCTCCTGAGTTGTACCAGCTGCGTGTGCTTGAATACATGACAACTAAAACAACAAAACAGAATAGACATCACATCCTTTTGGTATGTGAGTTCCTATCTTGGTTTCAGGAGGGACCCCAGAAACCTGGCAAGTTTCTCCCTTTGCTCACGTCATCAAACTACAAATAAAAGATCGGTGAGTATCACTGTCTCTTTCATCAAAATAACACCCACTGTGGTCAGGTGAGCAGTGACCACCCCCTGGTCCTTAGGCTGGGAGTGTGAGGAAGGACAGGTTGTTGACGAGCTTGCTCAAGGGAATATAAAATTTGCAAAAGAACTTGGGAAAAGTAGAAGACCTGTGGGGTTGGGTGTATAGGCATGTTTTGCTATTTCCATTGGCTCCAAGGTGTATCCGATGCCCTCCTTTCTGCTCAAGTGGCTCTATTACTGGGGCATGGGAGGGCATTAAGGCCTAAAGATGTACTTTTTGCCATTTTGTTTATTGCTTTCTGGTTGCTTTGCAGTTCCTCTCTGTTTCTTTCTTCTTTTCCTAGTTCTTTATCACTTCGATCTGGTCACAGAGCTGATTTGGCTGCATATTCTAGATTATCTTTCCTGTACCTATTTATATTTTTGTTTTGAGGTTATCATGATGCTCACATGTATCGTCCCATAGGTATACCAGTCTGTGTTAAGTAATTAGCAACTTAAGTTTGAACATGCTCTAAATCTACATATTTATTCCCCTCCCCCATGTTTTATGTTTTTGATGTTTTATATGTTTTGTGTGAGTGTGTGTATTTCATAGCTAACTGTTGTGTCCACTGGAGGAGGTGAGTTTAGATCTTTTGTGTCACCAGCTTGAATCCCTGTCATTTTGAAAGGGAAATTCAAATAAAAACTACCAGGACTTACAACTTGACATTCTCTAGAATGATGATGAGGTGAGGGTGTGGAGAAATTGTAAACTTCATATTTGCTAGTGTGAACATAATGTGGTACAAAACTGGAAAACAGTTTCTTCCTCCGAAAATCAACATAAAATTAGCATGCAAACAAGCAATTGTATTCATCGGAATAGAACCCAAATAAATGAAACAGCTGTTCAAAAATCTCTTATCCACAAATGTTCATAGTAACCTTATTCAAAGAGTCAAAAGGTGGAAACATCACAAATGTCCATCAGTTAATGAATTGATAAACTAAACGTGGTATATTCATATAATGAAATTTTATATCTCCTGAGAAATGAAGGACTGATCCATGGATAACATGGATGAATCTTGGGAACTTTGAGATAATTGAAAAATGCCAGACACACAGCACATATTGTGCCTTTCCATCCACAGAAAAATCCAAAACAGGTAAATACATGGAGACTGGAAGCAAATTCATGTTTTCTAGGGACTGGGAGGAGGGTGTAAAGGGCGAGATTGCGCGATGGGTGTGTGCGGTTAAAGGGTGTTGAAGATGTTCTGGTGATGGTTACACAGCATCTTGAATGCACTCATTGCCACTGAACTTAACCTTGGTTTAATGGTAAACTCCATTATGTGAATTTTACCACACATATAAAAATGAAGAGTAAGAGCATTTTTATGAGGGCCTGTGTCCAGAAAGCACAGGAGCTGTCCACACCACTGGTGCTGACCACTGTGACCAGTCTCATTATTTCTGTTGCTGGAATGTTACTTTCTCTGTCTGTTCACTTTAGAGTGTGATTCTGACCCCCCACCAGCTTGCACGGAGTGTAGGCTGGCCTGTTCAACTGAATCTAACACAATTGATATATTTGTCCCTGAAACATCTGTTTCCTTTCTCACGGACAATGAAACACCACAACTGCGCCTGATTCTCAAGTGTCTTCCGTGACGACAAAGCTGAAATAGATGTAACACGTGCTCCACGGAAGGCATCCAAAGTGCCACCAGGATGCACTGGTATGACTCCCTCAAGCCTCTGGGTCCAGGCATATTTTTTTGGGCTGACAATTTTCAACATAACATTTGAGAATGATCAGAGTGCGTGTGAAGAGAGTAGGGAGAGAAACTTGGCTTTCTCTTAAGCAGAGAGTGAACATGACTCAGAGCAATTCTGGGACATGAAGCAACTAAGCAGAGCCAAGTCATCTCAAGATTTTATTCCTTCCAATTTTTTTCTAAAGTGAAAGCCTTGATGGTCCCACAGCAGAGGCCAGACATCCTCAGTCTTGAGTTTACCAAGTTTCCAAGTGGCACAGTGACTGCTTCTCTGAAAACTGTGCCCCTGCATCAAGAATCGGTTTGTTCATTAAAACAGGCCCTATCTGGTTTGGCTCAGTGGATAGAGCATCAGCCTGTGGACTGAAAAGTCCCAGTTTTGATTCCGGTCAAGAGCACATCCCTGGGTGCGGGCTTGATCCCCAGTGTGGGGCATGCGGAAGGCAGCTGATCAATTCTTGTTTCTCATCATTGATATTTCCATCTCTCTCTCCCTCTCCCTTCCTCCCTGAAATAAATAAAATATATTAAAAATAAAAAATAAACAGGCAATGGCTCCCAGGACTTGAACAACTTAGGAACCTCCCATTGGCTTCCTTGTGCGTCTGCTATCACTACAAAATGAGCAGCATCTTGCACCACAACCCATGGAATTTGAAGCAGCTGGTGGTCTCTTCAGTGTGAATTCAACCCGGGAAAGTATGGCCCACACTGGGAGATCCCACACCCATCTTCCTCTGAACACGCATCATAGAGATCAAAGCCTTGGAGAATCTATTGAAGGTCGTGAGATTTCTCTCACAGAACTTTACAGGCAAGTAATACTGATAATGATGTTGGCCTCAACAACCAAACTAAATTCATGTTCTCTTTGTTTTTCTCTTTCTCTTCTTCTCCCTACATTTCTCCCATCTTCCTTCTTTCCCTCCTGACTTTCTTCTCCTGAACTCCATGAAAATTATGACCTTGGAATAGCCTACTCACCCCTTGGTCACCTGTGTCTGAAACAAAATCTGGACCATATAGGGTGTGTAGTGGACGTGTGCTCCTAAATAACTGACATGAATGAAGAGACAGAGGAGACCAGCCAGAGGGCCCTGGGGGAGTGAGTACAAGGTTCCTCCAGGGCCTTTCCCCTGGTTTTGTTTCATGAGCCACCCCAGAATCCTCCACTTATTTCCCACTTTCCCCAACCTTCTTCAACCTGGAATTTCCACGTGTAAAAACTCATCACCTTCACCTGAGTACCCTGAACTGTGGTTTAGTGAGCAGCTCCTGGACAGGGCTCTGAGGTCAGGGAGTTGAGAGCACACCCTGCCCCCCAACCCAAGGATGTGAGAGGTTAGCAATGTGCAAAAGACAGTGGGGAAAGTAAAGGACTTAAGTGATGCAAAGGAAAGGCTGTTTGGTGGGCTCCTCCTAAAGAGTGAGGGTGGCTCTAGGCATGTCCTGCTTGCTGAGGAGGCCCTGGACATGAGTGGAAGGCATTTGGGGAAAGTCTTATGAAGCGAGAAGTGGTACGTGGCTCTCAGAGGATCTCAGGGTGCCAGAGATGCAGTCTAGATTCTCCTGATTCATAGTCCCAGCGTGTCTTCACAGGCCTGGCCAGGAGGCAGGAGGCAGGATGCCTGATGACATCACTCTCCCTTGTCAGACATAAAAGCACCTGGGGGAACTGCAGACCTTCTTCTGATTCTGCTGCAGCCAACCCAGAGCCATGACTCCCCGATGCCACATCCTGGGTAAGTAGGACCCCTCGAACCCCAACTCCAATCTCACCCACCACCCCATCCCCACCTCACCCTACTTCTCCTTAGCACCAGGCCTTACCCGATCCATATCCCCAATATCCTCCCCATCCACATCTCGGATTCGGTTCTGAAACTCATGCCCGATACCACCCATGCCCCACTTTTTCACTCCAACGCCAGTCTTCCAGACTTTCATAAGGGTCATCTCCATAGCAACCCAGTCAGCTCAGCCCCTGAGTGACCCTGGGCCTCCTGCGCTCAACGCCTGCCCAGGAAACACCCACATTCCCCACAACCTTAAATCCATTTTTCCCAAGAATCTTGCCAGCAACCTCACATTCCACCTGTCCTGAGCCTCAGTCAGGACAGAGACCCTCTCAGACATTCCCTGGCCCCAGGCAGGGCTCCCTGGGGTGGACCAGAGACTGCCCCTTCAGCCACACCTCATCCAGCTCCTCCCCCACAGCTCTCTCCACCACTCTCTGCATCATCAGCCTCCTCTGTGCACATGGAGCCCCAGGTGAGCCCAGGAGGGTCAGGGACACTCGGGTGGTGGGTGGCTCCCAGAGGGCCCGCGCATGGGTGCTAGCCACACTGCCATGTGGGCCACACCAGCTCTGTCTCCTCCAGTGTCCCCCACTGGTGCTCACCTGATGCTGTGCCAGGAACAGTCCAGATGTGGGGGCAAGTTCTATGACAGCCAGCTGCACTGTTGCTATGACGATGCCGTGGTGCCCTTGAGCAGGAGCCAGAAGTGTGGAAACTGCACCTTCAGGGTCTGCTTTGAGCAGTGCTGTCCCTGGTCACTGAGACCCCAGGAGACCTTCGTGGTAAAAGTGCGAGGCCAGGGCTGTTGCTTGGCACCCACCTTGGATGACAGGGTTTGTTCCAGGTAAGGTCCTGTCACCTTTTCAGGCATGGGGTGTGCCCGGAGACTGGGGAGGGTCTGGAATCCAGGATTGTGCATGGTATAACCTCCCTGTTCCTGTGCATCTGCTCTAGTCAGTCTCTCCCTTTTTCTCTCCTTGTTTCTCCTTTTGGTTTTATTTCCCTCTCATCCTCCTTGCTGTCCTTCTGTGTCCCACTTTTCCACTCCTCTTTTTATTACCGTGTGTCCCTGCATTTCTGGCCTTCTCTCTCCACAGTGTCAGCTGACCGAGGACGGATGACCAGATGACTTCGGATTCTGCTTCTTAAGTGAGCCTGGAGATGGGCCCTTGTGCTGACTGAGCTCTGGGTCTGCAGAGATATTTGGGGATGGGGGCCTCTCTGAGTCCATGTGCCCATCTGATGCTTGTTCCTCTGGAACTCTACTCTGTCCTAAGTGGTGACAGCCCCTTTCTGTTATTCTGGACAATGATGAGAGATGGTTTTGCTGATGGAGGCCCCGAGGTGCCCAATTCCTACAGCTAACACCATGAGGCAGAACCCCATTACCTTCTGCTCTTTTCTCACCTATCAGCAAACACATAGCACTTAATAAACTTTGCAGTTTTACCTGTTCTGTCCCGGCTCATGAATGGTTGGGAAGGGTCCAAAGTGGTGGACATGGGGTCCTCTCTCTGGCTCCCCGGGTCACGTTTCCCCTTAAGAACAACTGTCAGGTGTTCCCCAGGATCTGCGAGTTTCATGGAATGACAGTTGCATCCCAATCACTGGGATCCAGTTCCTGTTTCCACCTCACCAGGGCTTAGGATAGGGAGGTGAGGCCCAGTGGAGGGAGGTGAGGCCAGCACACCCCCTGATGGGAGGCGGACGCAGGTTGGGCAGTTGCTAGGAGAGAGAAACAGGGAGGAGCCCCCGGTGCTGGGGAAGGACAAGTTGCCTCTCCTACACCCCAACCCCAGGGTCGGGCTCTCCACGTGTCCCCACCAGCCAGCGGGCTGTGGTTGGAGCTGCACTCTCACAGGAAGAACTGGCTTTCCTCCAAAAGTCGATCTGGGCATCATCCCAAGAGGTGTCAGCACTTCCCATTGGCTTTTACCCAAACTGCGGGTGGGAACTCCTCCCTGAGCTCTTGGGCTCACCCGGAACCAAGGAGACAGGGGTTGGGCTCTGTCATGTCTGAGGTTGATCTTCCCTAGAGAGACAGGGGTTCAGGGAGGAGGGGCATCCAGGACACATGATGAGGATCACAGGGGACCAGGCCATGCCCCTCAGTCTGCGGGGTGGTGACTGGGCCTGGACCAGGCATGTCCAGGGCCCTGGACAGAGGGGCCAAATGCCCAGTCCTCTCCAGATTCTAACTTCTGAAAGAAATGAAGACTACTTTCCGTGGACTAATTTTATTTGTAAACAATCATATGAAAATTAGACAGAAAAGGCAGGGATTTCTGGTTAATTGAGTGGGGTCTCCCCAAACCGGGCTCAGAGGAACCTGCCCCTCCATCCATGAGGTTGTAAATAAGAGCAGCTGGGGAATGGACAAATGCAAAGCAAAGCTGGTCCCCATCCTCAGCCTTGTCTCCCTCTCCTCTGAAGACACACTAGCAGCAGTATCAGTGTGACCTTCCAGAAGGTTCTGTGCCTGGAAGATCATGTCTGCAGAGACCTGATGGGGCAGCAGGCTCTGGGGGAGGAGGAACTCTGCAGCTGGAGTGCCCAGGGCAGAACCTTCCCCTGCTCTCACGCGTGTGATTCTGGGAGTGATGAGTGCCTCTGTGCCTCAGTTTCCGCATTTGTAAAATGACCATGAAAAACAGATTAAATGAATCCATATTTAAAAGGATTTCAAAAAATGCCTGAAGTATAGGAAACGTGTCTGTGCTTGTTGAAAAGCAAACATTTTTTTCTAACTTTAATTATTTTGCCTTTTTAACATAAAAATAGTTTAGAAATATTTCTGTGTGAGGACCCATAGATTCATCTAAAACTTGCTAATGGCAGAAAATTAGTGCAGTGCCTGAAAGTCTCAAGTTTATAATCCAATGTCTTTTTTAATAATATACTTGAAATACTCTACTGACATGGAAAATGTTCACATCATCATGTTAAAGGGGAAAAAAACTAGGATATGTAATTGCATTAGCCATTACCTCACTGTGGGTTTTCCCCATTGATTTTAGAGAGAGGATAAGAGCGGAAAAAAACGGGGTAAGAAGACAGAAGAGGAAGATTCATTGCTCCACCTATTGATTCATTCATTGGCTGATTCTTGTATGTGCGCTGATTCAGGATCCAATAGGAAACAGTGGCAAATCGGGAGCACGCTGTAGCCAACTGAACCCTCAGCCAGCACAGCCCAGCTTTGAAAAATTTCTGCACAGGAGCTTCTGGTAACGGTTTTTTTTTAGGGCCAGCAAATTGAAAAGGCTGCCTAACTCCATGGTACTTCAATGACAGCCATGTACCTAATATATTTATGGCTGCTCTCTTCTTCCAGTGCATACTTTTAATCTTTTATCATTAATATTTTAAAGTAAAATTCACATAACAGAATTTCTGATTGAATTACTTTAATCAGTGGATTTAAAATATGTATCCTGTATAATAAAAGCCTAATATGCAAATTGACCAAAAAGCAGAACAATTGGTCGCTATTACATGCATTGACCACCTGAGGGCAGAGGCTCAATGCAGGAGCTGCCCCCTGGTCGTCAGTGCGCTCCTACAGGGAGAGCATTGCTCAGCCAGAAGCCAGGCTCATGGCTGTGGCAGGAACCTCTCCTGCCTCTACAGCAGGGCTAAGGAGCAGCCAGCAGGGGGGAGGTAAGGAGTGAGGGGTCCCAGACTACAAGAGGGATCCCAGAATATGAGAGGGAACAGGCTGGACTGAGGGACCCTCCTGCCCCAACCCAGTGCAAGCATTCCGTGCATCAGGTCTCTAGTGTATTTATAAAGTTGTGCAACCACCACCACTAATTCCAGAATATCCCCATCAGCCCAAAAAGAAAGCCCGAACCCATTAGCAGTCACCCCACCCCATGACCTTTTCCCCTGCCCCTTCACATCACTGATCTGCTTTCTGTCTCTATGGACTTGCCTATTCTGGACATTTCCTTTAAATGGGATCACAACAAGACTGCAGCCTTGGAAATGCCTGTGGGTCTCACCACAGGGCAAAAGGCCCAGGCCAGGGCCCCAGCATCCTACCCTGTAGCATCCACAACGGAGACCCACACTTCACTGTTCACCAGCTCATGGACATCTGGGTCCTTTCCAACTTGAGGCTTTTAAGGATAATTGTGCTATGAACACACACTTGTACCCGTGGGTGTGAAGAGGTTTGTGGTTTTGATTCACTTTCCCTAATGACTCAGCATGTCGATCATCTCTCCATGGGTTTAGTGTCTGTTTCTATGTCATCTTTGGGGAAATGTCTGCAAATCCTTTACCCACTTTTTCATTGGTTGTTTGTCCTTTTATTGTTGACTGGTAAATTTTTACAATATTCTGGATACAATCCCCTTATCAGGAATATGGTTTGCAAATATTTTCTTTCATACTGGAAGTTGTCTTTTCATTTTCTTTTTTTAATCCATAATCTAGAGGCCTTGTGCACAAAATTCGTGCATGGGGCGTGGGGATTGTCCCTCAGCCTGGCTTGCACCATCTGCAATCTGGGAGCCGAGGGATTCCCAGGCCTCACCGAGTGGAGCATCTGATGGACCTGGTCTCCACAGTGCCTTTGGCCATCTTGTGGTGGCCATCTTGTGGTGACGTTGAGGACCACCTAGGCTTTCATTAGTATAGATATTTTTATTGATTTTCGACTGGAAGGGAGAAGGACAGAGAGATAGAAACACTGATGAGAGACACACATTGATCGGCTGTCTCCTGTTATGGGTCAAGCCTGCAACCCGGCAATGTGGTCTGAATGAGAATCAAACCTGGAACCTCTTGGTCCAGGGGAAGCCGCTCCATGCACTAAGCCACGCCACTGCACTGGTGCTTCTAGAAGTGAAAGCTTTAACTCTGATGGGCTCCAATGTATCTCTGTGTCTGTGGCTCCTCCTCACTGTCCAGGCAGCACTACTTCACTCTCCATGCTCACCAACAGGCCTGAGAGGATGCGGGGACACACTCAAGGCCATCGCCTACCTGTCCTCTCCTGTACCAACGTCACCTCCTACTTGTACTTCCTTATGTCCCTCTGGGAGAGGGGAAGAGAAATCTCTTTGGACAGAGCTGGTCTTAGTTCAGCTTATGGTGAGGGTGGACACCATCTGAACTGGTGCATAATGTGCCACCACACAGACCCATGTCCATGATCGAGACACCCTGCAACCCCAGAGTGCCCCCAACACCTGGCATCTAATTGTGGGGCCCCATCCACAGGGAAGGGATGGCTCATGCCCTTGGGGACTTCTCTGTGCTTTTGCTGCATAGACTCTGGTTTTTAAATGTTTGAAGTGAGCCTGCACACCCCCCTGCCTGGGAACCTGTCACCTCCTTCTGAAAGCAAGGAAGGGTCTGGCGGCCCTTCCAGGTTGGGGTCCCCCATGACCTGTAGCAGGGAGCAGGGATCGGGCCAGGAACCCTGAAGGTGGACTGGGGGCTCCCTGTTGGCTGTGGCAGGTGCAGGCGGCATGTGCAGGCTGGCATGTGGCACTGGAGTCCCAGCCCCTCCTGTTCAGTGACGTATGCTCACCAGCCTCTTCCCCCTTAGCTGGTACTTCGCCCAACTCCTCCTCCCCTGGGAGAGCCTCCTGGGGACCATGGAGATAACTGCCTCCTGCTGCCAGGAGGGAGGCTCAGCCTATTTGGTCCTGGACAAACGGGGAGCCATTGAGGAGCTGATGGCAGGAAGAAGGCCCATTTCCTGGACCAGGTCATGTACCTGGGCTGCTGGCTCCATCCCCTCCCAGGGGTGTGGGAGTGCAGGAACCAACCAATGGCAGGGTCTCTCTCACATCCATGTCTCTCTTTCTCCCTCTCTCCCCCTCCTTAGGATGAGGATTAAGAAAGAAATAGAAAATGTCCATAGTCTCTTAAATAGGTGTTAGGACATTCAGGCCACGTTTAAATACTTCTCACCAAGAGAACTCCAGGCTCCCTGGAGTCATCCGTGAGCTCTTACTGAGGACTAAAGATAACACTGAGACAGGCAGGCTGCTCCCCAAGGCCCTCCCTCCCTCAGGACAATCAGCCAATCAGGGGCTGCACTGAGGGAGCTGCCCTCTCCAAGGTTCCCTTCAGGGGCTCCTCATGCAACAAGCCTGTCCTTTTAGTGACCGTCCCCAAATTAACCACTGAAACACCCCCTTGGGCGGGGACCTAACAAGCTAATGGGACATGCCGGGCATGAAGAAGCATGTAGTCACCATGCCAGCGCCCACAGCGCCTGCTCTGCATATTGAGCTGGCACTGTTCCTGCCTGAGCCTCTTCAAATATCTCCCCAGGCTCTGGCGGGAAGCGGCTGGCTCCTCTCCCTTTGGGTGCTGGCCTCCTGGTGCAGGAGCTTCAATAACCCTTTGTGGGTATCGGTTTTGGGTGACCCCTCCCATCTGATTTCTATCCTGGAAGATTGCCATAACCCAGGGCACCCATAAAAAACAGCTATCTTATACACACTGTAGCAGAACATGGAACATGTTTCCTAAGGCCAGCATAAGCCCAATGCCCCCCAACAGCCACCTGCCTCCCTGCCAACCCCCACATTCCTCACCTCCATCCGGCAGCCCCTCAGACGCCCACTTCCATCGGTGGGCCCACAGACACTCACTGTCACCCTCCACGGCTCCCACGTCCTGCTGCCCTAAGAGTCTCTCATTCCCGAGACACCAGCCCTTCACTGGGACCCCAGACACTCTCCTGCCCACTCCGTGGCCACCATGTCAGCTGACAATGCTTTCAGAATCCAAAGGGAATGGGGTTGTGGGGAACCTTGGTCTGTCACAAAGCAAGCCAGCTCCTCGGGGGAGGCTGGCAGCAGGCTTGGCACCAGCCTGGGTGTGTGCCAGGAAGAGGGTGAGGTGGAGCAGGGAGCCCAGTGAGAGACAGCCTGTTCCCTGGGGCAGGATTGGAGCTGGAACTGCTGAGCATGGAGCCTGGTCTCCCAGAACAGCTGAGTCAGGAGGCCAGAGGAGCTCTGAGGCTGGAGGGCAGTGGCCGGTCATGAGAGGTGTGGGCACTGAGATCCTCTAACTCCACAGCCTGCAGCTGTGGGGTCAGAGGGCCCAGGTTTGAACCTTTCCTCTGTCTCTTCCCAAGCTGACAAGAAATAACATGCCTGCCGAAACCGGTTTGGCTCAGTGGATAGAGCGTTGGCCTGTGAACTGAAGGGTCCCGGGTTCAGTTCTGGTCAAGGGCATGTACCTTGGTTGCAAGCACATCCCCAGTGGGGGGTGTGCAGGAGGCTACTGATCGATGATTCTCTCTCATCGATGTTTCTAACTCTCTCTCTCTCTTCCTCTCTGTAAAAAATCAATAAAACATATTTTAATAAAAGAAATAACATGCCTGGTATTTTTGCATAGACATCTTGCTGCAAGCATTTTTGCTGCCAATATTTTTGCCCCATAACTAATTGGTCTTAAGGGGATTTTGCTCTAAAATATCACCCACAAAATGAGGGACATTTAAAAAGGGCATACATTTAAAAGCCTATTATGAAATAAAAGTATTTAGGCTCTGGCCGGTTTGGCTCAATGGATATAGTGTCGGCCTGAGGACTGAAAGGTTCCAGGTTTGATTTTGGTTATGAGCATGTAGTTTGGTTGCAGACTCCTCCCTGGCCAGGGCCTTGGTCAGTGCACATGCAAGAGGCAACCTATTCATATCTTTATCTCACATCAATGTTTCTCTGTCTTTACCTCTCCCTTCCACTCTCTCTAAAAATCAATGGAAAACTATCCCAGAGTGAATATTAAACAAAAAATTGTTTGAATTCACTTAAAATGAATGTAGACTCTCATCACCACTGCTCAAATAACTGACTTCATTTTGTGGATTGTACTTAAGAAGTTGCCTTGGTTCCATGGGAAAAACTCTACACCATTGAAGAGGGTGTGGGCCCTGGCTGGCTTGGCTCAGAGGATAGAGCCTCGGTTTGATTCCTGTCAAGGGCATGCACCACAGTTATAGGCTCAATCCCCTGTGCAGGAGGCAACCCATCCATGGGCCTCTCACACTGATGTTTCCAGCTCTTCTCTTCCCCTCCCTTCCACTCTCTCTAAAACTCAGTGGGAAAATATCGGTGAGAATTAACAAAAACAACAGTGAAAAGAAGACATGAGCTTCAATTTCTCCTCCCAGGGTTCTGTGTTTCAAAATAAGAAATCCGGAACATTTGAGATGTTTGTTCCTTGGCATATGTTGTTAGTTTGTCTAAGATAAAATCTTATAAAAAGGCAGAAACAGCCTTCACTCATTTCTGTCGGTGGTTATAGAGTCAACCCCAGAGGAAGGATCCAGGGTTCCATTCCAGGTCCAGGCACATATCTCGGTTGCACAGTCTGGTCAGGGCACATGCAGGAGGCAACCAATCCATGTGTCCTCCCTCATATCCATGTTTATCTGTCTCTCCTCACACACTGACACACACACACACTCCACCTCCAGCACTCCATTGTCTAAAAAAATCTGGGAAAATATTCTCAGCTGTGGATTGTAAAAAGAAGAAGAAATCACCTCATGGGAGACAAATCAGTAGCACCTGGAAGAAGTACTGACCATCTAACAACAACACCCCCAGGCCTACTGGTCACTGTATAGACCTTTATGAGGGTGAGGTCAGACTGATACAGGGATATAAACAGGGGAGTAACAGCAGGAACTTCATCCATGGAGACATAAAACCAAGGAAACAAACACCTTACAGAGCCCCTTTCACCCCTGGAATCAAGAGGAAGATTCCCTGTTGGATGTTTGATTGACAGCTTTCAGGGTCCATGCCCCCTCCTTCAGCCCCACATCTGGGTCAGCCCTTAGGAAGTCCTCTGGGCTGCCGCCCCTCACCCAAATGGAAGTTCAAACCACAAAAAGCAAGACCTGCCCACCTCCCAGCCAACATGAAGCCCTGGCTCACCACCTGCTCCCCCTACTTCCCTCCAGAGGAAACCTGAGCCCTTCTCCTGGGGAGTGCTATTGTTATCTCCTGTGAGCATGACAAACCTCACTGGGAATAAATCAGTGCTGTCATTGCTCCTGATGTTCACATGAATCCCTGCCTGAGGGGTCCTCCTGCCTCCAGCCAGGGTCACTAGGCACCCAAACCACCACCAACAGAAGTGCCATAGCAGCTTCCTCCCCACTGCCCAGTCTCATGGTCCCTGTCTGGGGCCAGTGTGCCACCTCTACTGGACTTAAGCTCTATGATGTCAGGGACCGGCACTGCCATGGCCACAGCCAAAGGCTCGGTTGCTGGGGACACTGTACCTTCTACAGACCAGAAAACACTCAGGGTCTCGTGGGAAATAAGAGATACTGAGACCCCTCTGCCCAGCTCCCTCTGTGGAAGGAAGACCCAGGCGTGAGGCCCCTGAGCAGGCACAGGCAGGGTCTGGGCTGGACTCACACACCCAGCACAGCCAGGCTCTCCCTCAGTCCCAGGCCCAGCCCCTTGGGAACAGGAGCCGCCCTCTGGGAGGCTCTGCTGGACACACCCCGGGGGAGCCGGTCCCCCAGCTCCCAGGTGCTGCTGGCAGGCTGTGCTTCTGGAAGGGGAGTCAGAGAAGGAAACCAGGGTTCCCGCCTGTCACAGGCTTCCCCCTAGCTTCCCTGGGGCCCAGCAGCTAAGCAGGCAGAGCCTCCTCCTGGCAGCATTGGGGTGTGCTTTCCACCTGGCTTCAGGGCCCCTCCCTGTGGGCAGACAGGAATGTGAGAAATCCATCTCTGCTCCAAGCAGGTCAGGCATGCAGGGGGAAGCCCAGGGCCAGGCTGCCCTGAGCTGCTGGCTGCAGGGCGGTGCCTTGGGCCCCGCCTGTGCTCCTCAGGCTTCAGGCTGCCTGCATCCCTGCAGATGGGCTTCCTGATCCCTGCCTGCAGGGCTCCCACCTCCTTTCCTGCTCAGAGGCTCCTCAGCAACCAGGAGCCGCTCCCCAGTGTGAGCAGGAGGGGCTGTGGGACAGGGGGTGGCGGCGGTTCAGCTCTCTGGTGGAAGGGACTTGCTCCGGGGGAGACCCCAGACGTGCCCGGGAACAGCACTGTCCAACGGAGAAGACTGACTTTTGTTTTTGTTTTTTTGATATTTTATTGATTTTGTACAGAGAGGAAGGGAAAGAGATAGAGAGCTAGAAACATCAATGAGAGAGAGTCATCGATCAGCTGCCTCTTGCATACTCACTACTAGGGATATGCCCACAACCAAGGTACATGCCCTTGACCGGAATCGAACCTGGGACCTTTCAGTCCCCAAGCCGACACTCTATTCATTGAGCCAAACCGGTTTTGGCAAGAATGACATTTTTTATTTAAAAAACTTGGACGGGCCCAGCGGGTGGTCCTCCGTGGGTGAGTGTCCTTCTCTGAACCAGGCGGTCATGGTGTGATTTCCGGTCAGGGCACATCACCGGTTGTGGGCTCCGTCTAGCATGCAGGGGGCAGCCCATCAATGATTCTCTGTCATCATTGATGTTTCTATCCCTCTCCCTTCCTCTTTGAAATCAATACGAAAATGTATATTTAAAAAAACTGGACCAAATCCAGCAAAACCGTAGAGAAGTTCACAAGGAAGTGAGTCATTCCTCCTGCCACGTGGGGCCCAGCAGCTCAGCAGACAGAGTCTCCTCCTGGCAGCATTGGGGTGTGCTTTCCACCTGGCTTCAGGGGCCCCTCCCTGTTGGAGACAGGAATGCGAGGAATCCATCTCTGCTCCAAGCAGGTCAGGTATGCAGGGTGGGGAGCCTGTGACAGGTGGAAACTCCGGGTTTCCTTCTCTGATTCACCTGCCACATTACTGACCAGGGAGGTGGGAGGCCCCAGGTGGGGGCACTAGGGTGAATGGGTGTCCCGACCTTGGGCAAGTGCCTTGGCAGTGGCCACGTTATGATAGGTTCAGCTGATGCCCACTCTTGCCATAACCTGAACTCAGCCCCAGGTCTGTTTAAGGAGAGACCCCTCTCTCTTCCTAGAGGGACCCAGGGACATGCACCTGGGATGTGACAGGGATACACAGGGTCACAGGCCGCCAGTGACCTTGAATGTTTCCCCCCAGACGCTCTCAGGCCTGAAGATGAACTGGGAAAGTGGAATGATGCAACCTGAACAAGGAGGCGGAGCCAAAGAATAGCCTGGTGGATCATGGGAACTAAGCCCACTTAGTCAGGCTGACTCCGCCCAATAGGAACTGGCTCTCTTGGCCTGACAGTCTATTTTAAAATGCCAATCGCTGTAAGAGAGAACTTAGGTATTTGGTTTCAGACATTTACAGAGGCCTGGCCGGTTTGTCTCAGTGGTTAGAGTGTCGGCCCTGGGGCTGAAGGATGGCAGGTTGGATTCTGGGTCCAGGGCACCTAGTGCTCCCTTGCAGGCTCCATTGCCAGGCGCCAGGAGGGGCCTGTGGGAGGCAACCAGGGGGTGTTTCTGTCCTCTCTCCCTGCCCTTCCCCCATCACTAGAAAAATCAACAGAACAAATATCCTCTGGTGAGGATTAAAGGGGAAAAAACCCTAAGATATTAACATTAGAAACAATGATACATTATCTAGTTCCAAAGCTACAATGGAATTTTGAATCAAGCTTTTTTTTTTTTTTTTAATCAATCTTTTATAACGGCTCCCAAAGATAATAGTTTTATTTTAATTGAGTATATTTAACATACAACACTGTGTAAACAGAAAGTGTGTTGTAATATGATTGCTGTTGTAGTGATATTATCACATTACATAATTATAATTGTTTTATACTTTGTAGAGTTGGCTTTCTGCTCCTTAGCCAAACTATTCCTTCCCCGCTCCCTTTTCATTATCAAAGTTGACAATGCAGCCTGTGCATCTGGGGGGGTCGCTCCAGGTCCCGCATGCTGACACAAGGATTCTTTTTGTATTGGCTCTTTTCTCTTCTCTAAATGGCCCAGTTATTTTCTGGAATGTCTGCACTCTTTGTGTCAACAGCATCTGCCAGACTCCACCGGTCCTTTCTTACCCAGACCTGGAATCAGCCACTTCCCCAAGAAGCTGGCTCTTCCAGGTGGGGGTGGGGGTGGGGTCTTTAGAGATAGAGGGGCTCCCACTGCCCATAAACTGACCCAAGTTTCTCCCTCAGCCACCGCGTTTCTGACTTCATTCTCCCACAGAGGAAACCACAGCACTTTGCAACTGTCAATATACATTATCATTTGCTCAGTCCTACACATAAAATATTAAGATTTTAGTCTGATTAGAATCTCATTCATAAACCTTTTCACATAGGCCTTATAAGGCATTTTTACCAACCTGCTCAAACTCATTCCCTATATTTTCTTCTAGTAATGTTGTTGCTTTTTGATATTTACCCTTCTCTCCCAGGTCACGTTGTGGTTTTATGAATGCTGTGAAGTTGGCATCTAAGTATTTTTCTTCAAGTTGATGGCCAGGAGTCAGATACTGTTTTAAAATATCCCACTGACCATTGGTTGTACTTATATGCATTTATACAAGTCCTTCGGTTGATCTATTATCTCCCCCTGATATCCCTCCCCTCCCCACTGTAATTTGACAGTCTGCCTGTTGCTATGGGGAGGGAGGGGATGGGTGGGAGGGAGGGAGGGGGGCAATAAAAAAAAATCAATAAAATATGTAAAAAAAAATAAATACTTAAAAAAAAATAATAAAATAAACAATGTCTGCATAAAAAATAAATAAATAAATAAAATATCCCACTGAGCTCTGGCCTGGGAGCTAAGTTGGTTAGAGCATCGTCCCCATATGCCAAGGTTGTGGGTTTGATGTCTGGTCAGGGCACAACAAGAAGCAACCAATGAATGAATAAATAAGTGCAACAACAAATTGCACATATCTATCTATCTATCTATCTATCTATCTATCTATCTATCATCTATCTATCTCTACATCTCTCTCTTTCTCATCTTCCTTCTCTAAAATTAATAACTGAAATTTGAAAATTATTCCATTTATTCTGCTTGATTTGAAATTGTATCTTCACCACACAATAAATGCACAGATATAAATGGACCAGCTTTTTATTTTGCTTCAGCTCACCTGATTGCTGAATCAGGCATCAATGCACCTGTCACATGACCACACTGCTTTTATTTTAATTTTTAATCTTTACTGTTGAGAGTATGACAGATGTTCCCCCTGTTGTCCACACTGCTTTTCATAAACATAGATGTACACATTAGCTTTCTTAAAAAATATATATTTTATCGATATTTTTACAGAGAGGAAAGGAGAGAGCTAGAGAGCTAGAAACATCTATGAGAAAGAAACATCGACCATTGCCTCTTGCACACCCCCCACCGGGGATGTGCTTGCAACCAAGGTACATGCCCTTGACTGGAATCGAACCTGGGACCCTTCAGTCCACAGACCAACGCTCTACCACTGAGCCAAACCAGTTTCGGCTACACATTACCTGTTTCTTTTTAAAAATATATTAGCATCACAAGTAATTCTTGACAATTTTCCAAACCCTCCCTTTTCTGCCCGTCTTTGAAAACATCTTATTTTTTAATATATATTTTTAATTGATTTTTTTACAGAGAGAAAGGGAGAGGGATAGAGAGCCAGAAACATCGATGAGAGAGAATCATCAACCAGTTGCCTCCTGCACACCCCCGGGGGATGTACATGCAAACAATGTACACGCCCTTGACCGGAATAGAACCTGGGACCTTTCAGTCCGCAGGCCGATGCTCTATCCACTGAGCCAAACCGGTTTTGGCTGAAAATATCTTTTTTCAGAAAATTCACATTCTGATATTCAAATTATATGAATAACTGATTGGAATGACAGTATATATATATATATATATATTATATATCGCAGTATTTTGAAAAATAAATTCTCCCCACTGAGGAATGTGACATTCTTCAGGAGAGTATTAGGTGTTTATAAGAAAGATAAATTCATAGTTGTGTGTGTCTTCTCTCTCTCTCTCTCTCTCTCTCTCTCTCTCTCTCTCTCTCTCTCTCTCTCTCTCTCTCTCAGATAACATCACTGATGCACAACCCTGAGCTATTCTGGAAAATCTTGGTTCTTCAACCCAGTTAGGTCACCTGACCACCTGACCACAGTGACAAAGACACCACCAGACAAGACGCATCAGGACCTGAGTTAATCAAAGAAAAACCACTGAAGCTGGCACAGAACTAACCCATCAGGTTCTCCCGTGACCCCCAACCCCTAGAATGTGATCGCTGCCTTTCAAAGCCCTTGATGAAAAGCTATTCATTCGGAAGGACTGGGTGGGTAGCTTAGTTGCTAGAGCATTGTCCGGATAATCCAAGGTAGCCTTTATCAGGTCACAGCACAGACAAGAATCAACCAGTGAATATGTGTTTCTCTCTCTCTCTCTCTCTGTCACCTTTCCATTATTTCTCTAAAAATCATTAAAAAAATATAGATATAAAGAAAAAATATGTGGGAGTTGGGAGTTTGAGATCCCAGATCTCTTGGCCTAACACTCTGCCAATAAATGGCTTTTATTCTCCACTGCAAAACTTGGTGGTCACCCCTCGCTGGTTTGGCTCAGTGGATAGAGTGTCGGCCTGTGGACTGAGGGGACCCAGCTTCAGTTCCTTTCAAGGGCACATGCCCAGGTTGTGGGCTCAGTCCCCAATGGGGCGGCCAGTCGATTCTTTCTCATCCTTGATGTTTCTATCTTCCTCTCTGAAATCAATAAAAAAATATTAAAAAGAAAACTTGGTGTTCTGTGTTTGATTTCGCTGCAGGGCATGGAGTGGGTAGATGCTTTGGTTTTGGGACAATTAGGAAGCAAACAAGCCGGAGGCTGATAGTGGGGGAGGTTGTACAAGTGTGGGAGCAAGAGACATATAGGAACTCTGCACTTTCTGCTCAGTTCAACTGTGGACATAAAACTGCTCTACAAACTAAAGTCTATTTTTAAAAATATATTTTATTGATATTTTACAGAGAGGAAGGGGGAGGGATAGAGAGTTAGAAACATTGATGAAAGAGAAACATCAATCAGCTTCCTCCTGCTCACCCCCTACTGGGAATGTGCATGCAACCAAGGTACATGCCCTTGACCGGAATCAAACCTGGGAACTTTCAGTCCCCAGACCGACGCTCTATCCATTGAGCCAAACCAGTTTTGGCTCAAGTTTATTTTTAAAAACAACACAGGAGCCAGCTAGTAGGGGCTCTCACTCACCAAATGTTGGACAATTAGAGAGTCAAAATAATGATATTAATTATAACCTAATGAATGAAAGAAATCCTAGAAGTTCATAATGACATGAATTAAACAAATGAGAAGATGAAAACCAGTATTATTCTTACAGTGAAATGGCAACTAATAAATGTAGATGAAAGAAAGAAGTGGAACACTGGATGGTATAACTAAGTGGTTAGAGCATCAGCCCTCTCACCAAAGGGTGGAGAGTTCAATTCCCAGTCAAGTACAAGTACCAGGGTTGAGGTTCAGTCTCTGGTCCAGGCGACTGATCAGAACTCTTCCCTTTCCCTACCTCCCTCCTTTCCCCTCTCTGAAAATCAATGAAAAAAAAATACCCTCTGGAGAGGATTAACAACAACAGAAAGACAGAATTAGAGAATTATCATGTGACAAGTTTCATACTATTAATGAATTCAGCCAAGTAACATTAATTAAAACTGGATAGGGGTCGAAGTTTAATGAGGAAGAGATATAGAGATATTTGCATACTGTCAAATTTTCTCCCCACCAAATATTTATTAATTGCAAAGAGATAGAGGAGAAACTGGGCAGGCACCACCTTAACCAAGTGATCCACGTGAATTCATGGTGAATAGACAAACCAGAATCCCGTTCACCCAAGAGGATGCAGCGAGGAGAACACGGAGTCACTGCTGTGCTTTCCTACAAGGGATGCAAACCTCGAAGCTCATCCTGAGAAAACATCAGACAAACCTACACTGAGTGACGTCCTGGAAATAACTGTCCTGTCATCTCCATAAGTGTGGGGACCATGCAGGTGAAAGTGAGACATGACAATGAACTGCAACGTGTGCTTCTGAGTGTGGCACTTCCGGTGTAAAGGCAGCTGTGGGAGCATTGGGTGGACTGGGGTGAGCTGTGAGGATGAGGTGGCGGTGGCGTGTTAAGTGAATTTCCCGATCTTGGGTCTGGCTGTGCAGGGAGGTGCCCTGTTTGCACCAACCAGCAGGTGCAAAGGTGAGGTGATGAGGCAATCTGTTGGCCACTTACTTTCAAATGGTTTAAGGAACAAGTGAGGTAACAATATTCATCTCAAAGGATAGGTGTGAGGATTAAATGACAGGATGTGAAATTTTATAACAGTTCTTGGCACATAATCCTTCAATAAATTGGATGTGTTATGACACAATATCAAGACACTAAAAACATGTGGCCAAGGTGATCTTTGTATGTAGCTTTTTCTTCATGAGAAACACATTTTCAGTTGTGAAAGTTTGTGTGTATAACATCGCACCCATTCTAATTTGTACCAGCAGAGGGCGCATCAGCTTTAGGATAGGGTTTAACTGGTTATAATTTAAATAGAGCAGTAGTTCTCAATCAAATGTTTTAGTATCGAACTCCTTATGCTCTTAAAAATGATTGAGGACCCCCAACGTGTTTTGGGCTATGTTTGTGATTACAGGAAGATGTCCTGGTAAACCAGCTCTCTGAGGGGAAGGTAACCCCATGCTATCATATTTCAGTGCGGTAAACACTCCCACCACAGCCCATCTCAAGCTACCAAAGATTTAACAACTGGCTCACATGCCTAAGAATTGAACATGTGGCTCTCTGCGTCCAGTAGGGGCTGGCACAGGTGCACCATGGGATACCTATTCATCTTTTCCTTAAACAAATTCAAAACCAAGACATTTTTAGAGGTTTATGTATTTGTTCAAAAATAGCAACAATAAATCCGTTCCATGTTAATATCAGGGCAATGACTTCATCTCATATCACGTGGCCTCTGGAACACTCCACCTCACACTGGGAGGAAAAGTGAGGAACAGAATCTCTCACTATTATTATTATAGTTTTGACTTTGTGGACCTTATGAAAGGACATCAGTGACCCCCAGGGGTCAGGGAAAATGCTTTGAGAACCACTGGCTTAGACTTTCTGTTCTGAAGTCTTTTCAATCCACTATCCTCCTTTAAAATTTTTAATGTTTTACAATATTTCCTTTAGTATTATGAAATGAAATTCATACACAGCATAACTTCCCCATCCCGGTATATAATCTCTAATCTCATAGTCATTGCAATGTATTCTCTGTAAGACAGAGAAGAAGCAGGAGAAAATGCAGCCTACAGCCCTTCACCAGACGTGAGTGTGGGAGCACCGGGGAGGAGTGGGACTGTGGGGAGGTGACCCGTGGGGGGCACAGATGGTATCAGGCCCCGCTGGGCTCAGGGCGGCTCCTGGAATCAAGCACATTCATGTTTCCCAGTGAAACCTGAGCCCCTCACACCACAGCTGGATGCATGCAGACGCCAGCCGAGCCTGTGTCAGGCTCGGCTTGGCCATCAAGCAAGTTAGACTGAGTCTCTCCTGTGCAGCTGCTTGGACCATGGGTTGTGGCATTGTGGATGGCGAGCCCGTGTGTTGTAAGACGAGAGGTGCTCCATGAGGTCAGGGCTCATGGACACACGGAGGCAGGTTCCTGCCTCTGACGGATGGTAAGTTTAGGTTTAAGGTGAACAAGACAGTATGCAGCCAAATGTCCGTTCTTCTTTATTTATTTTCTTTCTTTCTTTTAAAAAAATATATTTTATTGATTTTTTTACAGAGAGGAAGGGAGAGAGATAGAGAGCTAGAAACGTTGATGAGAGAGAAACATCGACCAGCTGCCTCCTGCACACCCCCTACCGGGGATGTGCCCGCAACCAAGGTACATGCCCTTGACCGGAATCGAACCCGGGACCTTTCAGTCCGCAGGCCTGAGCCAAACCAGTTTCCCTCTACCACTGAGCCAAACCAGTTCCTGCCGTTCTTCTTTATTTCTGACATTTTGAAGTAAGGGCTAACTGAGAATACTCATGTGACTGTGCAGATTATGAGAGAAGCAGAAGCAGAGGGACCAGCTAGACAGTGAGGGTGTGCATACACCTCTGAAACCTGAAGTGGCCTCTCAGACTTGCTCACTGAGCTCTTACAGAGGTGTGTGTAGGAGAGTTGCGGTTCAGGGCTCTGGAAAGGACCCCTAGTCTCCCAGCTGTGAGTTAGAGATTCTCCTGTAGGGGGCGCTAGAGCACTGAGGGCCTGAGCAGGGGACTTAGACCACAGTTCCCATCAAACCGCTGCCCAGGGCAGTTATCTGCACGAACACCAACATGTACATCAGCACCCGCACAGGTGACCATGACACGCATGAGAATATGACATGTGTATGACTGCAGACATGACTGTGAGCTTTCGTATGTTTAATTGATGACAGAACCAAGATATGCACCAGTGTCACTCACTCTCAGTGTGTGCTCTATCATGCAACATCAACAGCATGCTAATAGCACAGCATGCCTAAGGCTAAGACATAGATCTTGATATGTATTTTCAGAATCCGCATGAGTTGATACTGACTTGTTTGCTAATGGCAGCATGTGGTTTGACATCTGTGGCTTGATGGGGGTGGGGCCAGCCAGGTCTGGATCTATCCCAATGGGGGTGAGGCTGGCAGGGCCTGGGTGTTGCATAATTTCAAGGTGCATGTGGGTGGATGGGGACTTGACTCTGGGTCCCGTGGCCTGCCCCAGACTCTGACAGGAGGAAGGTTTTCATATACATTTTACTAATTTTCTTTCAACTCTGACACTTCTATTATAGAGAAAGGGCAAATAGCAATATTAAAATATTTCCTCTAATTAATCTCCTTTTAACGTGCATGAATTTTGTGCACTGGGC
Source organism: Pipistrellus hanaki (assembly GCF_964339955.1). Lineage (NCBI taxonomy): Eukaryota > Metazoa > Chordata > Mammalia > Chiroptera > Vespertilionidae > Pipistrellus > Pipistrellus hanaki. Next base: position 13,421,847 of record NC_140522.1, on the reverse strand, counting down.
CTCTAGTTCATAATAATTACTAACTGTTATTGACTTATTCCTGTACTAATGTTGTCTATTTTGTGAGAGAAGAGTAAGAAGATTCCAATCAATCTTTGGTTTTTAAGTTTATTTTTATTGTTGACACTATTACAGATGTTCCCTTTCCCCACACCTTTGCCCACCTCCTCCACCCCCCTTCCCTCTGGCCATCACCACACAGTTACACAGAAGTGTCTGCTCAGGTCCTTTGTCTTTCTGTCTATAGGTTATGCATATGTGTTCTTTGGCTAATCCCTCACCTTCTTTCATTAAGTCTTCTCTGCCCCTCACCCCTCTGACAACTGTCAGTCTGTTCTATGTACCCCTGCCTCTGGTTCTGTTTTGATCATCAGTTTATTTTGTTCATTAGATTCCACATATAAGTGAGATCATATGGTCTTTCTATGACTGGCTTATTTCGCTCACACAATAATCTTCAAGTCCATCTATGTGTTGGCAAAAGGTAAGAGTTCCTTCTTTTTATGGCAACATAGTATTCCACTGTGTAAATGTACTACAGCTTTTTTTTTTTTTTTTTTTTTTTTCCCCACTCATCTACTGATGGGTACTTGGACTGTTTCCGGGTCTTGGCTATTGTAACAAACGTTGCTGTGAACATAGGGGTGCATATCCGCTTTCAAATCGGTGTTTTGGAGTTCATCTTACTATATGGTTTATGTGACCATTGTGTAGGTCTGTTTCACAAGTGCAGTTTTATAAAGATGAAAATAATATTTTTGCAGTTTGAGCGACTTTTACAGCATCTTGCTTCTTTGGGGGGGGGGGAAACAAGTAAAATATTTTAATAATTGTTGCATGATCTGCATATGAAATATTTCAGAAAATTGAGTACTTCTCCAGGCTTAACCTTTGTTGCATAAGCATCTCTGTTAGAAAACCTGAAGCATCTCAGAAATTTTCGTGAGAAAATCTAAGGTAAATTTATGCTTCATCTATCAGAAGGATTTTGATCTACAACTCATTTATTAAACATAAAAAAGGTAAGATCACTGAGTCAAAAGGGAATTCCACTTTTTATTTTTAAAGGGAACTCATACTGTTTTCCACAATGGTTGCACCAGTCTGCATTCTCACCAACAATGCACAAGGGTTCCCTTTGTTTCACAACTTTATCAGACCTTGTTTGTTGATTTAATGATGGTTGCCCTTCTGGCAGGTGTGAAGTGATATCTCATTGTAGTTTTAATTTGCACTTCCGTGATGATTAGTGATTTGAGCATTTTTTCAAATATTTATTGATCATGTTTATGTCGTCTTTGGGGAAGTGTCCATTCCCATTCATGTTCTTTGCCCATTTAAAAAAAATAGGTTTTAATGATTTCAAACAGGAAAAGAGAAATGGAAACATCAATAATGAGAGAGAGTCATTGATCAGTTGCATCCTGCAAGCCCCCTACTGAGGATTGAACCCCCAATTCAGGCATGTGTTCTGACCAGGAATCAAGCCTTGACCTCCTGGTCAAAGTTCAGCCATTGAACAACACTAAGTGAGCCTTTGCCCATTTTTTAAATTGGATTGTTTATTTTTGGGAGGAAATTATTACTTTATCAGATCTATCACTGCCAAATATGTTCTCTTACAGTGTGGATTCACTTTTCATTTTGTTGATGGTGTTCAAAAGCCTTTTAGTTTGATGTGGTCCCATTCGATTACTTTTTTCCTTTGTTTCCCTTGTCCTAGAAGATATATTGGTAAAAATAGTGCTATGAGAGATGTCTGAGGTTTTACTGCCTATTGTTTTCTTCTAGGGTTTTTAGGGTTTTATTACTTACATGTAAGTCTTTTATTCGTTTGAGTTTACTCTTGTGCATGGTGCAAGTTGGTGGATTAGTTTCATTTGTTTGCACGTGCCTGTCCAATTTTTCCAATACTCGCTATTTAAGAAACTGTCTTTACTCTATTGTGTACTTGTGCTTCCTTTGTCAAATATTAATTGACCATAAGATGTGGGTTAACTTCTGAGCTCTCTATTCTGTTCTGCTGCCTTTTGACCCAGCAATGCCACTTCTGGGAATTTTATTCTAAGAATCCTGAAATGTCAGTTAGAAAGAGTATATGCACCCCTATATTCATTGCAGCTTTATTTACAATAGACACGATCTGGAAACAGCCCAAGTGCTTATCTGTAGATGAGTGGATAAAAAATTTGTGGTACATTTAATAATGGATACTATGCAGCTGTAAAAAAGAAGGAACTGGTACATTTTATGACAGTACGGATGGACCTGGAAATTATTATGCTGACCAAAATAAGCCAGTCAAAGAAAGGCAAATCCCATATGCTCTCACTTATATGTGGAATCTATTGAATAAAATAAACTGATGATCAAAACAGAACCCGAATTAGGGAGATGTGGAACAGAGTGACAGATCTCAAAGGGGAGTGGTGTGGTGGAAACTGTATGAAAGAAGGTGAAGGCATTAGTCAAAGAACAACAACAGTGTGGTGATGGCCAGAGGGAATTGGGCTGGGGAAATGTAATAGTGTCAATAATAAAAATCAAGTTTTTTAAAAAAGGTTATTTGCTCAGCTGGCATGTCTTAGTGGTTGGTAGGTTGAACCAGGAGGTGGAGGTCACTGTTCAATTGCCGGTCAAGGCAAATACCTGGGTTGCATGCTCAGTCCACAGTGTGCGTTTGCAGGAGGCCAGCCAATCCAATGATTCTCTTTATTGATGTTTCTATCTCTCTCTCCCTCTGCCTTCCACTCTGAAATCAATTAAAAAATATTTTTTAAAAATAGGTCATTTAGAAGAGAACTTAGGAGACCAAATCCAGGAGTTCTTAATGCTGTGGCCTAAGATTTAAGATCTTTATAGGATGTAATAGATACTCAATAGTGCTATGTTTTTCTGAGGAGATATAAGATTTTTATTTTTTATTTATTTATTTTTTAAAATTATAATCCATTTTTAAAAATATATTTTATTGACTTTTTTTTACAGAGAGGAAGGGAGAGAAATAGAGAGCTAGAAACGTCAATGAGAGAGAAACATAGACCAGCTGCCTCTTGCACACCCCCTACCGGGGATGTGCCCACAACCAATGTACATGCCCTTTGACCGGAATTGAACCTGGGACCTTTCAGTTCTCAGACCAATGCTCTACCACTGAACCAAACCGGTTTTGGCAGGATTTTTTTTTTTTTTAAAGCCCTCTTATTCTGTCTGCCCTTCCAGTCACTTGGAAACAGGATGCTAACCTCACATTAGCACCATGGTCAACACCACAGAGAGGAAAGCTTTTCAGATTTGGTTATCAAGGCCAGTATTAGAACAGTACTCACTGGTTATTTTTTATTCTAATACTTTATTTTTTTATTTTTTTAAAAATATATACTTTATTGATTTTTCACAGAGAGGAAGGGAGAGGGATAAAGAGTTAGAAACATGGATGAGAGAGAGTCATTGATCAGCTGCCTCTTGCACACCGCCCACTGGGGATGTGCCCACAACCAAGGCACATGCCCTTGACCGGAATCGAACCCAGGACCTTTCAGTCCGCAGGCCTACGCTCTATCCACTGAGCCAAACCGGTCCCGGCCTAATACTTTATTTGTAATTTAAAGTAAATTATAAATAGTCACACCAGAAAAAATACTGAATTGTATTTCCAACCTCTCTACAGAAAATAATGCTTCAAAACCTTTGTCATATTAAGAGGTAATCAGAATATATAAGAAAAGAAAAAAAAAACTTTGGTGTATATCAATCTGTTAATAATAAAGATAACAGTGATTTTTTTTCTACATTTTTAATGTTGGTTGTATTTGTTAACCCTTTAAAATATATGACTTGTGGTGATTAATGGTTCTAAGTAAACATCCCATTTTGTGTTCACAATTTTATATTCTTTTTCTTAAGTCATATGAAATTTAAATTGTAAAAATTTCAGGTTCAACAAAATCTGGATGGAATCTTCTGGGTGTAATAAAAATTTGATGTGTAGTAAACAATTCATCTATAACAATCCAAATTTAGAGTTTTGCTGTCACTCATAGAAGACCTGAGATATCAGATAATCAAGAGGTTTGATAGACTGAGATGAATGGAAGTAAGGCCAAAGTCCCAGAACTACCTGTTTTGAAGATGGCATATCAGTCACTGACAAGCAAAAGATGCTGAGAAGAGAAGCTTTAGGGAATAAGAATGTCTTTCTATTATCTGAGATCTGCCTTATCTGCTGGGAGATTTGGATTGAGGAAGATTGAGGAAAATGGGGTCTGGGAAAGTTCTCAGAGGCACTTCAAAGAGTTCTTATTGAACACTGATCCCTGGACTCTCTATGCCATATCTTAGTATCTGAGACATCACTACTGGCCACCATGAGCACAAAGCAGATAAAGATGGGTGCAATAAGCCACGTGAAGTGAACTGAGTTGATGAATATTATTCAAAGAAAGAGCAATTATTGTGAGTTTGTTTAGCAAGGGCCATCAGGTAAGATTGTCTAGGTATTACTCTTTCTCTACAAAAATCAATGGGATAAAATATCCTTGGGTGAGAAGTAACAAAGATTAAGACAAAGAAGGTGAAAGGGGGAGATTGTGCCTAATGAAAGCTCAAGAGTTTATGGATCGTGAGAGGGATATTTCATCCGAGAATGAAATGAAACCCAGAACAGAGGCTGAACAGTGCCATTAGCAATGTGTTGCCACCTCAAGGCTTCTGGGAGTTAGGTTGGAGGAAGGCTAAGGAAAGAATTATTCCAGTTAGTAAGGTTGGAGTTGAAGAAGACGCTGTGGCAGTGGACATGGTGAGAGATGGCACGATTGATGCCTGAGGTAGCTCTTGTGGACAAAGACACTATTTCCTTTGTTTTGATGTACCAGGCTCTGTTTTACTTTTATCTTTGTTGTTGAAAGTATTATAGATATCCCCCTTTTCCTTTTAGTGACCCTCCTTCCCACTTTCATAAATCTGCCTTGGTATGTTTCTAGGAATAGTGTCTTCTGAGTAGGGTGTCTGCTAAGTGGTTCTCTGCACTTGCTAAGAAGCTGAAGATGAATCAGAACCCCTGAAGATTTCAATCTGATATCTTGGCAAGAACACAAAAAAGCTGAGAATGGACGGTGGACACAATCGCTACAGAGAAAACAGTTCTGGAGAGAAGGGGAGATAGGAGCCGGACTGGTTGTCAGATGTGATATGAAGCTGCAGGTGCTATACATCTCCTATTGCTGACTCTGAAAATGTGGATTACATTTATTCTGTGTCTGTTTTGACATATAGACTTGGCATGTGTGAGGTATTTTGCCCCATTAGTGCACACATTGAAATGAACTAACTGCACCTGAGAACTTATAGTCAGTTCAGTCCATGAGCCCAGGTCCTGGTTTAAATGGTGAAATGCCGAACTCTGTCTTGAGCTTGTTGCTGTTATTGTATTACTCTTGGGAATTCCTTACAGAGTGGTCAGAGTTTGGGGTATGTGGGAAGCGTGAATATCTCTGGACCTGATGGTGGGACAGTACTAGTCTAGGATGCCTGGTCATGAATCACAAGGCAACATAGCTATGCCCTGGTGTATTCTTCTCCACATGATTATGGCCGTCCCTCTGACTCACCTTTGGACAATAGGATGTGACAGGAGTGACACTGCATGACTTCTAGAGCTAGGTCCCATTACCCCTTGTACCTTCTGCTTGAGCTTTTTCAAGGATTCTCTGTGGCAGAAACCAGTCACCATTCATTAAATCCCAATCCCCTGAGACCTCTGTGATTTGAAGTGGTCTAAGACACGAAGGTCATGTGAAGAGAGAAATAAACAGCCAGCCCGCAGCTGTTAAGCCATCCCAAGTGACGTTTCAGACATGAGGAAAGCATCCATCAGAAAACTTCACTTCACACCACAATTTGATTAAGGCCACATGATACACTACCCATAGGAGTGCAGTAAACCTGCAAAACAGAGATAGATAACAATAAATTATTGTTTTAAACCATAATATATTTTGGGGAGTTTTGTTATTCTATAATGATTAAGTGGGACAACATCAAAACCAGAGTATGGTCACTGCTTCCTGGTGTATAAATTTTTCTTGTTTTAATAATGTCTAAAATGGTGACAGTTCATTATTAAAAATGCCCCAGGCTTTTGCCCACATAAATTGGAAAAAATTTTGCAATTGTTTAAATAACTGAAAAATCTTTGAGATAAATCTTTTTGGTTCTTCAAATAGTCATTGGATTACAGATTGTAAGTGCACCCTGGCAGGGTAGCCCAGTTAGTTGGAACATCATCCTGTAGACCAAAAGGTTGTGGGTTTGACTCCCAGTCAGAGGACATATGGGAAGGCAACCAAATTGATGTTTTTCTTTCTCATTGATTTCTATCTCTCTCTCTCTCTCAAAATCAAGAAAAATATATTCCCAGGTGAGGATTAAAAAATTATTTTTAAGTTCTGGCCTTGTCATCCTCTTTATTTCCCCCAGTTCATCTTACAAAAAAGATGCACAGATTTAATATATATTAAACATCCTTATGATAAAGGAACAATTAAGATTTTACCCTGATTTTTTTCTTTTTTTTTAAATAAATATATTTTATTGATTTTTGTACAGAGAGGAAGGGAGAGAGATAGAGAGTTAGAAACATCAATGAGAGAGAGTCATTGATCAGCTGCCTCTTGCACACCACCTACTGGGGATATGCCCGCAACCAAGGTACATGCCCTTGACCAGAATCGAACCTGAGTCCCTTCAGTTCCCAAGCGGACGCTCTATCCATTGAGCCAAACCGGTCCCAGCTACCCTGATTTTTTTCAAAGTACAAAGTTTCTTCCCCAAACCCTAAATTATAGCAATTTGTATGCAGAGAGGCACCTGAAGTCTTAGTTTAGCTATCTGAAATTGAGGAAGGATTTTGCTTCAGAGTTTCTAACATTCCTAACCACTACATGGTAAGAATATGGTTCCAATGTCTTCTCAGCTATTTCAGGAGTCTGTCTCTTACTCCTTGTATCAGAGAAATGTTTATCTACTTTGTTCTCTGATCTCTCCCACAATATTCTCAGACCCTTTTTGGTGATAATCACAGAATCTTTTATCCCCCCTCTCTTTTTCCCCCATCTAAAGCAAAAAGCAAATCTTGTTAATATTTCAGGGGTTTTAATTACAAAGTTTGGGAGAAGGGTGAGAACCCATGTTGTTAGTGAACTATGGGAATCAGTCACTTATGTGGAGGGGTCTCCTTGACAATGGGGTGTCTGGTCACATCCTTCTCTAAGTGACAGTCACTGAGGACAGGGACACATTTCTCCACACCTGCATCATCTTCACAGATCCTGGGTCAAATCAATGTGGAAAAGCACAATATTGGCTACCATTTACTGAAACCTGGAAGAGAATAAGTGTCAGAAATATAGCATGTCACCAAACAAACTTACCGTCTTCCTATCCTTTTCTACCCTACACACACACCATCCACCAGAAACTCCTAGTCACACTCTAAAACCCAACAGGCATGCATCTTCAGGGGGGAGTAGTTTTTCTAGAACCTGGGGATCGAAGCGGGGAGTGACCACTGGAGAGCCAGCTCTGAGTCAGCCCACCTCCACAAACTGGTATTGAGGGCCATAAGGAAAGAAGGATAGAGAAGCCATAGAGAACTGGACGTCAATCCAGAGACACTGCCACCCAGGGGCTCAATCACAAATTGACTCTTGTGTAATCAAAAATATAAAGGAAGAAGAGAAATTAAGACACCTTTCAACTAATATTTACAAGGTAAACAAAGATTGTTATTAGTGTATTAAATTTGACAGTAAAATAGTAAACTTGTCTCCAGCCCCACCTTCCTCTGATTTTCCAGTGAGCTGTCAGCACCCCCATCTTGGCCCAATGTTTCATGATAACATTTCTAGTGACCCAATAAGCCCCACCTTGCCCCACTTCTTCCGGATAACGTTTCTAGTGACCACAGGCAGCCCCACCGTGGCTCTCCTATTGCTTCACCTATCCTAAACCCTTCCTTTATTTCACCATCCACAACTTTCAGAAACAGTCTCACAATCACCTTGTTCTGTGAAATCTTTCCTGCATGCAACCAAGAACTCACAACATTACAGGTGGCCCCTATGTTTTTATTCATCCAGGCCTGGTCACTGTGCAGTGACAAAAGTGTCCACTCGGGACTAAAAAGCCTATGGAAGCACATTCTCCCCTTGAGGTTGGATTGTTTTCAGATCCAGCACAGCCACAGGAACTGGCTGAAGGTACTTTTTCAACTTGCTATTTTCCTGCTTGTTTCTTCCATTAGACTCCCTGTTGGGCCAGGATATGGTAGGACCCAAATTCCTGAGCCCTTTGACCTGCCCACACCTGCAATCACCCACCTGTGATTACACAAATTCTCTCTCTGAAGCCTGATTTCTCTCCTGGAAAATCAAGTACAGGTACATAAATTCAGGAATATATGAAGACTTTATCAGATTTGCTCCAAATGACCAAAAGCACAAGTGAACCTGAGAATTTCATACTTTTCATTATTGTAGTAAGAAGGATTAGTTTACAATGTTGAAAAACCAGTCTCCAAATACTAAAAACCTCCAGACTTAAATCTGGAAATAAGAAGGGAAACCTTTCATTACTTGCCCAAGTCCCCTTCCACTCTGACTTGGGGGCGGGGTGAGATAGTGGACTCAGGCTTAGGAGTCTAGAGGAGCAAGATAGGCACTGTTTTGGAGTAAAGCAATTCAGTACATGATTGAGAACTGAGCTACCTATCAAAGTGTAGTTGTAGTTTGTAACTGGGTCTGGAGTTGCATGTGAAGGGGAACTTGAAACTCTTGTATCTGATCCACATTTCATATCCCATGTATCAGGCCTGCACTAAGACTCATGCCTGCTAACATTCAATGTGCTCAAAGCAGCCTGGAGCAGGAACTTCAGACAACCAAGTGTGGGTCCTGAATGGTATGAGGTGACTGGGTACTTAATAAATAGTTTAAATTCATTGGCATTGTCAGAGATGCCCCACAACTACCACTAAAGCCTCCCTTTCTCTTCTCATTTAGAACATTTAGAACATACTCACACGCTCGTGCTGTCTCATCTCTCCTCGAAATCTACTTCCAGCCACAACTCAGATGAAGGGGTCCACACACTGCTGTCTTCTGAGAGGATGTGAGCCCAGAGAGGTGGGCCTGGGTTTAAATACCAGTGGGCACTGCCTGGAGGGAGCCAAGTTTATTCCCACTTTGTCTGGCTGACTCTGCCCAATAGATAATTTCTCTCTTGACTTGACAGTCTATTTTTAAAATGTCAAACACCATAAGGCGAGAATGTAGGCATTTGGTTTTAGAAATTACAGAGGCCCTTGCTGGTGTGTCTCAGTGGTTGAGTGTCCACCCATGAACGAAGAGGTCAACGGGTCAATTCTGTCACATGCCCAGGTTGCAGGCTCCATTGCCAGTAGGGGTTGTCCAGGAGGCAGCTTGTCAATGATTCTCTTTCACCTTGGATGTTTCTATCTTTCTCTCCCTCTCACTGAAATCAACTGAAACATTTTTTAAAAAAAAGAAAGAATGGAAATGTTCAAAGTTTAGAGGTGAGGGATTGGAATGGGAGATTGAGGACAAATATGTGATGCCTTAATCAATAAAGAAAGCACAACTTCCTAAGGAGGGACCAGGTTGAGGGAAGACACTGGTGTCATCGAAGGTCCCAAGGGCTGTGAGGAACCACCCAGCTTGGATGGAGGGTCAGGCATTGGGCAGAAAAAGAGATGCCCGAGACCCTGGACAGAGGCCCTCATGACCCAGAATCTTCTCCAGATGGATGAGTCCCTGGAACTTAGGGCTTCACTGGAGAGGAAGCCTGAGTGCAACCTGCCACCCACTTGCAGGGACCCACGCATGTGCACAGCAGAGGAAGGGTGCCCTCCCCACCCACTCCAAGATCAGAACAGTGTGGTTGAAGTGGAAAAGTGCCCCAAAACACAGCCTCGCGCATTCACCCTGTGCTTCTGGCCAAGTCCCCGCCCACTGCAGGCCAATCACCTGCAGCAGCACTTTGTCCTGAAAGGATGTGGAGACCCTGGGCTAGGGGCCCATTTTGTCTCAATTCCTTCAGACACAGCACTGAGCTGTGAACAGGACTTCATCTGAGAGGAGCATCCAGGAGACACATGGAGTCTCTCCCCACCTGGGGCCCTCTTACACCTACACCTGTAATTCCTTCACTGCAGCGTCCCACCTGTGGCTTCCTGCTCAAACACATGCGCATGTGCTCACAGGGCCTGGTCATTCAAGCAGAGATGGGAGCCCTGGCCTTTAGAGAATCTCTAGTTCTGCTGGATTGACTCTGGAAGCAAAAGGGAAAGGAGCACAGAACTCTGAGCGGAGGTCAGGTTGAATGAAAGTTCCATCTTGTTGCACTTTGAGGGAGGGCAACAGGAGAGTGTGTCTGAACACCTCTCAGGATGAGGGAAACTTGCTGAGGGAGCCCTGAACCCATGCCCCCAAAATCCTCATGGCACTCACTCCTGAGTGAACACAGTTCATCAGCGGCTCTGACAGAGGTGGGAGCCAAAGGCCAGGACTTTCCCAAATGTACAGTCACCACCCTCCCAGGGTTCGCAGACCTGGACCCCAGACAGGCCATGGCCACCAAGCCAGGAAAGTCCCTGTCCCTTCTCCTAGCTGTACTGAAGGAGAGGAGCTCCAGACCTGGCTGTACCAGCTGAGGCCCGCCCTGTTCACACAAACACAGGCTGAAGTGAGCATGCCCAAATGCTGTGCGACCAAGCAAAGGTTTCTAAACTCAAAAATGATCATACACCCAAGAACCACTGCATTGGTTCTAATTCCAGGGTGAACCTGGATTAGAGGTAAAAGTCCTAGTGATATATATGGTTTTTGGAGGATCAGGGTCAGTGGTGGAGGGAGGGATAAGATAAGGGGTGCAAGGGAAGGAACCGGGGTGGGACTGAGACAGTTTAACCACAGAGAGAGGGATTGACACAGGGGCACGGGATTGGTGAGTGATAAATGGGGGAAAGGATAAAGAGGGAAGGAGAGAGGTCACTGCCTTAGAAAGTTTAAGAAGGTGAGGATGGGGAAAAAAAGAAGTAAAATGATGAGAGGGAAGGTAGAAAGTGAGAATAGAGAGGGAAGGGACTAAAGTTCAGAAAGAGGAACTCTCAGAGAGTGACAACATGTGTTCCATAAGGGAGTGGGGACAGAAAAGAGGCTGGGAGAGGAGATGCAGACACCCAGGGAAAGAAGGAGAAACCAAGAGACCAAAGAGAGGGGTCCATGGAGGAGGACTCAGGCCTTGAGCCCCTCGAGTGGAGTAGAGAGAAAGAGGCAGGGTCAGAGGCAGTGAGGATGATAGTGGAGAGGCCAAGGCAGGGGGAGGGCAGACAGGGAAGGGCCAGCAGTAGGTCATAAAAAATCAAATGAGCAGGAGAAGGTGGGCCGACATGGTGAGACACTGGGAGGCTGAGAGGTTGTGTCAAGGCAGGCCCAGGCTGATGTTGATAGTCACTTATTTCCCCCTCTCCTCCCCCCCCCCAGAATTTCAGTTATGAGAGAGGGGACCCCTCCAGCAAACACACAGGTAGTCTGGGGAGACATGTGGTCACCATCATTTCCAGCGTTGTCCACAAGGTCATAGACAGACCTGAGGGTCTCGCTGGCGAGGTGGCCAGCAGCAGAGTCAGAGGCAGGCAGGAGGGTCCTGCTGCACAGCTGAGGGGTGACGATGGCCACGACGGTGCACTCTGCCACGGGAAGGTTGTCTTCTGTGAGCCAGTGAGTGACAATAGCAAGTGCTGTGAGTGAAGGAGAGTGCAATGAGGGTCCCTCCCGCTGGTGGGTGTGTGAACATGACCAGAGCCAGGCAGAAATAAATGCCACCCTGAATCCTGCTGGCCCCTCCCTTTGCCCACACGTGTGTCAGTCAAAGGACCATAATAGAGAGGAGGTGGGAGGCCCTGGGTGTGTACGGGTGTGAAAGGAAATGCATTTGGGACTGAGAACACCTGGCAGTCCAAGTGGTGTAGGCAGGGGAGTAAACCCCGGAGGTCTTTGAGCTCCAGGGGGTTTCCTGTGTGTGATTGGCTGACTCCAACAAAACTTGGGGAGAGTAGGAGAGTAGCTGTGTGACTCCAGAGTCCCTGAGGACAATGGGTGAAGTCATGGGAGACCTCAGGGAGGAACCTGGTGAGGTCTGTGAGTGAATCCTTGTTTCCTGTGCGTGATGGGCTGACTCCCACAGAAACCTGGGGGTGGTGGGAGAGTAGCTGGGTGCCTCCAGGGAGTCCATGAGGCCTTGGGGTGAAGGACTAGTCGATGGCAGGACAAACGTGATAGATGATGTGTGAGCAGGGTGAGCCTGAAAACCTGCTCAAAGTGGGCGTAGAGCTAAGTGACTCGGGTGACCATGGATTCCGATCTGGAGAGAGCAATGTGGAGCCGTGTGGTGGGGAGGCGTGAGAGGGGGCGGAGATGGTGGCGACACAGCTGAAGTCACCATGGCAGAGGATGGAAAGTAACTTGGGCTCTCTGATGATGAGAAGCCTCTTTTGTCCGGGTTTTTTTGTTTGTTTTGTTTTGTTTTGTTTTTTGAGAGAAGACTGGGAAGCTGAGTGAGTTTGGAAACACAGGGCTGGGTGACGGTTCTGATTCCAGTTCTGGAGAGGAGCCAGACATGAGCCACTTTCTTTAGGTTCCCACCTGGTTGTGAAACCTTCTGCCCCCTCTTCTGACCTGACCAGCAATGGAGGGAGTGGAGATGTGTGTGTGTGTGTGTGTGTGTGTGTGTGTGTGTGTGTGTGTGTGTGGTGTGTGTGTGTGTTATGTGGGAGTGTGTCGTCCAAAAAATTGTGGAAGTCAACAAAGCAGACAGACAGGAAGACAGACATTCATTTCCCAAGAGCTCTGTCCTCGGTCCTGGAAATTCGCCTGCAGCCCAAGCTCATAGGAATAGGTCCACACACTGCTGTCCTCTGAGGGGATGTGAGCCCAGAGAGGAGGGCCCGCGTTTAAATACCAGTGGGCGGGGCCTGGGAGAGCCCAGGTGGATCATGGGAAAAGAGGGGCGGGGTTTCACATCCCTATCCCAGGTTATTCCAACTTTGTCAGGCTCACTCTGCCCAATACAACATTGCTCTCTTGACTTGATAATGTTTATTAAAATACCAAGCGAGAACGTAGGTATTTGGTTTTATAAATTTACAGAGGCCCTCGCCGGTTTGTCTCAGTGTTTATAGAGTCAGATGAGGACTGAAGGATCACAGGTTGAGTTCTGGGTGAAGGGCACCTGGTACTCCTGGGCAGGCTCCATTATCTGGTGGATGTTTTTCTTTCCCTCACTCCCCTCCCTTCCATTACCATTATCTCTAGGAAAATTAATGGGGGGGGAAAGGCCTCTGTTGAGGACTAAAAAAAAAATAGAGAGAGATTTACATTAGAAACTTAATTTTCTAGTTCCATGGGAAAGCTGGCTGAGTGGAAGTTCTACAACTAGAGGGAAAGACAAAAGAGCATTGAGACGTGCACAAGCACTGAAAAGCTGAGGTAAGGAGCCACGTGATCCCGGCTGGTGGTGGGCATTGCTTTCTTCAATCCAAAGAAAGACAAGCTCCTGATTACTCTGAAATCCAGTTTCTGGGGAGACCGGGGAAACCAAACTCCTACGAGAAGCTGGACTGTCTGCTACAGTTCATGGCATAAATTGTGATAGTGTGTTTGAGTGTGTGTGTGTGTGTGTGTGTGTATGTGTGTGTGTGTGAATGTGTGTTCTAAATGTCTTTTTGAGAATGGAAAAGGGAGGCTTTAGTGGTAGTTGTGGGGCATTTCTGATGATGCCAATGAACTTAAATAATTCAGTAAGTGGCCAGTCACCTCATACCGTTCAGGACCCACACTTGGTTGTCTGAAGTTCCTGCTCCAGGCTGCTTTGAGTACATTGAATGTAAACAGGCATGAATCTTAGTGCAGGCCTGATACCTGGGATATGAAATGTGCATCAGGTGGTAATTCCTGATACAAGAGTTTCAAGTTCCTCTTCACATGCAACCCAAATAAAGACCCAGTTACCAACCACAGCTACACTTTGATGATAGGTTCTTCCCTCAGCCCTCGACCATGTGGTGAATTGTTTTGTTCCAAAACAGTGCCTATCTTGCTCCTCTAGACGCCTAAGCCTGAGTCCACTACCTCACCCTGCCCACACCCCAGGGTGGAAGGCGACTTGGGCAAGTAGAAAAAAATTTCCTTCTTATTTTCAGAATAAGCTTTAATTCTGAAGCTTTGTAATATTTGGAGATTGATTTTTCAACATTGTAAATAAATCCTTCTTGCTACGCAAGTGAAATGTATGAAATTTTCATGTTCACATGTGCTTTTGGACATTTGGACCAAATCTGATTAAAAGCTTCATATGTTCCTGAATCTATGTACCTGTACTTCATTTTCCAGGAGAGAAATTAGGCTTCAGAGGAAGAATTTGTGCAGTCACCAGTGGGTGATTGATGTGTGGGCAGGTCAAAGGGCTCAAGAACTTGGATCCTACCACATCATGGCCCAACAGGGAGTCTAATGCAAGGAACATGCTGAAAAATAGCAAGTTGAACAAGTGCCGTCAGCCAGTTCCTGTGGCTGTGCTGGATCTAAAGACAATCCAACCTCAAGGGAGAATGTGCTTCCATAGGCTTTCCAGTCCTGAGTGGACACTTTTGTCACTGGACAGTGACCAGGCCTGGAGTGGATAAACCTAGAGCCCACCTGTAATGTTGTGGGTTCTTGGTTGCATGCAGGAAAGATTTTACAACAAAAGGTGACTCTGAGATTGCTTATTAAAGTTGTGGGTGGTAAAATAAAGGAAGGGTTTAGAACAGATGAAGCAATAAGAGAGCCAAGGCGGGGCTGCTTGAGGTCACTAAAACATTATCAGAAACAAGCAGGCCATGGTGGGGCTGCTTGTCACTAAAAACGTTATCATAAAGAAGTGGGCCAAGGCGGGGCTGCCGTTAACTCACTGGAAAGTCAGAGAAAGGTGGGGCTGGAGACAGCTTTAGGGGGTCCCTTAGAGTTCAGGTGATGCTCTGGGGGAAGGAGAGAGGAAAGGACAAGACATGGATGTGCTCCCAGGAGGGAGAGGGCTCATGCTGGGTCCTTTGTTTTGAGGCTTTTTAAAGGCTGGGAGTTTAGGGCAGGTCTTAGGGGAGATCTCAATAGAATATTCCTGAGTTTTCCATGTGATTCCTTTCAGAATCATAGCCTCCACTGATTGGTTGGCACAAGTCATGGCAGCTGGTCCTTGTGTGGCCCACAGGGTTTGCTGCTTTTCTGAGCCTGGAGCTCAAATACAACAGAGGCCTAGATATCATCTCTAGGGAGGCGACCTTCTGTAACTGGCAGTGAATTGCACAGCTAGTTTGTTCAACTGTCTGTCTCAGTTGCCCCATTCCACTTGCCAAAAACTTTTCCTAGCTTCTGACTATTCTGTCTCATTCTGACAAATGTTTCTTCCCCCAAACTAGATCGACAATACATCCCAACAAATAAAGATAATTTTTCATCAATGGACTCACCATTACTAATGACTTAGACCTACCTGCCATGAGGAGTTTCTCAAGTAATAAAAGAAAATATTCCTACCTGGGCTGCTTCTCCTGTGGAAATTTCCTGCCCCTGACCTTGTTGGGGGATGGAGAGGGCCTGGCCCAGGAGTCAGGTGTCTGTTCAGTAATGAATCTGTCTATGATTTGGCTCTGCTGTATTGCAGAACTCTCTTTCTTTCTACTCTAAGAATGATTTCCCTTCTTTCCTTCCTTTTCCCTATCTCCTTTCCTTTGCTTCTTTTCCTTTAATTATTGTTATGGAAAATTTCCATTTCAAACATCACCAAATGTACAATAAGCCCTCATCAGCTTTAACAGTTATCATCCTATAACCCATCTTATTCATTCATACCTCTACTCACCTCGCCCTTAGCTTCTTTTTTTTTTTTAAATTATCACTCAAGGATATGTGTATTTTTTTTAATTATTAATTTTTTATTGATTAAGGTATCACATATTTGTGCTCAACCCTCCATTCCAACCCCCCACCCCCATCATATCCCACCCCCTATTGTCCTTGAGCACTGGTTAGGCTCATATGTGTGCACATAAGTCCTTTGGTTGATCTCTCCCTTTATTTTTTTTTTTTAGAGAGAAGGAAAGGGAATGGAGAAAGAGAGAGAGGAGAGAGAGAGACAGAGACAGAGAGAGAGAGAGTTTGGTTGCTCATGTATGAGCCCTGAATGGTGATCAAACCCAAAATCCAGGTATGTACTCAGACTGGGAATCAAACGAAATCTGCACCTTTTTCCCCCAGTGTACAGGACAATGCTTTGTCCAACTGAGCTACTGGGCTAGAGCACTCCTGGCTTCTTTTGAAGCAAATCCCTAAATATCAGTAAATTCATCTGTAAATATTTCAGAATTACATAACTTATCCATTGCTGTTGTCTAGTTGCTAGAAACAATAATGAATCAGAGAGATCATGATTTTGTGGGTTGTCAATTTGGGCTGGGATCAGCTGAACGGTTCTTGTGTAGGTTTTGTCTGCTCTCTCATGCAGGTGTAGTAAGCTGGTGACTTTAGGGTTGGACAGTCCCTGATGGCCTCACTCACATGTCTGACAGTTGATCAAGGAGCCTTAGTTCTCCACCTGGCCTCTCCAGCAGGCTCGCTTGGGCTTGCTCCCATGGTGTCAATATTCCATGAGTTCCCTTTGGCAAGAGAAAATCTTTCAATTAAAATTTTTTTATTTTACTTTTATTGTTCACATCTGTTTACACAGATGTCCACATTTCCCTCATCCCCACTACATTTGTCCACCTAAAACCAGCCCCTGGTCGCCCTTTCCTCTCACCATCTGTGTCTATGGATTATGCATACATATTCTTTGGCTAACCCCTTCACCTTTTTTCATCTCCTCCTTCTGGTAAATGTTAGTCTGTTCCATATATCCATGCCTCTGTTTCTATTTTGTTCATCAGTTTATTTTATTCATTACGTTCCACTTGGAAAACTTAATGTTGAAAAACTTTCTGATTTAACTTGTTTTTTTATTGTTTTATTTAACTTTTTTTAAATGACTCTAAAATGTGTCATTAATTGGGTATGCTATAATTTATTGAGTAGGTCATCATGTCTAAATCATACTTATTCAAGTGTTCTTATTACAAGGAATTTTTCTTCTTAAATGTCCAGTCTTGATTGATGTATGTTGGAAGCTCACCAAGGGGATCAGACACAAGGGCTAAAACACTGTTGGAAAGGACATGACACAAACACTTTATTATCTCCATCTACAGGTCTGCTGAGAATCCCAGGACCTCTGGAAGGGAGGCCTTACCTCCAAGACCATCAATTCTTTGCCATTGTTCAAGGTAGAAACGTGTACCTTTTGAGTGGGTCTGTTCAGAGGGATAAATACTTGGTGAGAGGCATGTAGGCTGGATTGTAGAGCCACTCACCCACTCATTCCATCACACTTAATCATGATTTTTTCCTGCTAATCCTTCCTCAACCACAACTTCCTCAATGAAGTTTCTATAACATCACAACACATCCATTTCAAGGACATAGTTGTGATTGATTCTATTTATGATAGCCCACACCTTATCATCTGCTGGAGATCTTTCTAGAAGAGATTTAGCAAGTGAAAGGGGGCCAGAGGGCGGGGCTTCCAGAAATCATTTATAACCTGCTGCTTGCAGAGATCGCACACACAACCACACACAATTTGGAAGAGCTTCCCAGCAGAAGGCTCAACAATGGCAACAATACACGTGAGTTGAAAAGGCACAGCCTTCAGTGATCCCAGGTCCCTTAAGGGAAGGAGAAAAGAGTGAGGTTTTCTACGATGAAAATATTGGGAACGTTTTACTGGCGGTTGTGAATATATGGAAGGGAAAGGATGGGCCAGTGTATCTACTGTCAGCATTTGGTGGTCTCTGACTGAGGGTGAACTGTATTAAGGCACTGTGACTTTGTGTGGGAAGTGAACAGCTTACTGGGAAGAGGCAGTATGTGCATGGGTAAAAGGGGTGAGATTGCACATTTTTCTTCATGCTTCTGAGTATGTGTGTCTGGGTACAGCTGGAGGCAGTGGTTGAGCAGTTGTGCATGTCATCATGAGTAGTAGTATCGGAAGGTATGTGTGAAACAGTGTGTTCCATGTCTTTGTATAACTCTGTGTACTATGACTTCATGAACTCTGAATATGTGTGCACACATGTCCACTTGTGAGGATTCTCCCGTACATGGTAGTGGCTGCTTAAGGATCTGTGGTTCTTTCCATGTGTATCATTATGGCTTTTGGTGGGCAGAACTGGAGGTCTTTGGGGAGTGGGTTTCCTTGGACTGCTCTTTGAGCACTAATGAGAGTAGAATTAGTCAGTCCTCAGATGCCTCTTCCCAAGAAGGCTGGGGGAAGGTGAACTCAGACTGTGGGGCACAGAATGTCCTGTCTAAGTCAGCACACCGTGACCCCTGCTCCTGCCTCAGGTCTCCTCTTCCATCCAGTCCTTTGTTCTAACAACAACAACAAAAAGCTGCGGGGTAACCAGATCCTGGCTCTCTGGGGAATGTGGTTGGGAGAATTGGCTTCAGAGAATGGATCACCTGAAGATGGAAGGAACAAATCAGCCTCAGTCCAGACAAAGCTTACAGTTGATATCAAGAAACAACCTGTAGATTCTACTTAATTAGTTTCCTGTCTCCCACCCTGTATGCAGGGATTGACTCTCCTCAGCAACTGTACACATT
This sequence comes from Pipistrellus hanaki, assembly GCF_964339955.1. Classification (NCBI taxonomy): domain Eukaryota; kingdom Metazoa; phylum Chordata; class Mammalia; order Chiroptera; family Vespertilionidae; genus Pipistrellus; species Pipistrellus hanaki. The sequence goes on along the minus strand of NC_140522.1, from coordinate 13,403,035 downwards.
CCTGAAAAAACACCATTGCCCTTAAAAATTCTGATGCATATACATGCCACACACAGGAGTCTCCTTTTCCATTATTTCCCTTTCCTTTAAACAATGATCTTATATAGGAGTGAATTCTTATATTTTATATTTTTACATTCTAAAGCCTTATCTTTGCAGTTTCAGTTAAAAATGATGGGAGGGTAGTATTCCAGAAAGGGCCCTCCCTTTCTGCTAAGACACCCCCGTATGGACCCTTTACCTGCCTGTGATCATGCTAAAGATTTTACATCTATTAACTCAGCTATTCCTGAGAACATCCTAGGAAATAGGAATTTTTATAATCCTTCTTATACTCAGAAAACAGAGGCAGGGAGCATTCAAGTAACGGAACTCAGTTATAATTGGTAGTAAGAGGCAGAATCAGCATTAGAATCCAGGCCACCTGGCTTTTGAACTCTTGCTGTTAATTTCAACCTTCTCATTTCTTCAAAGATACAAGGACCTGCCTGTGGTGAGGTGGGAAGGAGGGGGTCCTTGGAGTATGTCCTTTGATGTATAACCTGCTTTGCCACTGGGCACTGTTATAGGATTGGATACCATTCCTGGCCTTGCCCCTCTCAACCACTCTCATTTCCCATGGCAGGTCCCATATACACAATGTGTATCCTTGCCTGTTGATTCTTTCGTGAAAATCAAAGTGACACCTGCCGTGTCTTTCAGGTGGGTATCTGTAGCCTGTGGGGAGGAAGTGAGTTTATTAGAGCTTTGGGGGTCACTTCATGTATGAGTTTAAAGTTTGTAATTAGCATATAATGGAAGCACAATGTAGTTTCAGTTCCTGGACACCCACACGGTGCCAGGAATTAAACCTACAGGTGCATGACTGTGGGCAAGTGTTGAAGTCTGGGAACTGGAGTCACTCAGGCATTGAAGCTGAGGTTTATTACCAAGGGACACGTTGTTTCCAGGGTATGAAATGTAGCCCCAGGCCAGTGACTGCTGTTCCATGTGAGCACTCAGCTAAGAAATGAGGCATCTCCCCAGCCTGGGCAGGACAAGCTGAAGCACCCCCCAGGGACACGTACTGCAGTGTCACCCAGGAAGGCCTTCCTTCCCCCAGGAGGAGTTGGGAAGGGTGTGTCTGTGTGTGAAATGTGGGCCGCCATGAGGAAGGGTCCTACTCCACATGCTGTGTACTTTGCCTTCAGTATGGACCCACAAATGCAGGTGGATTTCCACACTGGAAACGAAGAGGCCTCAGACATCGCCTTCCATTTCCGCGTGTACTTTGGCTACCAAGTGGTGATGAACACCCGTCAGGATGGGAAATGGGGTGAAGAAGTGAAATTGAATGCTGTGCCCCCATTTGAGGATGAACAACATGGGTTCTCCCCCTTCCCCCACACTTGGTCATTAAAACTCCTGAAAACATAGCAAGATTTGCTTCTTGCTTTAGAGGGGAAAAAGAGAGAGGAAATCAAGAGTATGTGGTTATCACCAAGAGAGGTGTGAGAGTATTGTGGGAGAGATCTGGGTATCAAAGAGGATAAACATTTCTCTGATGCAAGGAGTGAGTGACAGGCTCATGAAATATCTGGGAAGACATTGGAACCATATTCTTATGATGTAGTGCTTAGGACATGTTAGAAACTCTGAAGCCAAATCATTCCCCAAATTCAGTTAGCTAACCTAAGACTTTAGGTGTCAGTCTGCCCACATCGTCCTATAATTGGTGGTTTGAAAAAGAAACTGTACTTTGAGGAAAATCAGGTGAAAAGTCTTAATTCTTCCTTTATGCTTAAGGATATTTAATATATATTGGCACTGTGCCTAGTATTGTGTAAGATGCAGTGTGGGAAATAAAGAAAATGACAAGGCCAGCACTTAAAAGAATTTTTTAATCTTCACCTCAGGATATAATTTTATTGATTTTCAGAGAGAGAAAAAACATAAATGAGAAGGAGAGAAACATCAATTGGTTGCCTATCTTATGTGCCCTGACTGGAAGCAGAATCCACAACTTTTTGGTGTACAGGATGATGTACCAACTAATTTAGCAACCTGGACACGATGCATTTATAAAATTTTAATCCAAGGACTATTTGAAGAAGAAAAAAGGTTTGCTTCAAAATTTTTTCTATTGCAAGATTTTTTCAATTTATGTGGGCAGAATCCTGGGCATGTTTGATAATGAATTGTCACCATTTTAGACCAGGGAGGATCAAATTTGTTATTAAAACAAGAACAATTGATACACGTGGATTCAGTGAACAGACTCTGGTTTTCCTGTTGTCCCACTTAATGGTTACAGATTGACAAACCACTCCAAAATATATTATAGTTTAAAACAATAATTTATTATTATCTCACTCCGTTTTGCAGGCTTCCTGCATACATATGGGTAGTGTATCATATGGCCTTAATCAAATTGTGGTGGGAAGTGAAGTTTTCTGATGGATGCTGTCCTCATGTCTGACACTTCACTTGGGCTGGCTGAAACAGCTGGGGGCTGGCTGGTTATTTCTCTCTTCACATGACCTTCATAGTTATCTTAGACCTCTTCAAATCACATAGGTATCAGGGGTTTGGGATTTAATGAATGGTGACTGGCTTCTGCCACAGAGAACCCTTGAAAAAGCTCAAGCAGCCGAGACCAGTTTGGCTCAGTGGATAGAGCGTTGGCCTGCAGACTAAAAGGTCCCAGGTTCGATTCCAGTCAACGGCATGTACCTTGGTTGTAGGGAGTGTGCAAGAGGCAGCTGATTGATGATTCTCTCTCATCGATGTTTCTAACTATCCTCTTTGTAAAAAATCAATAAAATATATTTTAAAAAAGAAAAATGAAAGAAAGGGCTCAAGCAGAAGGTACAAGGGGTAATGGGACTTAGCTCTAGAAGTCATGCAGCTTCACTTCCATCACATCCTATTGTCCAAAGGTGAGTCAGAGGGACGGCCATAATCATGTGGAGAAGACTTCACCAGGGCATGGCTATTTTGCCTTGAGATTCATTACCAGACATCCTAGACTAGTACTGTCCCACCATCAGGCTCCAGAGACGTTCACACTTCCCAAGTACCCAAAACTCTGACCACTCTCTAAGGAATTCCAAAGTGTAATACAATAACTTCAACAAGCTCAAGACAGTGTTCAGGATTTCACCATTTAAACCAGAATCTGGGGCAAAGTGAATTGAGTATAACTTCTCAGGTACAGTTCTTTTCAATGTGTGCACTAATGGAGCAAAATACCTCATACATGCCAAGCCTACATGCTGAAACAGACACAGAATAAATGCAATCCACATTTTCAGAGGCAGAAATAGGAGATGTATAGCACCTGCAGCTTCATATCACATATGATAACCAGTCAGGCTCATATCTCCACTTCTCTCTAGGACTGTTTTTCTCTGGAGCGATTGTGTCCATCCTACATTCTCAGCTTCTTTGTGTTCTTGACAAAATATCAGAATGACAACTTCAGGGGCTCTGATTCATTGTCAGCTTCTTAGCAAGTCCAGAGAACCCTTTAGGAGACACACTACTCAGAAGACACTATCCTTAAAAACATACCAAGGCAGATTTAAGAAAGTGGGCAGGAAGGGGTTAATGAGGGGGGAAAGGGGAACATCTATAATACTTTCAACAACAAAGATAAGAAACAAAACAGAGTCCCCCCCCCAAATGCAAAACTCCCAGCAGATAAGGCATATCTCAAAGGATAGAAAGACAGTTTTATTCCCTAAAGCCTGCTCTTCTCAGTGACTTTTGCTTGTCCATGACTGATATGACACCTACAAAACAGTAAGTTCTGAGTCTTTGGCCTTATTTCCATTCCTCTCCATCTACCAAATCTCTTGGTTACCTGATTTCTCAGGTGTTGTATGAGTGAGAGCTAAACTCTAAATTTGGATTTTTATAGATGAATTGTTCACTACACATCTAATTTTTATTACACCCAGAAGATTACTTCCAGATTTTGTTGAGCTTAGAGTTTATACAACTTGAATTTCACATAATTTAGAAAAAAGAATGTAAAATTGTGAACACAAAATTGAATGTTTACCTAGAACCATTAATCATCACAAATCATAAAGTTTAAAGAATTTTAAAAATATATATTTTATTGATTTTTTACAGAGAGGAAGAGAGAGGGATAGAGAGTTAGAAACATCGATGAGAGAGAATCATCGATCAGCTGCCTCTTGCACAACCCCTACTGGGATGTGCCCGCAACCAAGGTACATGCCCTTGACCGGAATCAAACCCAGGACCAAACGCAGGCTGACGCTCTATCCACTAAGCCAAACCTGTTTTGGCCCATAAATTCTTTTTAATTGACCTACTATTTTAAAAAATATATTTGTATTGATTTCAGAGAGATAGAAATATCAATGAAGCAAGAGAATCATTGATTGGCTGCCTTCTGCACAACCACACTGGGGATGGATCCCACAACCCAGTTGTGTGCCCTGATTGGGAATTGAATGGTGACCTCCTGGTTCATAAGTTGACTCTCAACCACTGAGCCACACTGGCCTGGAAAATGGCCTATTTTTAAATGTACTTTTTATTATTGACACTATGACCTTTCCCTGCCTTTGCCTACCTCCCCACAGCCCCTGCCCCCTTCCCTCTGGCCATCATCACACTGTTGTTCTTTGACTAATTCCTTCACCATCTTTCATCCAGTTTCCACCACACCCCTCCCTTTTGACATCTGTCACTCTATTCCACGTATCCCTACATCTGGTTCTATTTTGATCATCAGTATATTGTATTAATTAGATTCCACCTATAAGTGAGAGCATATATTATTTGTCTTTCTTTGACTGACTTATTTTGGTCAACATAATCATATCTAGGTCTATCTATGCTGTCATCCTCCTTTTTTAAAGCTGCATAGTATCTATTATGAAATGTACCACAAAATTTTTATCCACTATCTACTGATAGGCACTTGGGTTGTTTCACATCCTGCCTATTGCAAATAAAGCTGCTATGAACATAAGGGTACATATACTCTATCTAACTGACATTTCAGAATTCTTAGAATATATTTCCAGAAGTGGAATTGCTGAGCCAAAAGGCAGCAGAACAGAAAAGAGAGCTCAGAAATTAACCTACACCTTATGGTCAGTTAATATTTGACAAAGGAGGCAAGAGTATACAATGGCCGAAACTGGTTTGGCTCAGTGGTAGAGCATCGGTCTATGGACTGAAAGGTCCAGGGTTCGATTCCGGTCAAGGACATGTACCTTGGTTGCGGGCATATCCCCAACAGGGGGTGTGCAAGTGGTAGCTGATGTTTCTAACTCTCTCTATCCCTCTCCCTTCCTCTCTGTAAAAAAATCAATAAAATATATATTTTTTAAAGAGTATACAATGGAGTAGAGACAGTATTTCCAATCAATGGTGTTTAGAAAATTGGACTGTCACATGCAAAAAAAAAAAAAAAATGAAACCTGTCTACCAACTTACACCACACACCAGAGTAAACTCAAAATGAATAAGAGACTTACATGTAAGTAATGAAACCATAAAAATCCTAGAACAAAACAATAGGCAGTAAAACCTCAGACATCTCTCAAAGCACTATGTTTGCCAATATATCTACTGGGACAAGGGAAACAAAGGAAAGAAGTAAACAAATGAAACTATATCTAACTAAAAGGCTTCTGAAAATCTTCAACAAAATGGAAAGTGAACCCACAATATAAGCGAACGTATTTGCCAGTGATACATCTGATAAAGGGTTAATTTTCAAAAAAATTTTAACGAAAAAAATCCAATTTTTAAAAATGGGCAAAGGCCTGGCTGGTGTCCATCAGTGGTTGAGCTTTGACCCATGAATCAGGAAGTGACAATTCAGTTCCTGGTCAGAGCATAAGCCTGAGTTGGAGGTTCAGTCCTCTGTAGTGGGTGTCCAGGAGAGAATCAATGATTCTCTCACATTATTGATGTTTTTGTTTCTCTTTTCCTTTTTCTTTCTCTCTCTGAAATGAAAAAAAAAAAAAAAACTATTTCAAAAAATGGGCAACAAAACCCAAATGGACACTTCCCCAAAGAGGAATTATACATGATCAATAGACATAAAAAAAAAAAAAACACCTCAAAAACACTAATCAGCAAAGAAATGCAAATTAAAACTACAATGAGATATCACTTCTCACCTGCCAGAATGGCAACCACCAACAAATCAACAAAGAAGTGCTGGTGAAGATGTGAAGCTGTTACAGAAGACTGGAGAAAAACCAAGCAAAGCTTAGAGAAATGGAGTTATACGGATTTATTATGCCTTCAGGCTCATAGCAGAATATCTCTCTCAAATTCTGAGCAACAACATGAAAGAAGCTTTCCTTCTTTAAATCTTTCCCAGTCCCTTGTCTGCCAAATATAAGGTTTTCCGGCCTCCTAAGCAAGGTTTTACAGAGCAGCATGCGCTGGGACTTTGAAACCTGCACCAAAGGCCTGGTCTGGCGCCAGCACTGATAACTTCATCTGGGGATGGGTTATGGGTCCTTTAAATGGAAGTATCTTTTTGAGTAAACAGGTCTTGCAATACAAGATAATTAAAGGGTCAGTGACTATATTCAGATTGCTAGCCCCCCAAAAAGTCTCTTTTTCCCCATCAAAGCAAAGGGAACCCTTGTGCAAAATAGGAGTCATAAGAAATGCAAAGCCATGTCCGAGACTGGTGCAGCCACTGTGGAAAACAGTATGGACTTTTCTTAAAATATGGAACTCCCATTTGACACAGGTATCTTAATTTTTTTTAATATATTAGTTATAGATCAAAATTCTTCGTATAGGGGCCCATGGAGGAGGGCTCAGGCCTTGAGCACCCTGTGTGGAATAGAGAGAAAGAGCCTGGCCTCAGGCACAGAGTCAGAGGCAGTGACAGATGACAGCAGAGAGGCACAAGCAGATAGAGGGCAGACATAGAAAGGCCAACATTGGGTCAGAGAAAACCAAAGGAAGAAGGGAAGGTAGTTGGACATGGTGAGCAACTGAAAGGCTGAGAGGTTGTATGAAGTCAGGGCTAGGCTGACGCCAATAGTCACCTATTTTCCCCCACAGAAGGTCATATAGGAAAGAGGGGGACACACCAGCAAGGACACAGGTAGCCTGGGGCGACACGTGGTCACCGTTGTCTCCAGCATTGCCCACAGTGTCTCAGACATGCGGGAGGGTCCGGCTGCACAGCTGAGGGATGACGAGGGCCAAGACAGTGCACTCTGCCATGGGAAGGTTGTCTTCTGTGAGCCAGTGAGTGACAATAGCAAGTGCGAGGGCAACGTTGTGAGTGAGGGAGGGTGGTGCGAGGAGGGTCCCTCCCAGGAAGGCCCTGGGTGTGTCCGGATGTGAAAAGAAATGTGTTTGGGACTGGAGAACACCTGGGAGTTTCTGTGTTGTAGACGGTGGAGTAAACCTGCCAAGTCTCTGAGTACTGGATGGTTTCGAGTGTGTGATGGGCTGACTCCCGCTGAAACCTGGGTATGGTGGGAGAGTAGCTGGGTGCCTCAGGAGAGTCCCTGAGGACAATGGGTGAAGACACGGGAGACCTCGGGGAGGAACCTGGTGAGGTCTGTGAGTGACTCCGTGTTTCCTGTTCTTGATGGGCTGACTCCTGCAGAAATCTGGGGACTGTGGGAGAGTTCTGGGTGCCTCAGGAGATTCCCTAAGGACAATGGGTGAAGACAAGGGAGATCTCGGGGAGGGACCTGGTGAGGTCTGTGAGTGACTCCGTGTTTCCCGTTCTTGATGGGCTGAATTACATAGAAACCTAGGGACAGAGGGAGAGTAGCTGGGTGTCTCCAGGGAGTCCATGCGGCCTGGCGTTGTAGGACTAGGCGATGGCAGGACAAACATGTGATAGATGGTGTGTGAGCAGGGTGTTAACGAAAAAAAAACATTGAAACCTTTAAAGAATTTTTTAAAGAGTTTATTTGAGCCTTACTGTCGACAATTGCCGGGAATCAGAACCTCAAATGATTGAGATAATGCTCTAAAGAATGGTGGATTACATTTCTCTATTTATACACTGAAATCAAAGGAGGGACATAGGTGGGTTACATGAAATTCATTGGTGATGGAGTAAGGAGGCGGGAGAAAGCAAAGTGGTGGGAAACTCCTGGGATTGGATAAAAAGTAAAATGATGGACGTGTACTCAGGTGAGTGCAGAAACAATTAACATGATAAAGAAGGAATTTGAGGCATCTGTCCTGGTGCCCACCACATTTTATTGTTCCCCAGGGGCTCCGAAAAAAGGGAAGTTACAAGTTACCCAGACATCTCACAGATATCTTATCTTAGAGGCAAAAAAGGAAATGGGCTCAGTAAAAAGATCAAAGTTGACCTTTGGGAGAATATCTGGGACATGACTACCTACTATAACCTGTTAGATATTTAATTTTCAAACCATCTTTTGTCGTTATCTTAGGTCTCTGGGTTTGCAAGACTACCACACAGGCCGTCCCTGAGCTTGTCAGGTTAGCATGTGGCTTTTTTCTTTCACAAGGGTGAGCCTGAAAACCTACTAGAAGTGGGCATAGAGCTAAGTGACTCCGGTGACCATGGATCCCGATCTGGAGAGAGGAATGTGGAGCCGTGTACTGGGGATGATGGTGGCGATGCGGCTGCAGTCACCGTGGCGGAGGATGAAAAGCTGCCCGACGTCCTTGGTGAGGAGAAGCCTCTTTGGCTCGGGTTCCTTGGAGAGAAGACTGGGAAGCTGAGTGACGCTGACGTGGAGTTTGGAAACACAGGGCCGGGTGACTATTCCCGTTCCAAATCTGGAGAGGAGCCAGACATGGCCCACTCTCCACAGGTGCCCACCCGCTTGGGAAACTTGCTGCTCCCAGGACTGTCTGCCCCCTCTTCGTTCTCCAGCAATGGCGCGAGAAGTGTGCGTTTGTTCCTGTGTGTGTGTGTGTGTGTGTGTGTGTGTGTGTGTGTGCGTGTGTGTCCGTTACCTGAAAATGCGTCCTTTCCAAAAAGATGGAAGTCAACAAAGCAGAAGACAGGTCGAAGTCCTTTCACTTCCCAAGCGCTCTATCCTGAGCTGTGGGAAATGCCGCTGCAGGCGCGGCTCAGAAGAAGTGATCCACAGGCTGCTGTCCTCTGAGAGGAAATGAGCCCAGAGAGGCAGGCCCAGGCTTAAGTACCAGTGGGCACCGCCTGGAGGGAGCCCAGGTGCATCATGGGATACAGGGGCGGGATTTCACAGCTCACCTCCGGGGCTTATTCCCCTTTGTCAGGCTGACTTCTCCCAATAGAAAATCTCTCTCTTGACCCGACAGTCTGTTCTAAAATGCAAACACTGTAAGGGGAGAACTTCGGTAGTATTTCCTTTTAGACATTTACAGAGGTCCTGGCCCGTTTGCCTCAGTGGGTTGAGTGTCCACCCGTAAACCAAGAGGTCACCGGGCAGCTGTGTCACATGCCCAGGTTGCAGGCTCCATCTCCAGTGGGCTTTGCCCAGGAGGCACCTGATCAATGGTTCTCCTTCACCTTGGATGTTTCCATCCTTCTCTCCCTCTCACTTCCTCTCTCACAAATCAATTCAAACATTAAAAAACAAACAAAAGGAAAAGAAAAGAAACACTCGAAGGTTAAAAAAGGAAACTTTATTTATGATAATTACCTCTGATTCAGTAGAAGAAATAAAAAATAAACAGATCCTTGAAACAAATATTTGTGGAACACACCCCCCTCCCCCACTCGCATTAGCTTGATGGAGAGTTAGGCCTTGGGCAGGCAAAGGGACGCCCAGAACCCTGGACAGAGGCCCTCTGGGCCCCAGAAGCTTCCCCAGGTGGATGAGCCCCTGAAACCTGCGCCTTCCAAAGAGAGGAAACCTCAGCGCCACCCGCCACCCATTGTCTGGACCCGCGCATGCGCACACCAGGGAACTCTGCCCTCCCCACCCACTCCCACATCAGAACAGTGTGGTTTCTTTGGGAAAGCGCCCCCACGCACAGTCTAGGGCATTCACCCTGTGGTTCTGGCCATGTCTCCGCCCTCCGTAGGCCAACCACCTGCAGCAGCACTTTGTCTTGAAAGGATGTGGAGTCCCTGGACTAGGGGCCCATTGTGTCTCCATTCCGCCAGGCACAGCGCTGAGCTGTGAGCAGGACTTCACCTGGGAGGAGCATCCAGGAGACACACGGAGTCTCACCTGGTTTCCTTCCCCAACCCCTTTCCCTCCGAAAGAGGGTCACATAGGAGAGAGGCCACTCCTCCAGCAAGGACACCGGTAGCCTGGGGCGACACGTGTTCACCACCTTTGTCTCCAGCGTTGGCCACAGTGTCTCAGACATGCGGGAGGGTCTCGCTGGCGAGGTGGCCGGCAGCAGGGTCGGAGGCAGGCAGGAGGGTCCCGCTGCACAGCTGAGGGGTGACGATGGCCACGACGGTGCACTCTGCCACGGGAAGGCTGTCTTCTGTGAGCCAGTGAGTGACAATAGCAAGTGCGAGGGCAACGTTGTGAGTGAGGGAGGGTGGTGCGAGGAGGGTCCCTCCCGCTGGTGCTTGTGTGATCATGACCAGAGCCAGGCAGAAATGAATGCCACCCTGAGTCCTGCTGGCCCCTCCCTTGGCGCACACATGTGTCAGTCCAAGGACCATGAGGGAGAGGAGCTGGGAGGCCCTGGGTGTGTCCGGATGTGAAAGGAAATGCGTTTGGGACTGGAGAATACCTGGGAGTTCCTGTGCTGTAGACGAGGGAGTAAACCTCCCAAGTCTGTGAGCACCGGGGGGTTTCCAGTGTGTGATGGGCTGACTCCCGCTGAAACCTGGGTACGGTGGGAGAGTAGCTGGGTGCCTCAGGGGAGACCCTGTTGACAATGGGTGAAGACATGGGAGACCTCGAGGAGGACCATGGTGAGGTCTGTGAGTGATTCCGTGTTTCCTGCGTGTGATTGGCTGACTCCTGCAGAAACCTGGGGACTGTGGGCGAGAAGCTGGGTGCCTCAGGAGAGTCCCTGAGGACAATGGGTGAAGGCATGAAGGACCTCGGGGAAGAAAGTGGTGAGGTCTGTGAGTGACTCCGTGTTTCCCGTTCTTGAAGAGCGGAATCCCATAGAAACCTAGGGACAGAGGGAGAGTAGCTGGGTGTCTCCAGGGAGTCCATGCGGCCTGGCGGTGTAGGGCTAGGCGATGGCAGGACAAACATGTGATAGATGGTGTGTGAGCAGGGTGAGCCGGAAGTGGGCGTAGAGCTAAGTGACTCGGGTGACCATGGATTCCGATCTGGAGAGAGGAATGTGGAGCCGTGTACTGGGGATGCTGGTGGCGATGCGGCTGCAGTCACCGTGGAGGAGGATGGAAAGCTGCCCGGCGTCCTTGGTGAGGAGAAGCCTCTTTGGCCCGGGTTCCTTGGAGAGAAGATTGGGGAGCTGAGTGATGCTGACATGGAGTTTGCAAACACAGGGCCGGGTGACAGTTCCTGTTCCAATTCTGGAGAGGAGCACGTGTTTTTGTTTTTTGGAATTCTCCAGTATCCTCAAAAAGATTATTTTCTGCTATATTTCCAGAAGCTATAAGGGAAAGGTCAGGGAAAGGATGGTGATGTTGTCCAGGCAACAATGTGAAATCAGATTACAGGGATGTATCAAAAGTCACGGGAAAACAGCATGGTGGAAGCTCAGAGTTTCTATCCCAGATCTGTCTTACACTACGTACAGGAATAAGATTTTCACTCTTGCCTGTAAAATGGAGCTAATGTAGTCTAGCCTGTCGGCCTCACAAGGTTGCTAAAAGGATTAAGCAAAATAAAATTTTACTTTAGGGAAAAAAGAGAAAGACCAACAATCAATGTTTAAAAATAGAAATAGAATAGACACCTCAAATGAGAGGCTACCATAGTCTATGTGCAGATGAAAACCCACACTTCAGCCCTCATCAGAGAAATGAGAGCCGGCACAGCCACTCACCCATGAGGACGCTATGCTCTAAAGGCGGCAGCACCACGTGCCAGCGAGGTGTGCAGCAGCTGGGACTTCTGGGGTGCGAATTGCTCCAACCATTTCGGAATTATGTTTTATCTGTGAAAGTAATCATATGGCCACCCCGTGAACTGGTAACTCCCTCTGAGGAGATAGGTAATGGGTGCATCAAAAGGCTGTCGAAACCGGTCTGGCTCAGTGGTAGAGCGTCGATCTGCGGACTGAAAGGTCCCAGGTTCGATTCCGGTCAGGGGCATGTATGTTGGTTGCGGGCACATCCCCGGTAGGAGGTGTGCAGAAGGCAGCTAGTCGATGTTTCTCTCTCATTGACGTTTCTAGCTCTCTATTCCAGAAGTTTAAAACTAAAATAGGTTGGGAACCAGGAGAGATTCTCAGACATGGCAGCGGGAGTGCCCCTATTTGGGTCTCAGGTGAAATGTGCCCTGTGGTGCCAAGAGGATATTTGGCTTCCAGGTCAGGCCTCAGCTGCGCATCGAAGGAAGACCCGGACTGCTCAGGCATGTTGATTGGGCATCCTGGCCGCTTCTGTGCCCAGAGCTGCAGACCCCAAAATGGCAACTCAGAGGAATTTGTCCAGAAGCAAGATGTAACAGATGCGCCTTAAAGACAATGCATAAAGCCTTTGAAATGTCCATAACCTCCCATTTCCATTTTTAAGTCTCTTTGTAAAATTGGATTTATTGGAGTGGCTTTGGTTAATAAAATTATATAGGTTTCCAGTGTACAATTGTATGATAGATTATCTGTATGTTGTATTGTGTGTTCACCACCCCAAGTCAAGTCTCCTTCCATCACCATTTATACCTCCTTTACCCTCTCTACCTCCTTTCCCTCTGATAATCACCATACTGTTGTCTATGAGGTTTTTTATTTTGCTTAATCCCTTCACCTTTTCCACCCTGCCCCTATTCGTCTCCCCTCTGACAGCTGTTGCTGTCTGTCTCTTCTCTGTGTCTATGAGCCTGTTTCTATTTTTTGTTAGTTTATTTTATTCATTAGAGTCCACATATCAGTGAAATCATATTCTATTTTCAGGACATTATCCTAAGGAAATAATTATACCAGAGAGAGGTAAAAGATGTCTTAGAATGTTTAAATATTAGTGAAACAAAAATGTCCAATAACAGGAAGTTACATACATTTTGGGGTATCTATCTAGTGGCAGGTTATGCTGTTTAGTTACACAGATCTATATGCACATCAAATATGTCATTGTACGTATGTATGTACCCAGAAATAAAACTGGAATTATATGTAAAAATAGGCTGTTACTAAATCTGGATAGAGTTGACTGACAAAGGAAATAAGAAAGCATTCTTTTTTTTCTCCATTTTTTTTTATTAAGGTATTATATGTGTACATATATTACCATTGCCCCACCCACCCACCCCACACCCATACATGCCCTCACTCTCCAGAGTTTTGTGTCCATTGGTTATGCTTATATGCATGCATACAAGTCCTTTGGTTTATCTCTTATCTCCTCCATATCTCCCTAACCTTCCCACTGTAATTTGACAGTCTGTTTGATGCTTTACTGTCTCTGTATCTCTCTTTTTGTTCATCAGTTTATGATGTTCTTTAATATCCATAAATGAGTGAGATCATGTGGTATTTTTCTTTTATTGGCTGGCTTATTTCACTTAGCATAATGTTCTCCAGTTTCATCCAGGTTGCTACAAATGGTAAGAATTCCTTCATTTTTATAGCAGCATAGTATTCCATTGTGTAGATGTACTATAATTTTCTAATCCAATCATCTGCTGACAGGCATCTAGGCTGTTTCCAAATCTTAGCTATTGTAAATTGTGCTGCTATAAACATGGGGGTGCATATATCCTTTCTGATTCGTGTTTCTAGTTTCTTAGGATATATTCCTAGGAGTGGGATTACTAGGTCAAATGGGAGTTCCATTTTTAGTTTTTTGAGGAAACTCCATACTGTACTCCACAGTGGCTGCACCAGTCTGCATTCCCACCAGCAGTGCACGAGGGTTCCTTTTTCTGCACATCCTTGCCAACAACTTGTCCTTTGTTGATTTGTGATGATAGCCATTCTGAGAAGTATGAGATACTACCATATTGTTGTTTTGATTTGCATCTCTCAGATAACGAGTGACTTTGAGCATGTTTTAATGTGTCTCTTGGCCTTCTGTCTTCTTTTGAAAAGATTCTATTTAGGTCCGTTGCCCATTTTTTTATTGGACCACTTATCTTCCTTTTATTAAGTTGTGTAAATTTCCTGTAGATGTTGGAAATTAAACCTTTATCAGTGATAACATTTGCAAATATGTTCTCCCATACAGAGGGGTTTCTTGGTGTTTTGTTGATGGTTTATTTTGCTATGCAAAAGCTTTTTATTTTGATGTTGTTCCATTTGTTTATTTTCTCTTTAGCTTCCATTGCCCTAGGGGCAGTATCAGTGAAGTTCTTTCGGTATATGTCTGAGATTTCTCTGCCTGTGGATTCCTCTAGTAGTTTTATGGTTTCCCATCATATGTTTAAGTACTTTATCCATTTTGAGTTTATTTTTGTGTATGGTGTAAGAAAGTGATCTAGTTTCATGTCTTTGCAGGTATCTGTCCAATTTTCCCAATACTATTTTTTTAAATATTTCTTATTGATTTTTTACAGAGAGGAAGGGAGAGGGACAGAGAGTTAAAAACATTGATGAGAGAGGGGAGAATCCAAGATGGCTGCCCAGGTAAACACTTAGCCGCAGCTGCACACAACAATTTCACTAAAATATAAAATGGACATTACCCAGAACTACAGGAAAGTTGACTGACTGGAAATTCTACAATGAGAAGCAAGGAGAAAACCAGAAGGAAGCGTGGAGGAGCTGTAAAAGCCTAAGGTACAGAGATGTGCGGCGCGCGCAGAGAGGACGGAGCCTGAGAGGAGGGCAGCTGAGTGCCTGGCTGGTGTTCCCTAGCGGGAAGGAGATAAAATCTCCAACTGTGTTGGGCCCCAGTTCCGACTGCTCTGAACCCCAGTTCTAGGCCAGACCCTGGGGACCCAGGCTCATCCAGAGGGAGCTGGGCTGTAAGGCGGAACCCCGGGGGAGCGGTGAAAGGAGGTCCCAGGGAAGCGCACATTGCACGCAGAGAAGGGACGGTTGGCTGTGCCACGGAATTGCCCTGGAGGGAAGGAGACAGGGGCTCCAGACTGCCCTGAACGCCACCTCCAATCCCACTACCAACTGAACTGAACCCCAGTTCTGGGCTCATTTGGGAGAGCCTAGACTGTTTGGTAGCAGGCGAAAATCGAGGGCACCTTTCTCTCAGAGGTGCTTGCAGTGAGTACTGAAGGACCCTGAGACCCAGGAGCCGCATAGGGCAGGGCTGATGGAAGCCAAGTCTGTAGGCTTCACCCTGAAACTCCGCCCCATCTGTAGCTGCGAAATGCGACAACGAAATAGATCACAAACAAAAGAAATGGAGGACAAAAAGTGACTGGATGTAGAGTTCAAATCTACGCTTATAAGGTTTTTCAAGAATTTCCTAGAAAAGATCAATATAAGACCTATGAGAATATGAAAAGAGATCAACTAGAATTAATAAGGAATCAGCAAGAAATAAAGAATACATTGTCTGAAATAAAAAATATTATACAGAGTCCTAAAATCAGAATGGAAGATCGCAAGAATCAAGTCAAAGATTTGGAACATAAAGAGCCAGAAGACACTCCTCCACAGAAGCAAGAAGGCAAGAGAATCCAGAAAATTGAAGATAATGTAAGAAACCTCTGGGACAACTTCAAGCGAACCAACATCAGAATTATGGGGGTCCCAGAAGATGAGAGAGAGCAAGATATCAAAAACATACTGAAAGAAATAGTGACAGAAAACTTCCCCCACCTGGTGAAAGAATTAGACTTACAAGTCCAGGAAGAGCACAGAACTCCATACAAAAGGAATCCAAAGAGGACCACACCAAGACAAATCATAATTAAAATTCCAAGAGCAAATGACAAAGAGAGAATATTAAAAGCAGCAGGAGAAAAGCAGGTAGTTACCTATAATGGAGCACCTATACGATTGTCAGGTGATTTCTCAACAGAAACCATGCAGGCCAGATGGGAATGGCAAGAAATATTCAAGGTGATGAATAGTAAGAACCTACAGCCAAAGATAATCTATCCAGCAAAGCTATCATTCAGAATCGAAGGTCAGATAAAGAGCTTCACTAATAAAAAAAAGCTAAAGGAGTTCATCAACACCAAACCAGAATTATATGAATTGCTGAAGGGGGTTCTTTCAGAAGGGAAAGTAAATAAAGATAAAAATTATGAACAACAATAATGCCATAGAATTTTTGGGATTAAATTTGTATCCTGATGTTATTAAGTCTATTAGTTTTTTTGATGGAGTCTTTCGTGTTTTTTTTTTTTTTTTTTTTTTTTTTTAATGTACGATATCATGTCATCTGCAAATAAGGACAGCTTTACCTCTTCTTTTCCAATTTAGATGCCTTTTATTTCTTCTCCTTATCTAATTGCAATGGCTAATACTTCCAGTACTATGTCAAACAGGAGTGGTGAGAGTGGGCATCCCTGTCTTGTTGCTGTTCTTGGGGGAAATGGTTTTAGTTTTTGCCCATTGAGTATGATGAAAGCTGTGGGTTTATCATACATAGCTTTTATTGTGTTGAGGTATGATCCTTCTATTCCCCTCCCCCTGGCCAGGCTGACCGGACCCTACCCATGCACAAATTCATGCACAGAGCCTCTAATATATATACTATACACTGAGTGGCCAGGTTATCATGTGTTCAGAGATCATAATAATCTGGCCACTCAGTGTATATTATTGAATCTCTATAAATTAGTCTTTATTTCAGTTAGTGTATGCTTAATTTCTGACTGGCCCTTTTTCATGTCTTTGACATTCTCACTAAGATCTTTGAAAATTTCACTAATTCCCTTGAAGCTCTCATGAGGACTCTTGACTAACCTTATATCCTTGGTTTTCAAATCTGTATCAAGTAGTTTCTTCGCTTCCATTTCTTTCATTTGTGACATGCTTATTTGTTTCTGCATTTTGGCTGCTTCCCTGTTTGTTTCTAGGTAGAGCCACTATGTCTCCTGGAATTGTAGAGTGGCCTTGTGTAATAGGTGTCCTGTAGGGTCCAGTGGTTCAGCCTCCCCAGTCACTTGAACTGAGCCCTCTAGGTGTTCTTATGTGTGGGTTGTGTACACAGTCTTGTTGTAGATGAGCATTTATTGCTGTTGGTGTCACTGGGACAACTGACCTTCAGGACAATTGGCTGTGAGGACTGGCTCCAACTATAGTGGGAGAGGTGATATACAGGAAATACCCCTATAAGAGCAGGACTTGCTTCAGTGGAGCTTTGGAACTTACTGAGTCTGCCTCTTGAATGTGTTATTTGTGGATATGTACAGTTGTAAACTGGTATGGTATGAAGTTCTAGGGCCTCCAGGGATGGACAAAGTCACCACTGCCTGGGGCCACCCAGCAGGAGCTGCAGAGATATCTGTAGATGGCCGCTACTTGTTTTGGGCTTAGAGGTGCCCAGGTGTGGCCCAGCTCTGAAGCAAAGCAGGCTGGTGTTAATGCCAAATCTTGGGTCTTTTATTTATAGGTTTGGGGCACACTGTCACCAGCTGCAGCTTGTTTGAGAGATTTTAGCACAGTATGAAGTCTGAGCCAGGACAGGTCATTCAAATGAAAAAGCTGCTGCAAATAACTTGTATGGGACTGCAAATTGGGTAAGACTAGGTCCCAGGGAATCCCCAGGTGGAGCACACAATGTGAGCAAGGCTGGTAGAGACTCATATATGGCAGCCATCAGGCCTGCACTAGAGGAGGTTCTAGCACAGGAACAATGACTCCTGTGAGCACCCCCATTTAGGAGAAAGCCAACCCCAAGTTCCTGCCTTAGTTCTAGATAGAAAATCCAAGTCCTCCACATATGTGTCTGGGTCCCCCAAAGCCACCTGCTGGAGGTCAGAGGGGTTGAGTTTGAATAAGTTTGTGCACTGGCCCTTTAAGAGAGAAAGATTCCAATTGGTACATGTTGGTGGTCTATAGGTATCTTTTAATCTCTGTCACTTTTAGTCCAAGCTGACAATGCTCTGTGAGTAGATTCCCCTTAAAGCTGTGACTATTCTATAAATTTGATGGGTGGGGGTCACCCATTAAATAAAGCCCACACTGCATATTTCTTTGATATGTGCATTTGTACCTGGAGCCCCTTGTGATACAATTACCTTTAGTTTACTTGGCAGGATCTGAGAGACTGACCTTGAGATATAGAGAGCATACTGTTTTGATCAAAGACTCTATGTGGTGGCATTGCGTTGGATATTTCTTAGGTCTCGAAGAGAACCTAACAGCCTCACCCTGGATTTGACCTTAGCCAAGAATCTGTTTTTTAATTTGAGAATCTTGCCATTTGGAGAGGCAGGAAGCAAGAAACTTGTGTGAACTCAGCAAGTTCTGGTAATTCTATACATATCCGCTAAAATTTGCTGAAAAACTGGACATTTTTCTCTTTTTTTACATCTTATATCCCTACTAGAGGCCCAGTGCATGGATTCATGCATAGAGAGTTAGAAACATCGATGAGAGAGAATCATCGATCAGCTGCCTCTTGCATATCCCATACTGGGAATGTTCCTGCAACCAAGGTACATGTCCTTGACCAGAATCAAACCTGGGACCTCTTTGTATTCCAAATCTTTGACTTGATTCTTTAGTTCTCTAGTCTGCTGTTGGGTCTCTGTATAATATTTTTTATTTCAGTCAGTATATGTTTAATTTCTAGTTAGTCTTTTTTCATATCCTTGAGAGTCTCGTTAAATTTATTGGCCTTTTCTAGGAAATTCTTGACAAACCTTATAACTGTGGTTTTGAACTCTATATCCAGTCTTTTGTTTTCTTCCATTTCTTTCATTTGAGATCTGTTTCCTTGTCTTCTCATTTCTGTTGCTTCCCTGAGTTGGTAGGGCAGCTTTGTGTGTTTGGTGTCTTATTTGGGCCAGTGGATCAGCCTCCCCAGGTACATGAGGTGGACACTCTTGGTGCTTCCCTTTGTTTACTGCATGTACAGCCTTGTTGTAGTTAAGGCTTGATTGTTGTTGGTATCACTGGGAGGAATTGACCTCCAGGCCAATTGGATGTGAGTATTAGCTGTGTCTATGCCAGGATACCTTCTGTGTTGAAGATAGTCTAATAGGAACAGACTTGCAAAATTGAAAAAGCCTCTGAGCTCAGCCTGGATGGGGTGGAGTCTCAGGGCTGAACCAACAATCTTGGCTTCCTGTCAGTCCTGCCCTTGTACACACACCTCAGTCCTCTGCCTTCCACGGATCCCCTGAGTTTCTACCTAACAATCCAGAATCCCCTTGAAATTGTGTGGGTGCCCCAGGGGCTAGCCTGGAACTGGGATTCAGTGCAGTCAGAAGTTTTCTACTCCTTCTGCTATGGAGAGTCTGCAGCAATCTCTCTTTGTACATTCACTTGCTCGCGACTCTAGACCCTGCCCACTGCGGCTCCTGACTCCCCCGAGTCTCATAGTCTCTGAGTCTCCGGGTGCCTTTCTCTACAGTCCAGATTCTACCCCTATGAGCCTGGGTCTATGGGGTTTCGGCCAGGGTTGGGGTTCAGTGCAATCAGAACTGGGCTTCAGTGAAGTCGGAGGCTTCCTTTCACCTCTCGCCAGCCAGGCACTCGATCACCCTTCCTCTCTGAGCACATCTCCCTACCTCAGTGCTTTGCGGCTCCCCTGATCCGTGAGTCTCTCTCCTTCTTTCTACAATAGTTGTAGATTTCCCACTCTGCCAGCTTTCCTGTGGTTTTGGATGATGTCTGTTCTGTCTTTCAGTTGTTGTTTTGAAATTGTTGTGCAAGGCAGCACTACAGGAGCTTACCTAGGCCACCATTTTGGTTTTTTCTCCCAGACTCTCAATTTTTAAAAAATATTACCAAAAGCCTGGAATGATGAATCCTCCCTTCCCCCATCTGATAGACAGAATATGACATAAACTGCACCTGCGGCCTAGACATGCCTGAGCATCTAACAAGGCATCTTATATGGACTGTACATTGAACTACCAATCAGCATCTGCCAAATACCCTAAGCCCCATCCCTTCCCATTCCTCCCCTCAAATGGCGTATTCACTCCTGCACATGTGCTCTCTTCCTTTGCAAGGCAGTTCGGCAGGGTCCTTCTCCTCTAATAAAGTCTGTAGTCCTGGTTTTTGGCCCTCTGTCTCATCTTTCACTGCTCACTTCTGTTATCCTATTGTACTAATCATGCCAGGTGGTGATTTTCCTGGTTACTGACCCAATCTGGATTCTTTTAAAATTTTCAGAGACATGCAAGTATACAGTAAAACTTCCAGAACATGTTTTGTTTTGTTTTTAATGAAAAATAATTTTCTGTCTCCTTTTTGACCTCCATCCCACACTCATGCCCGAGTTCAATGTTGTTACCAGTTTCTAGCTGTGGCTCCTTCATAGTTTTAAATAATATGCTCACAATTCCCTCCCATGACATCAGTGGTCTGACTCCAGCACTTACAGGTGGGATTTTGTCCAATGACCGCCCAGGCTCAGTGTCTTCTTCAAGCTCAGTGAAGTAACAACCCTTCCTCTGGTATCTATAAACAATAAACTTGTTTATAAATACGAGGGGACTCCAGGTGTAAAGAGCACGTGGGAAGGCACATAGGCATTCTTTAATTAATGTCAGCCAAAACCAGTTGTGTTGGCAAAGCCACACCCTGGGAACAGGCTTTGCCAAGAAGCCTCTTTCTTTTATTTCTCACTCCCCAGCCTCTCTACTCAAAGAACTGGATCCTTCTCTTTCCATGCTGGATGCAGAAAACAGAGATCCCGCCATACCAGGCACATTCCTTATGTTCCAAATTGAGTTCATTTTTAGAAACATGATGGATAGATTACACTACTGTGCTCGCGTTTCTTTGTGAAAGGAAAAGGCAATGTGTTTACACTCTCACACACTATTGTTCTTACTTCAGTTGTCCATAGTCAATATGGAGTTAAATATTTACATCTAAGTACTGAGAGTTGAGCTTCAGGCTACAAGTTTCTTTGATTCAGCATTGCATTCTCTCCTCAGCAAACAGGGTTCTGTTATCCTGGCTGCAGTCACCTGACCCTTGGACTGTCACCCTTTGCAAGAAATAGGGTCAGTTGGCACCTGGGGCTAGCCTTACTTTCTTTCTGTATGTCAGTAATAAACTGTCTGAGTCTAAAAAGGGCTGTTGTCTTGTGACTGGCTCAATCTATCAGTTGTAGAGCCTGCAGCTCAACCCACAGGCGGGAAGAAGCCTCAGACCTATCATCGCTGGGAGACAGCAAGGAGAAACGCTCTTAGGACAGCTTCCCTGAAGGACAGAGAAGCAATGAGAACAGCGTTGTGGCAGCTCTTCCTCAGCCTCCCAGGCTCTCCTGTCCCAGGAGAATTAGAGTGTCCCACCAAGGTTAAGGTTAGCTGCACCTAATTCTAGCTGGACAGTAGCTTCCATGGATTTCTATTTAGACAATTTAATTATACAGATTATATATTAAGTTTTATATAATATATAATTTATTAATTGTATATTAAGTTATGCAATTAATATATAATTGTAGAATTATAGACAGTGCAGGACTGGAGGTGGATTACATGTGAGAAGTGTGGGTGAAGTGTCAATGAGTCTTTGCTAACTGAGTTTCCCTATGACAAAGAAACACAACTTGGAAAGACTCCTAAAATAGTAATCACCCTGAGGCTTGTAGATACCTGTGAAAATGGAAATCAGTTGGAACTGGTTCAACAACATTTTGTTAAAATGCTGATATGGTTTATCTCATGCAACTATGACTATTCATGTGCCTCTCTTTCTGGCATCCCTGCCCTTCTGTTGTCTATATAAGTCAGAATGTATGATCCCACACTCAGTCCTCCTGCTGCTCTGCCATCAACTTCTCAGGAGGATCATCAAGAACCATGGAGCTCAAAATATATGGTAAGAGAACCAGCCCCAAGTCTAGCTTATGTGTTATCAGACCTATAATGTACCTCTGAACCCCAAACTTAATTCTCTTTCCTACTCAATTACTGGTTTCCCACTCCCTAACCACCCCTGTGACATACCTGACTGCATTACAATCTCTCCCCCAACCTGCAAATCTCAGAATTTCATCTCTTCCCATTCATTTGTTTTTGCCTTTACTTCCCTTGCCTTTGGGGTCAAGTTCATAAAGTGTTCTCTATGACCAAGGCTCAGAAGTTTGGTTCCAATATTTTCTTCCATATAACTTATTGTTTTGGGTCTTATATATTGGTCTTTGATCAATTTTGAATTAATCTTTGTACAAGGGGACAAACTGTAATCCAGTTTCATTCTTTTGCATGTGGCTTGCCAGCACCATTTATTGAAGAGACTATTTTTACTTCATTGTGTGTTTCTGGCTTCTTTGTTGAAAATTACCTGTCCATTTACATGAGGTGTCATAGCTGGCCACCATATAGCTGGGCTCTCTATTCTTTCCCATTGATGTGTGTGTGTGTGTGTGTGTGTGTTTATCTGCCAATACCATGCTGTTTTGATTATTGTAGCCCTGTAGTATAATTTGAAGACAGGTAGCATGATACCTCCAGCTTCATTATTTTTTCTCAGGATTGCTTTGGCTGTTTGGGGTCTTTTGTGGTTTCATGCAAATATGATGATTTCTTATTCAATTTCTTTTTTTTTAATGATATTGGGATTTTGATAGAGATTGCATTAAATCTGTCTATTGCTTTGGGTAACATGGCCATTTTAACTACATTGATTTTTCCAATTCACGAACGCAGGATATTTTTCCATTTTGTTGTGTTTTTTCAATCTCTTTTAAGAATGCTTTATAATTTGCAATATGTAGGTCTTTCACATTTTGTTAAATTTATTCCTAAGTATCTTGTTCTTTTGGTTGCAATTGCAAAAGGAATTGTACTTTCTCACTTCCTTTTTTGAAGTTTTGTTGTTAGTATATAGGAAGGCATTGGATCTTTGCACATTGATTTTAAATTCTGCAACTTGACTGTATTTGTTTATTGTTTCTAATAGTTTTTGGTGAAGTCTTTAGGGTTTTCTATATACAGAATTCTGTCATCTTCAAAAAGTGACAGTTTTACTTCTTCCTTTCCTATTTGTATGCCTTTTATTTCTTTCTCTTGCCTTAGTGCTCTGGCTAAGGCTTCCAGAACTATGTTGAATAGGAATAGTAAGAGCAGACATTTGTGTCTTATTCCTGATCTTAGAGAAAAAGCTCTCAGGTTTTTTTGTTTTGTTTTGTTTTTTACTTGTTTTTAATATATTATACATCAAAACTAAGTCATTATTCTTTTTTTATTTTTTTATTTCAGCTATATTGAGGAATAGGAGTAAGAGTCATTGAAGATAAGCATTAAACTCAACTGTGGGAAAACACATTTTATAAGAAAATTATATATATATATATATATATATATATATAATTTTCTTATAAAATGTGTTTTATAAGAAAATTATATATATATATATATATAATTTTATATATATATTATATATAATATATATAAAAATATATATATGTGTGTGTGTGTGTGTGTGTGTGTGTGAATATATATATATTAATAAACTAAGGCTTAAATTTTGAAACAACTGCACTTTTTTGTTTTTAAGATTCTTCCTGCTTGTAGCAGTTTTACAAAATGTTTCACAAATTCAACTAATTTATCTTATCTATCTCATTAGTTGTGGAACAGTATGAGGAATTGAGATTTTGAAATGTGAGAATATATATTTTGAGACACCTCTGGCATGTTTCTCTTTATTTTATAACAGAAGTTAATGTTGTTTGGACCTTATATACATAACAGTATCGAGTTATTTAAAACTAAAGAGGTCATTTCTAACCTCCTTTAGTAAGGGAAGTATTTGCAGAAAGTATTTAGCTAACTAAAAGTTTGTTTTCAGTTGACCACTTTATATAAAGATGATGTTCAAATGATTAATTTTGTATCTTTGTGTAATTAGTGTATGAAGTTGGTTAGTGTAATAACTGTGTTAATACTGATTTTGTAATGGATTATAAAATTAAGGAAAACATGTTCTTCAAGAATTTCAGATAGACTTTCATTTCATCTTTGAATGAGAACTCACAGGCTCTCGCTTCTTTAACAAGCACCCTCACTAATCCCTCCATCCTGCTCTCTGTCCTCCTCTCTGTCCTCCTCTCTGTCCTCTCTGTACTGACCTCTCTGTCTGTCCTCCTGTCCTCCTCTCTGACCTCCTCCCTGTTGTCCTCTCTGTCCTCCTCCCTGTCCTCCTGTCTTCCCTGTCCTCCTCCCCGTCCTCCTCCCTGTACTCCTCTCTGTTCTCCTCTTTATCCTCCTTTCTGTCCTCCTCCCTGTCCTCTTCCAGGTTCTCCTCTTTGTCCTCATCCCTGTTCTCCTCTCTTCCTCCTTCTTGTGCTCCTCTCTGTCTTCTCTGTCCTCCTCCCCATCCTCCTCCCAGTCCTACTCCTGGTTCTCCTCTCTGTCGTCCTTCCTGTCCTCCTCCCTGTTCTCATGCCTGTCATCCTTTCTGTTCTCCTCTCTATCCTCCTCTTTGTCCTCGTCTCTAACCGCTCTATCCTCTCTGTCCTTTCCTCTCTGTCCTGTCCTCCTTGTCCTCTCTATCCTTCTCCCTGTCCACCTCTCTGTCTTCCTCCCTTTCCTGCTCCCTGTCCTCATCCCTGTTCTCCTCCCTGTCCTCCTCCCTGTCCTCCTCTCTGTTCTCATCTCTATCCTCCTCTCTTTCCTCCTCCCTGTCTTCTTCCCTGTCCTCCTTCCTGTACTCCTCTCTGTTCTCATCTCTGTCCTCCTCTCTGTCCTTCTCTCTGTCCTCATCCCTGTTCTCCTCCCTGTCCTCCTCCTGGTTCTCCTCTCTGTCTTCCTCTCTGTCCTCCCCAATGTCCTCCTCTCCTTCCTCCTCCCTGTTGTTCTCTCTGTGCTCCTCCTTGTCCTCCTCTTTTTCCTCCTTTCTCTCCTCCACTCGGTACTCCTCTCTGTCCCCCCTCTGTCCTCCTCTCTGTCCACTCTATCCTATCGTCTCTCTGTCCTCCTCTCTGTCCTCCTCCCTGTCCTCCTCTCTGTCCTCCTCTCTGTCCTCATCTTTGTCCTGCTCCCTGTCCTCCTCTCTGTCCTCCTTCCTGTCCTTCTCTCTGTCTTCCATGTCCTCCTCCCTGTCCTCCTCCCTGTACTCCTTTCTGTTCTCCTCTCTATCCTCCTTTCTCCTCCCTCCTATCCTCCTCCCTGTTCTCCTCCAGGTTCTACTCTATGTCCTCCTCCCTGTCTTCCTCCCTGTCCTTCTCCTGGTCCTCCTCTCTGTTCTCATCTCTGTCCTCCTCTCTGTCCTCCTCTCTGTCCTCATCCCTGTTCTCTCTTCCTCCTTCTTGTCCTCCTCTGTCTTCTCTGTCCTCCTCGCCGTCCTCCTCCCTGTCCTCCTCTCAGTTCTTCTCTCTATCCTGTCCTTTCTGTCCTGTCCTCCTTGTCCTCCTCTCTGTCTTCCTCCCTGTGCTCCTCCCCATTCTCCTCTCTGTTCTCATCTCTGTCCTCCTCTCTGTTCTCATCTCTGTCCATCTCCCTGTCCTCCTCCCTGTCCTCTTCCCTGTCTTCCTCCCAGTCCTCATCCCTGTTCTCCTGTCTGTTCTCCTCCCTGTCCTCATCCATGTCCTCCTCTCTGTCCTGTCATCTCTGTCCTGTCCTGCTTGTCCTCCTCCATGTCCTCCTAGCTGTCCTCCTCCCTGTCCTCCTCTATGTCCTCCTCTCTGTCCTCCTCTCTGTCCTCTTCCCTGTCTTTCTTTCTGTCCTCTTCCCTGTCCTCTCTGCTCTCATCTCTGTCCTCCTGTCTGTTCTCCTCCCTGTCCTCCTCCATGTCCTCCTCTCTGGCCTCCTCTCTGGCCTCCTCCCTGTCCCCTCCCAGTTCTCCTCTTTGTCCTCCTCTCTGTCCTCCTCCCTGTCCTCCTCCCTGTCTTTCTCTCTGTCCTCTTCCCTGTCATCTCTGTTCTCATCTCTGTCCTCCTCTGTCCTCCTTTCTGTCCTACTCCCTGTTCTCTTCTCTGTCTTCCTCCCTGTCCTCCTCCCTGTCCTCCTCCCTGTTCTCATCCCTGTCCTCCTCTCTGTTCTCCTCTTTGTCCTCCTCCCTGTCCTCCTCTCTCTCCCCCTCTCTCTCCTCCTCTCTGTCCTCCCCTCTGTCCTCCTATCTGTCCCCTCTGTCCTGTCATCTCTGTCCTGTCTTCTCTATCCCCCTCTCTATCCTCCTCTCTGTCCTCCTCTCTGTCCTCCTCCCTGTCCTCCTCTCTGTCCTCCTCTCTGTCCTCTCTGTCCTCTGTGGGCGGCGTCACCCCAGTCCCATGGTCCCTGTCCGATGCCCAGTCAGGCTCAGTGCTGGGTCCCCACTGTGGTCAGAAGGCAATGTTCTATCCCGCTCTCCCCCTCCCCCTCTCTCTGTCTCTAAAACCAATAAAAACATGGAAAAGAAAGTCAGGACTTGTATGACTGCTATTACCATTCCTTCCTAGCCTTTACATATGTGAAAGTTGTGTATTTTTTTTTTCAGATTCACAAGCAAAAATTAGTCTAATAAAAGAAATCAAAGACATGGAAAGGTATGTTTAAAATAACACAAGACTCGCCTTGACGGGTTTAGCTCAGTGGTGGGAGAGAGCGTCGACCTGCAGACTGAGGTGTCCCAGGTTCAATTCCGGTCACCAGCATGTTCCTTGGTTGTGGGCACATCTTCATTAGAGAATGTGCAGGAGACAGTTGATGAATGTTTCTAACTCTCTATCCCTCTCTCTTCCACTCTATAAAAAATCAGTAAAATATATATTTAAAAAAAAACCACAAGACTCATAGTGTCTTTTTTTAGTGTCTTTAAAACAGTTTTACTGGGGGGTTGATGGGGGAAAAGGAGACATATGTAATACTTTAAATAATAAAAACAATGCTCATAGGGAAACTGATATATATATATATATATATATATATATATATGCACACATATGTGTGTGTGTGTGTGTGTGTGTGTGTATGTATGTATGTTTGTATATGTATAGATTGGCTCAGTGGCTATAGACCAAAAGGTCTCAGGTTCAGTTCTGATCAAGGGCTGGTCAACCTTGGTTGCAGGCTCCTTCCCTGGTCAGGGCTCATGCAGGAGGCAACCAATAGATGTGTTTCTCTCACATCGATGTTTCTCTCTGTCTTTCCCTCTCTCCCACTCTCCCTAAAAATTCAATGGAAAAATATCCTCGGATGAGGAATAACAAAAAATAATAAAATATATTTTTATTAATTTCAGAAAAAAGGAAGAGGGAGAGAGAGATAGAAACATCAATGACGAGAGAAAATCATTTTTTGGCTGCCTCCTGCACGCCCCCTACTGGGGATGGAGCCCACAACCTGGGCATGTGCCCTGACCAGGAATCGAACTGTGACCACATAGATCAACACTCAACCACTGAGCCACGCCAGCCAGATTTATGGTGCCTTTTTGAAGACAACAACATTTTTATTTTAATGAAGTTCGTTATTTTTAAAAATAAAATAGTCTTCCATAATCACCTTCCATAAAAACATTGGCAATGTGGGGTACATTCTTGCATGTCTTACAAACGCTAATACTCATGTAATAACAAACGAATAATTATTGTTAATACTGAAAATAAGAATAATAATATTGAATTATTATTATCCTCCACTTACAGTCAGAAGGGGTGAAAGGTTTGGGAAAGGGCCCATTCAACAGAAGTTCTGACAGAAAAGAAGAAAAAGGAAAAGGAAAAGCTCAGAGGGAGCTTCAGCTTCAGGGCCTCTGTCGCCACCAGCTGGCCGGAGGTGGTAACGCGGGCCCGTGGGCTCCCTCTCGACCAGGTGCTCCTGGGACTGCCCTCCCCCCCCCCCCCCCCCCCCCGGCCACGCTCTGTGCCACCTCCTGTTGGCCATGAGGGAGGGGGACTCTGCCCCGGACACTAGAACAGAGGCTGGAATTCTGTGTAGGTCTGCCCCAGGAAGACACTTTGGATGATGGAACTTTTCTAAATGATGGTTATTAAGACCAAAATTCAATTAACCACACTAGAGGAGAGCCTGGACATATTCCCATTCTCTCCGCAGAAAACAAATTATGAAACTGGTATTATATGGAGACCAAGGAGTATGCAGCCCTAACAATGTAGAAAGAGAAATAAAGAGACATGTAAGTCACACAGTAATAGTAGTTGTTGTTACTACTGTCTTTTGGATGTTGTCTTACTAGTCATTTCATTTAAAGTTTGTGATTCATTGTGGCTTTACTTGTTATTCTGAATAAGCATTACGTATTGTTCATAATTTTCTATCGTTTTCCTTAAATAACTGCACTCCCCCATCCCCCCCAGAACTGAATAAGATGCAGGCCCCACAAATTCTGCCCGTGCCTGAGTGCCTGAGCTTGGGTGTACTTGAGGATGCTCTTTTTTAATTTTCTTTAATCCTCACCCAGGGATATTTTTTCTATTCACCTTTAAAGGGAGAGTGGAAGGAAGGAAGGAAGGAGAAGAGAGAGAAGAGAGAGAAGAGAGAGAGAGAGAGAGAGAGAGAGAGAGAGAGAGAGAGAGAGAAACATCGATGTGAGAAACACACATGGACTGTTTACCTCCAGTCCAGATTGGACCAGGGAGTCAAACCTGACACTTGGGTCTGTGGCCAACGCCCTAACCACTGAGCCACCAGGCAGGCGACAGGGCTGCTCCTGGAAGAGCACAGAACTGCAGGCTGAGATCAGCTTCCGAAGGTCTGTCACTCACTGGGTCCTGGCCTCAGAGCGGCCTGGCTTCCTTACTCACACTCACACACTCACACTCACACTCACTCATACGTGCACACACACACTCATACACTCTCACAGCCACGTGAGGAGGTCACGGCTGAGGAGCCTGTGGATAAAACATGCCTTTGGGCTTTCCTTTCCCGGCCCCCCTGACAGAATCTCAGGCTCCGGCCAGGCCAGCAGCCGCAGGGTGGCTTCCGCCTGTGTGAGCGCCTGCGGCTCTGGTGCCAGTGCTGTTCTCTGGGCGGAGGGTGCGGAGCCTCCATCCGGCCGAGGCCATGGGCACTCTGTCAGCCTCAGGGCCTCCGTGTGCGAGCATCTCCTTCTGGAGCTGGGGAGCGGGCAGCACAGCGGACGTGAGGCTTCTGTGACTGTGGCTGAGCTACTTCCATGCACAGTCCTGACCGTGAACACACGTGGGGGCGGGTGACGGTGTCAGCAGCAGTGTGATGCCAAGGCTGGAGCTGATGGATGGGTGATGATGTACATACCAGTGAGCACATACATGCTAGTGCTCACTCCATTCTGACCGTTTTCTTGTCATTGAAAAGAACATTCCAGGGGGCTGCTCCAGCCGCCCAGGACCCCCAGAGGCACCACAGCCAGTTCAACACACTGCCCTTCGACCTGTGTGGCCCTATCCTCCAGCATGGCCTTCCTCAGCATGGTCCTGTCCTCAGTGTGGCCCTGTCCCCTGGCGTGGCCCTACCCCCGGCATGGCCCTGTCCACTAGCGTGGCCCTGTCCTCGGCATGGCCCTGTCCTCTGGCGTGGCCCTGTCCTCGGCATGGCCCTGTGCTCAGTGTGGCCCTGTCCTCGGCGTGGCCTGTCCTCCAGTGTGAGTGTGCATGCAGCCGGTCCCGGCCCTAGCTGTGCAGACTCCAGTAGCACAAAGTCTTCCTCTCCCCTTTATCTATTTATTTTTAATATGTTTTATTGATTTCAGAGAGGAAGGGATAGAGATAGAGAGAAACATGGATAACTACAGAGAATCATTGATCGGCTGCCTCTTGCTCGCCCCCTACGGGGTGGGGGGGGTGGGGGGGGTTGTTGATCCTGCAACCCGGGTGTGTGCCCTTGACCAGAACCAAACCCAGGACCATTCAGTACTCAGGCCGATGCTCTATCCACTGAGCAACACCCTCTCCTTTTTAAGTAACATAAAGAGAAGCCTTTCCCTGTGAAATGGAAAGAAAAAAAATTCCATAAATGCCAGCGGTTTTATAGAAGCCTCGGGTCTTGAATCAGCCTGGGTGAGAGCAGCCGGTCCCAGACCTCCAAGCACATGACAGAGCCCAGCCCCCGGGCGCTGTGGGTCCCGGCCACTCCAGACCCCTGTGTGAAGGGAGGGCCTGACCCCTCCCTCCAGGACTCGCCATCAGCTGTTGAAGATGAACTCTAGCCCTGGCCTGTAGATCGAAGAGTCCCCGGTTGGATTCCAGTCAAGGGCAGGGACCTGGGTGGCAGGCTCCGCCCCGGCCCGGGCCCTAGTTGAGGTTCCTGCAGGAGGCCACCAAACGAAGGGTCTCTCCCACATGGATGTTTCTCTCTGTTTCTCCCTCTCTCTTCCACTGGCCCTAAAAATCAATAGAAACATATCCCTGGGTGAGGGGTGGGGGGAGGGGAAGGCAAGAAAATAAAGTCTAGGTTGCTTTTTTAAAAAACTGTAAAACTATATGTTTGTTGTAGAAAATCCTGTCAGCGGGAATAACGTGAAGAAAACATAATCACGCAGAACTCTGCTGCCCGGAGCCGCCGGGAGCAAGGGCCCCCAAGGCCTCAGTGGCGGCTCCTGGTAGCTCTCCCTTCCCCAATTCCCTCCCCTGCCCAGCAGAGCTGCTCAGGGAGACAGACCTCAGCTCCCCAGTCCTGGGCTTGGCCTGGTTAGGGTTAGGATTAGGCTTAGGGTGATGTTGAGGGGTAGGGTTGGGCTTTGACAGCAGGGAGACAGCTGTGACAAGTCAGAGAAAATCACCTTCCACTTTGGGAGCACTGCCCAGGGCCCTACACAAGTACTTACTGGTCTGGTTGCCTGGCCCCGAGGGCTGGCTTTCTGCCCCATTTGCAGGGAAGGCCCTGCCCTGAGAACAAGGGAACCTCTTGCTGGCTTCGAGCTTATAGCTCAGGACAGGGAGCTCAGGACAGTGAGCTCAGAAAGATGGGGCATTTGTGGCCAGGTGGTACCCTTGTCTCCATTAACAGGGCCCCAGGGTCTTACCCACTGGTTAGGATTAGGATTAGGCTTAGGGTTACGTTGAGGGGTAGGGTTGGGCTTTGAAATCAGGGAGAGAGCTGTGTCAAGTCGGAGAAAATCACCTTCCACTCTGGGGGCACTGCCCGGGCCCCTCCAGAGGTACTTACTGGTGTGGTTGCAGGGCCCGAGGGCCGGCTTTCTGCCACATTCACGGGGAACGCCCTCCCCTGAGGACAAGGGAACATCTCACTGGCTTCCAGTCTGGAGCTAAGGAAGGTGGGGCTTTTGCGTCCACTGGTGACCCAGGTCCACATTCACAGGGCCCAAGGGCCCTTCCCACATGGAACTCTTCCAGCTGTTGCCCCTCGCCCCAACCCACTCTACCCTTGACAGCTACCCGCAGACCCCCCGGGCCTCCCTGACGAGCCCCCAACCTCTCCCAAGGGCCCTGCTGTCCGCAGGCCGCCCTGCGGGTCACCGTGTCCCTGCCCACCAGCCTTTCTCCTCCTGACCTCACCACTTCTTGCTGCTCACCTAGCCCTGTCCCCTTGTTCTTGGTACCGCCTCCAGCTGCTCACCTGGCCCTACATCCTCCTTGATTTGACCAGTTTCAGGTGTAGGCCTGGGCCCACCTCCTTGTTCCGGAAGCCCCGCCCCATGGTTCATTGGAACAATGAGCTAACAGCACCTGCCAGGCTGCCCTGCTCCTCAGACACAGAACAGCCCCCACATCTGGGAGCCCTGCCAGGTGCCTAAATCCACCCAACGCACATGGCCTTCTGCTCATAGGGTGACTGATGGGTCCCCAGGCTTGGGCAGACCAGCCAGCCCCCCGCTTCAGGACAGCCATGGGCCTCCTGAGCCTCAGGGGCTTCCCCAAACCCATAGCTCCCACCAAGGGGCAGCTCACAACAGAGTGTTCTGGGACACCCACAGCCCTGTCTGTGGCCTTCGACATTGGGGAGAGAGCTGTGTCAAGTCCGAGAAAATCACTTGACAGTCTGGGGGCACTGCCCGGGCACCTCCAGAGGTACTCACTGGTTGGGTAGCCTGGCTTGGAGGGCCTGCTTTCTGCAACATTCACAGGAAACACCCTGCCCTGAGGACAAGGGAACCTCTAGCTGGCTTCCAGCCTGGAGCTCAGGACAGTGAGCTCAGGAAGGTGGGGCTTTTGTGGCCACGTGGGACCCTCGTCCCCATTCACAGGGCCCCAGGGCCTTACGCTCTGGTTAGGGTTAGAATTAGGCTTAGGGTTAGGTTGAGGGGTAGGGTTGGGTTTAGACATTGGGGAGAGAGCATTGTCAAGTCGGAGAAAATCACCTTCCACTCTGGGGGCACTGCCCGGGCCCCTCCAGAGGTACTTACTGGTCTGGTTGCCGGGCCCTGTGGGCTGGCTTTCTGCCCCATTCATGTGGATCGCCCTGCCCTGAGGACAAGGGAACCTCTCTCTGGCTTCCAGTCTGGAGCTAAGGGCAGTGGGGCTTTTGCGTCCACCAGCGACCCAGGTCCACATTCACAGGGCCCCAGGGCCCTACCCACATGGAACTCTTCCAGCTGTTGCCCCTCGCCCCAACCCACTCTTCCCTTGACAGCTATCTGCAGACCTCCTGGCCTCCCCGCCGAGCCCCCAACCCCTCCCTAGGTCCCTGCTGTACCCAGGCTGCCCTGCGGGTCACCGTGTCCCTGCCCACCAGCCTTTCTCCTGCTTTCCTCACCACTTCTTGCTGTTCACCTGGCCCAGCCCCCTTGATGACTGGACCTGGTTCAGGTGTGGGCCTGGGCCCGCCTCCTCGTTCCAGAAGCCCCGCCCCGTCGTTCATTGGACCAATGAGCGAACAGCACCTGGGCTGCCCTGCTCCTCAGACACAGAAAAGCCCCCACCTCTGGGAGCCCTGTCAGGTGCCTAAATCCACCAATCTCACATGGCCCTCTGCTCTCCAAACCAGTTTTTGCAATGAGATTTATTTTTATTCAAATTTTCACTATTATTTCATTTCACCATCAAATACCACTTTATTACTTATTGTGCAAGGCATTGTACACTTTCACAGAAATAGCTCTGCTAATGCAGAGGATGCAGTTTTATGAATACACACTTGAACACAGAGGTCGAATTACTATAAGAAGTATAGAGAGATGCACTCCCAAAGATGAATTCCTTTCTTACCAAAGTGTGGGGTGCTACACTCTCCCTTTTGCCTTCCCGATGGTGGGTAGGCCTGTTGAATTGGCTGATCCCTCTCTCAGACAAGATTCCCTGGCCAGTGAGGCAGGAAGAAGCCTCCCAGATCACGTTTCCACAGTGGCAATTCTTGCCTTCCCAGTGGGCCCTTGCAATGCTGGCTGGAACCTGGGATAGTGCTCCTGAGTCCCCCTGCTCTGTCTGCATTTGTGAAGTGTGGATGTAATGCGATTTCTAAACTTCCTTCACCCAGACCGATTTAGAGAAAAGAAGCTCTGTCTCCCAAGTTGGTCTGTGCCTTAGAAGCAGCGGGGAATTCTAACAATTCCAAACCTGCACTGCATCCGATTCACTAGGTTAGAGAGGCACTGGTATTTTTGGAAGCTCCCAGGGAGAGTTCAGAATCCAAGCAAGCTAGGGAATGACTGCCTTAAGGTGCTAGAGTTGGGAAGTTTTCACCTTCACCACCAGCCCCCACATGGCCTGACAAGCAGCCAGAGCTTCAGGCATAGAGGGGTGTCCATGCCTAGCTGCTGTGCTCTGTCAGTCTCAGTGTTGTTTTTGGTCAGCCTGTGGAGGGACTGTCTCACTTGATGTTGTGTTTTGTTTTCCAACCGAAGGAACGTGGCTCCACAAGGGTGCATGCTTTAAATCAAGTGAACAGAGTGCTGCAGGGTTTACATCAGAACAATGTAAGTTGGTCAGGTAATGGGGCCGCGTGGGTCCCATCAGGATTGTTTACTGTTGAAACCAGCCACCTGCTCTGTGCATGGACCTCGGCTCCTTTATGGAAACATTTTCCTATGAGTAAAGGAGTAGTCACTCTTTTTCTGATTAATAGTTAGAGTATAAGAACATGTTTTTTATTTTTTGAGATTTAAGTTTACCTGATTTCTCTGATCATTCACATGTATGGCTGTCCAGATGTGCTCAACCAAAACCCTCAGCTTCCATGGAGAACTTGTCTTATTTTCTTTATCTAACCTTTATTCTCTCTTATTGTGTCAGGTGGATTTGGTGAATATCGGAGGAACTGACATTGTAGATGGAAACCACAAGCTGACACTGGGTTTGCTGTGAAGCATCATTTTGCACTTGCAGATGGGGGATTTTCAGTCACTTATTACTGGTCATTGGAAATGTGTCCTTTGTGTATTCGTTTCTTAGCTCTGCATCACAGAGCACCACAAACCGGGTGGCTTTAACAACCGAAGTTATTTTCTCCCAATTCTGGAGGCTACAAATCTGAGATCAAGGTGTCAGCAATGATTTTTTTTTTTTCCTGCAGCCTCTTTCCTGGGCTTGTGGGTCCTTTTTCCCTTTGAATCCACATGGTCTTCCCTCTGTGTATGTCATATCCTAATCTTTGCTTTTGATGCCAAGAAACAATCATATTTGATGAGAGCTCTCCCCTCCATATGATCTCATCTTGCCTTAATTACCTCTTTCAAGGCTCTCTAAATAAAGTCACATTACACGGTACTGGGGGATAGGACTTCAACATAGAATATTGTGGAGGGCACAATTCAATGCCTAACTGCCTAACTGTTTGGAATGAAAGAAACTGAAAAACTGCTCTATTTTCCTAGCCTAGACAAAAAGAAGATGCCTTTTTAAAATATTGAATTTGAAAATTTCAGACATCAAAACCTTACTAAAATAGCTTAAAGAATTTCCAGGTACTGTTACTCAGATTCCCCAAAGGTTAACAATTGTCTATATTTGTGTTTTCTCTTATTCTCTTTGCCTAAATACTTCAGTGTGTATTTTCTGAAAACAAATTGTTCTCCTAAAATCAAGGAGTTCTCTTACATAACTACTATATATTAACATAATATAAAATGTGTATGATAACATTAATAGTTCTCACTTACTCATCATGTCTCTTTTATCTTCTTTAATCTGGAATAGTTTCTGAATGTTTGTGTTTTATGATATTGGCATTTTTGAGGAGCGCTGGACAGTTATTTTGTAGAATCTCCCTTTCTGTGGGTTTGGCTGATATTTTCTCATGTTTAGATTCAGGTTATTCATTTGGGGCAGGCATGCCGCAAAAGTGACGTTGATTTGTTCTCAGTGCACTCACCTGGAAGCACACACTGTCCGTTAGGCTTGTTCTGGCAGAGTCAACGTTCATTGTTTGGGTAATGTGGTATCTGCCTATGCCTCCACCAAATGTGACTGCCCTATGTTATTAAAAAATGTCTTGTGAGATATACTTGGAGACTGTGTAAATATTCAGCTACTTATCAAATCTTCCCCATTAGTTTTAAGATCCATTCATAATTCTTAGCTGATCAGTTATTATTATGATGCTTGGCCAATAGCAAATTTCTAATGTCATTGTTCCTTTTACATTGTAAGGAAGGGTTTTTCCTTGTCTCTTGTTTATCTGTCTGTCCATCTGATTTTTTATTCATTCAATGTACACACAGTGTACACTCAAGGATTTTTACATATTTAATAGGCTGTAATTTTTTGCTGTTATTGTTTACTAGAGGCCTGGTGCATGAAAATTCGTGCACTGGGGGAGGACGGGGGTCTCTCAGCCCGGCCTGCCTCGTCTCATGGTCTGGGAGCCCTAAGGGGATGTCCTACTGACGGATTAGGCCTGCTCCCCAGGGGCCTAAGCTGCATTCTGGTTTTCCTCTGTGAGAGGCAATCAGGCCAATCAGGGGGAGGTGCTGACCTCATCACCACTTTGTTGCTGTCACTGCTGGCAGCACCCACCTGCCCTTAGCCCTTGCAGCTGCTACAGCTGCTGACTGCCCTCAGCGCTTTCAGCCGCCCCTCCCTGCTTGTCCGGAAGGACATCTGGAAGTACATCCAGAAGACATCTGTCTATCCAGTCTAATTAGCATATTACCCTTTTATGAAAATAGATTTTGACGCTTAAATTATACTAAATTTGGCCCATGTGATTGACGCCTCCTTAAATCAGATCTCTGTCCTTTTGACATATCCATATCATTCTTTGAGCACTTCCTTAAAACACATGTATTTCTTTAGAATAATACTGTGCAATATTAGTTCTTGATTATAATCGGGAAAGTTACTTCATTCTTTGATTTTGCATTCAGTCAAAAAAGTCTTCTTTGCATCCTTATATTTTGTAGAAAATCAAAACAGTTGCTTTTCTATCAAAAGTTCTTTGTAAATGTATAGTATTAAAATATTACTCTTTTAGGGATTATGAAAGTAACGTTTATTGTAAGTGAATCTAATATGAGTATTGTTAAGATATAGAAAGTACGATGGTAATGTATAATGGTGAAGTAAAAAATCACCTTCTAAATTCTAGTACTTCAAAATAATTGCTGTTTAAAGGGAAATTTGAAATAAATTGAATCACCAGTGACCTAATCCCTATGGTTAAGTAATGAAATAGTTCCCATTCAAGTACTCGATCCCAGTAGCTGCTTTACATCATAGCCGGACATGGTTTCTCTGGCAGGTGAAAGATGTCATGAAGGACATCATGTCAGCCTTGCAGCAGACAAACAAGGAGAAGATCCTGCTGAGCTGGGTGCACCTGTCCACCAGGCCATACAGCCAAGTCAATGTCCTCAACCTCACCACCATCTGGACAGCTGGGCTCGCCTTTAACGCCCTGCTTCACCAACATAAGTGAGAATGACTCTCCTTAGTTGTGGGCTTTCCAGATGTGTATCTCCTCCCTCCCTCCGTCACTGCTCCTCCCTAAAGCCCCTCCCCACTAGCCCTGCTGTCCTCTCAGAACATGACCTACCAAAATATTAAGAAAAGTGAAATCATGGAATAAATCTAACCACCAAGTCTTTATTCTGTGGACTTAAATGGCACAGCGCAGCCACAGCTGCTTCTACATATTCATAAGTTAAAACATGTAAAATGATTCACATAGTTCAGTCCCACTCATTCAGCACTAATCAGAAATATATGCAAAGAATTGTGCTAGTGTCCATTCTTATACGAAAGGGAAAGTTCTATAATTCAGTGCAATCCCGGCTTATTATACAAAATTATTTTTTTCATGAAATTTATAAACAGATTCTAAATATATAAAAGACCAAAAGCCCATGAAGAGCCAGTACAATTGTGAAACAGAACTAGGCTGAAGTACTTCTCAAACAGAAAACAAAAGTAATGATGAAGCTACATCAATTAAAACTATGGTGCTATAAATAAGTACGCTAATTTAACTACAGGCTGAACCATATGAAATTGCCAGTGCTTTACTGTTGTTTTGACATGTAACCATGGCAGTTTCTATACTCAACCTAACAGAATAAAGGAGTCAGAAATAGCTCCATCCTGATATATAACGGAACTGATTGCTATTAAACTAGATGGTATGGGACAATTGGTTACCCATATTTAAGTAACTGTGTTGGATATTTACCTCACCTTACCCACAAATAAATTTCAGATGCATCAAGGATTTAAATGTGAAAGGTGAAATTTCTTATATGTTTTATTGCCATTTTAAATAATTTATTGTTTCAAGTTTTGTTTTCTGTATATGCTGTGCTTATATATAAAAATATCTTTGATACCACTACATCTTAGATCTAGAAACTTTTTAAAATTTTACAAAATTAAGTTTGTTTCTGCAGACTTAACGCATTTTTAGTAGACCATCCATAGACTATAATAGTCCTCTCCTCTCCCCTCCCCTCCACCCTCTTCCTCTTCCCTCTCTTCCCCTCCCCTTCTCTTTTTCCCCCTGTTTATTTGTGCCTTGCCTTTCAATACAACATTGATTTGAATTGGTAATAATGAGAAGAATATTTTGTTCTTGAAAATGAAGGGCATGTTTTTAATGTTTTACAATAATAATGATATTTGCTGTAGCTTTTTTTGAGATACATAATTAAAATTTGGTTAGAGAACCTCCACACCCAATCTTTTTCACTGTATCAGTTTAGAGAGGTTATCTTTTCCTAGTTGGATAAGACATGTAGTCAGAAAACTTGAGTTTTAGCCTAAACTTTTTTCCATTAACTACTTAATTGGTTCAATAAGTGTGTTTGTAGTACTTTTTCTGTGTTAGGTTCAGGTTCTATAACAGAGGAAAAAGGCAAACACCCCTATCTCCTTGGGGTTTATGTGTAATTAGAGGGAGGCAGACAATAAAGAAAGAAAAGGAAAT
Organism: Pipistrellus hanaki; assembly: GCF_964339955.1. Lineage (NCBI taxonomy): Eukaryota > Metazoa > Chordata > Mammalia > Chiroptera > Vespertilionidae > Pipistrellus > Pipistrellus hanaki. The sequence continues at coordinate 13,364,729 of NC_140522.1, read as the reverse complement.
GTGAGTTGTGTAGCAGAAAGCTGTGGTAAACATGCTGAAGAGAAATGTAGCAGGCAAGAGGGGAGGGGAGGCCAGTGGGTGCTGGGCGTGAGTAGGAAGAGTAATAGGAGAGGAAGTGTGAAAGGAATCAGGGGTGGAGTGGGCGAGGCAATCCCAGGAGGTAGGTGAGTGTAGGATGCAATAACAGATGGAGTGCACAAAAATGATCAACTTTTGTGTAAGTCAGCACAAAAAATGTCCAGTTTTTAGGATTAAAAGAAAATCTAGTTAGACATGAAATACTAAGCAATGTATTATGGAGAGGGTGAGTGGAGGGTAATTCTCTCAGGACGTTTTGTTTAGGAATATCCTGTGTAAGCTGGATTTTCTACTCTGCTAATATTGGTCTTTCAATAAGAGAATTACTTCATTAGTATTAATGGTGGTAATTGATGTATTTAGGTTAATTTTTCATTTTTTTACCTATTTATTTTGAGTTTTTATTTTTTTTCTATGTCTTTTTCTTTTTATCTTATATTAATAGGTTCATCCTCCTCTTTTTTTTCTTTTACTATTTGGAAAGTATAATAAACTATTTTTAATCTTCTAGAGATTACTCTAGAAAATTTAATAGGTATGTTTAGCCAATACAGGAAACTTAGAATATTTTATCCATTGTTTTTATTTTTATAAGTTACTTTAAAATACTATGTATTTGACAAAGTTTTGGTATATAAAGTTAAACTTTTTAATTTAAACTCACAAACAAAATAATCTAAAACTGCTATGTGTTAGATTATAACAATGACCACTTCGTTTCCACATGTGCTGTCTTCAATGTATTTTATTTGTGTGGTATTCTCAGACCTGATCTCTTCAGCTGGGATAGAGTTGTCAAGATGTCCCCTACTGAGAGACTTGAACATGCCTTCAGCCAGGCTCAAATGTACTTGGGAATTGCAAAGCTGTTAGATTCTGAAGGTATTGTTCAGTGCTTAAGTTAAGTCTTGATTTTGCTGCACAATTTTGGATATTTGAAGAGCAGTGTTTTTTCTTGTTGGGGTTTGGTTTTTTTAGAAGGAATTATGAGAACTGAGCAGTGTTCTTTCGTCTGAAACATGGTGCAAGTCATTTTATCGCAGTTATCGGGACTTTTGTACTTAACAATTTGTAGGATCCTGTAGGAGGAAATTTAATTACCTCATTGGCGAATGGTTATTTGATACTAGCAGAAGAGTTAAAGTTTTAAGAAAATATAATTATTAGAGAACAAATTCAATGTTTGGTTTAATTTTACTGAAATGCAGTTTTATGCTAGTACTAGAGGCCCAGTACAAGAAATTCATGCACGGGGCGTGGTGGGGGAGGGGAAGGGGTGTCCCTTAGCCCCGCCTGCACCCTCCCCAATCTAGGACCCCTTAGGGGATGTCTGACTGTTGGGATCGGGCCTAAACCAGCATTCAGACATCTGTCTCACATTCTGGGACTGCTGGCTCCTAACTGCTCACCTGTATATGATGTGAAAACTTTAGTTACAAATGTTGTGGAATTTAATTCTAGACTTACTTTTATAATGTTAATAAAATCTGGCATTATCTTAAATGTCAGCGTATCTTTGAGCATTTGGGAAAAGCTTATAGGGAAGAATTTAAAGAATTAAGATACTGAACAAAATTAAGAAAGTGTCTATGCCTTGTCTCTTCTGTCATTATATGAAACATAAACTTAATGTGCTATGGTACTTCAAATATTATATAATAGTATTCTTTATGGGTGCTGAGGATAGTTATTTTATATCTCCTACTGAGCTGTTCACAAATTTTGTACATCTAATTTAAGCTGGTCTTTATCTCCTTCCCCTTTTAGATGTTGCTGTTCAGCCTCCTGAAAAGAAATCCATAATTATGCATTTAACACCTTTGTTTGAGGTGCTACCTCAGCAAGTCACCATAGATGCCATCCGTGAAGTAGAGACTCTCCCAAGGAAGTACAGGAAAGAATGTGAAGAAGGAGATATTAATATATAGGTAAAGATAAATTTTTATTGAAATGTTTGACTGGTTGTCTTTGTTATCTCTTAGGTACCAGATAAAAACACTTTTAGAAGACTTTTTTCTTTCCTTGTAAAAGAATGTTTTTATTAATTTTAGAGAGAGAGGAAGTTAGGGAGGGAGAGAGAGAGAGAGAGAGAGAGAGAGAGAGAGAGAGAGAGAGAGAAACATTGATTGGCTGCCTCCTACTGGAGACTGTGCCCCAAACCCAGTCATGTGCCCTAACCAAGAATCAAACTGATGACCTCTAGGTGCATAGGGGAAACGCTCCAGCAACTGAGCAGCAATGGCCAGGGCAGAGGATTTTTTTCTTGACTGAGAATATCTTGACTTGTCCACTTGCATATGCCTTGGAAGTTCAATTTATCAGTTAGCATGCTGTCACATGTGTGTAACAGAAAACCATAACTCAACTGATTTCTTAAGAAGAAATGCACTGCTTCACACGATAAGGGGGCCCAGGGCTGTGATCATACTGCTGCATGATTTGCTGAAGAAGCGGTGATTTCCCATCATTTGGTCACCATCTTCCATAAGTGTCATTTTGTATGACAGATGGTTTCTCTCATGTCAGCTTTGCTTTGTTCTAAGTACTAGTTTTCTTTTTCTGTTTTCATTTCGTCTTTAGCAAAAGGATTTTTACCGTTATGTTTTCACAAGGGCTATCAAAATACAAGGTGTATTTTTTCTTTCATTTAGAAGGAATGACAATATGTTACTCAGTGGGTTTTTCACTTAAAGATTTATAATACTTTTACTCATTTGGATAAAGATTCATTTTTTTAAATAAAGTCATGAATTCTTTTCCTGAATTATCCTGCCCTGAATTAATACATATTTAATGTCTGTGGGATATCGATGTTTCTTTAAACCCAACAGGAATAAATGAAACCACTCAGACCAAGTACACTGAGTGAAGAAAACAGGGCCCAGGCTTAATTTTGAGGAGATTCATTACTTACAGATTGGCTGCAGAGTCGGGAGGAAAACCAGTGTGGGGTTCCCCAGGGAGAGAAAGGAGGGTTTCAGGAGGGTGGGCAGTCAGCCATGCAGTGGGGCTGAGAGTTTAAGTTAAGAGAGAGGGTGACCAGATCTCTAGGTTTGCTTGGGACAGTTTGGTTTATGCGGGTTGTCCTAGCATCGTTTTATAAAAATGTCCTAGTTTGTTGGCTAATAACATGGTCACTGTAAAGGCGGTGCTAGAAATGTGGATTTGTCAGTGGGAAGGTGTTTGGTGACGTTGGCAAAAGCCTTTTCAGTTGGGTGGTGGGGGACCAACACCAAAACTGAAAGGGACTGTTAACAAATTGGAGCTGTCGATTCCATCAGAATTTTTTTTTTTTTTTTGCTTATTGATATAATTTAATCAAGAAGAAATGCCCTGATATATCAATAGGAACTCCCTTTGCATTGTACAATTTGAGTGTGAATTTTCTTTTTCAGAATTTCATTAATTTCCTTCAATGGGCATATTTTTAAGTTTTAAAACCTTGTATTATAAAAAGTATTTATTTATGTATTATTTTCCAATACATTATCCCATGAATAGACATTTAAAAAAATAATTCAGGTATTTCCTGAAAAGGTGATATATTGTCATAAGCAATAATATCAATTTTTTTTGGTCTTTTAAAAATATATTTATTTTTTAAATATATTTTATTGATTTTTTTTGCCCCCCTCCTTCCCTCCCACACATCCCCTCCCTCCCCAGAGTTTTATGTTCATTGCTGGTACTTATATGCATGTATAAAAGTTCATCGGTTGATATATTATCTCCCTCAGATCTTCCTCCCCTCCCCGCTGGAATTTGACAGTCTGCTTGTTGATATACTGTCTTTATATCTATCTTTTGGTTCATCAGTTTATAATGTTCTTTATTATCCACAAATGAGTGAGGTCATGTGGTGTTTCTCCTTCATTGACTGGCTCATTTCACTCAGCATGATGTTCTCCAATTCCATCCAGGTTGCTGCAAATGATGAGAATTCCTCCTTTTCTATGGCAGCATAGTATTCCATTGTGTAGATTTACCATAGTTTTTGGATCCAATCATCTGCTGACTGGCACCTAGGCTGTTTCCAAATTCTGGCTATTGTAGATTGTGCTGCTATGAACATAGGGGTGCATATATCCTTTCTGATTGGTGTTTCTAGTTTCTTGGGATATATTCCTAGAAGTGGGATTACTGGGTCAAATGGGAGTTTCTTATGTTTCCCCTCTACATTGCTGTATGTTTGAAACCTATAAACATTGTGGATGGGAAGTGGTTAAGTGAAGATGGGCTGTCAGCAGATTTTAAAGAAGTTTTGCTCTAAAAGGGAACCAATGAACAAAAAAGAGTTCATTTGGTTATAAGATTCTAAAGTAGATAAAAATATTCCATGGTTTGGGATGAATTTATTCCCATGGGTTTAAAACAACAACAACAAAAAGAAGAAGAATAAACCCAGACCAGCAAGTGAACTAGAGGTAGCAGCCTCCCAAAAGTCACCATCGGCAGCCAGTATATGTGCCTTCCTTTCAGGGTCAAAAATAAAATGCTAACATGCATTTCAGTAAAAGCAGTTTTGCTAGTGTCGGAGCAGAGTTCTAATCTTCATGTCCTTTTCTTTAACTGAGATTTATCCTTTAAGGCCCAACACCATCCTGCACGCACCTTTCCTATTTTAGCCCTGGCTGAACTCAAACAGCATCTCTTCCTGGGACCACGGAGTCTCCAGCTTCACTAAGAGCGATTTTACTTTTATTCAGAAGTGATTCAAGTGGGTGACTTGTCACTTCCCTCCCACCTATGTGAGCATATCCCTGAGCACAGGATCCAGGAGAGCAGGCTGTTCTGTGTTCTTGAGGTACCAATACATGCTTTCTGAGTAGCTCCAGCCTGGCTCTCCCAGCGCCTGCGAACTGGCTGCATGTCTGAGACACAGCGGGCTCTTCCTGTCCGCTGCTCTCCATGCAGTATGTCCCTGTTGAACAAACACCTCATCGTCACGCTGCCTGGGTGTTTCCTCTCGGCTTTGTTTTCCTAGAGCTCAGCACCGGAGGAGGAGCAAGGGAGCCCGCGGGCTGACACCCCCAGCACCATCACCAAGGTGCACATGGACCTGGACAGCTACCAGACAGCCCTGGAGGAGGTGCTGACCTGGCTGCTTTCTGCCGAGGACACGTCCCAGGAGCAGGAGGACATCTCAGAGGACGTGGAGGAAGTCAAAGAGCAGTTTGCCACCCACGAGGTAAGTCATCTGTGGCCCGTGAGGGGGCCATGCCCGCCACGGTGCCTGTGCCTGCTGGGGCTCTGCCCTGATGTGTGCGCTTCCAGCATTCTGCCCCATGGGAAGGTCATGGCACATTTTAGGACTCCTGACATTTAAATAAGGGCTTTGTTTAAAGTCGGCGCGGGCGATTCTCACTGTGCATTGGAATTAGGTCTCAGATTTTAATCTTATTGTAACATGTAACTTCTGTGGAGCCACGGACACAAAGCAGTGCACAGCACTGCTGGTTTCTGAAGTGCATGGTCATCCTTAAAACACCAAGTGGCTAATTAATACAATGCACTCAGTCTTTGGACTTGGAATGTTCCCCAGGAAGCGGTTATTTTTATTTCTTGTACGATTAAGCAAATGTCGTAGCCAGTATTCATGTATACTTTTATACAATGAACATTTCCTACTATTTTGAGAGTATAGTATATTGCACTGTAGTGATAGTGATTAGCTTGTATGGAGATTGCTTTTTGATGAAGTAGATTTGTTTTGGGGCCAGTATGTGAGTCGACAGGTCTTATGTGCTGCTTTGGTTTGAAAATAATAGCAATTGTCGGATTCTTTAAGCAGTTTCTCTTGGGTGAGCATGATGTTTTATTTATTCTGTTTTCTCATAATTCCATGTCATGGTCTCTCAGTATCATCAGCAGCATTTACTTAAAAATAGTTTCTATTAGCAGATGTAATATTGTTTTCTTTGATAGATTCCCCTTTTTTAGTTAGGCCAGTGCCTCTTTCCTATATTCAAAGTTGGGCCAAAGTCTATTTTATTTGCACTCTTCATGGCTGCCTTTTTCTGTATCCCTGATATTGAAACATTAATTTATTTACTTTTTTTTTCAATTAGCTTCTCACAAGTCACAGTGATGTACTCTTCTAGGCTTTTATGATGGAGCTGACTGCACACCAGAGCAGTGTGGGGAGCTTCCTGCAGGCAGGAAACCAGCTGATAACACAGGGGACTCTGTCCGATGAAGAGGAGTTTGAAATCCAGGAACAGATGACCCTGCTCAATGCTAGGTGGGAGGCCCTCAGGGTGGAGAGTATGGACAGACAGTCCCGGTGAGTGGAAGCAAAGAAATGAACACTTTATTCCACTATGTGTGTTGTCCAGTTGAGTTGAAATAAAGGTCTGTGAATGCAAGATAATTACAGAGCTTGCCTTATAAAATGTGTGATGTTGCTGGAGTTTTGTATGATCTTGATGTGATAACCAAATTAAAAGGTACAAGTTGGAGTACAGACATCAGGTATAGGAAAGGATATTTTATATGGATAGATATTGATGTGCGGTATCAAATTGGCAAACTATTAACTCAATGTGAAGGCAGGACTATGTAGTATTTATTTACAATTTATTACATTTTCCAAAGCAGTCCTGCCCCCCTCCCACTCCCTCAGGCTCCCATGGTTCTTTCCCCCCTCTCTGTATTGTGTATTAAGTAGCAAACTACATTCCATTGCACTTTCCACCTATTTAATGTGCAGGAATTCCTGATTGAAGAAACAATGATTCTGATAGGAATGGTGGCTGCTGTTATTTGCATTCTTGTACTGCATTTAATTGATTCCATTTAGGAGGAAAATGAAAGTGTGTGTGTGTGTGTGTGTGTGTGTGTGTGTGTGTTTTGTTTCTATATTTAAAGACTAAGTGCTGCTTTAAATGGTTAGACAGGAGTGAGTTTCCTTGCCCCCCACCCTGTCCCTACTGAGATTGTTTGCTGCCCTGAGTGTGTATTGTGTGCATTTGCCTTTGCAAAGGGGAAAAGCAAGTGGGGCTGATTCTGTGTCCCTCTCCACAGGCTGCATGACTTGCTGATGGAGTTGCAGAAGCAGCAGCTGCAGCAGCTCTCCGCCTGGTTGACACGGAAGGACGCATTCAGAAGATGGAGACTTGTCCCCTGGATGACGATTTACAATCCTTGCAAAAGCTGCTAGAAGATCATAAAGTAAATCTGGCTCGTTTTTTCTTTTCTACCTCATCAAATATGAAACAGCAGCACCTAGCCTTCTCACGGGCTTCTGTCCTTACTGCAGGGATGGGACACTTTTCAGTGTCCCCTGCTAATAAGCAGCTTAGAGGCTGGAGTCCATGAGGACGTGGCTTTACTAACATTTTATGTGGGTATGTATAGTGCTCTTAAGAAAGCGCAGAGCTTCCCTAAGATTCTCAGGGGTTGTTTTGGACCTGTAAGTGGTTAAGAACTCTAGTGTGTGAGCATCAATGCCATGCAAAGAAGCAAACTCTCAGATTTATCTGTATTACACTTTAAGAAAATCTATTGCTTCTTCTCCAATCTGGAAAAGTATTTGGCACTAAATGAAGAATCAAAACTTAGTGTATAATTTAATTTCATCACAAATTAAGGAGAAAGCTTTTCATAGTCAAGGCAAGGTAGCAACTGGCCCCTCTGCAAGTTGTCTGAATAATCTTATTTTTCATTGAAATATCTGGATAACTGATACATACATATATTTACTGATAAATAAAGTTTTAGGGATACTTTAAATGCAACTCAAAGGCATTTGACAACACTGTTGGTAGTGTTTAGATAAATTACCTGTATACATACATCTTAGCACCTGCCATGCTCTTCCTTTGTAAGGAGTGAGAATGAAAGTCATCTATATCTCTATCTGCTTTCCTGGATAGCTATTCAGAATAGCTTCTGACTATCAAATATTATCTACTCATCTCTCACTTTATGCCATGCTGCACTAGAGAAAATGATCTTTGTATAGTTAAATTCAGGAATTTTTAAATTTACCAACTCTACAATCTCACCTTAATTCCTAGTATAGGCATTCAACTCATTTATGCTACATTATTATTATTATTATTATTATTATTATTATTATTATTTTGGCCACAATTTGGACTGAAAGTAAAGACATCCCACTTGCCATCTGTTATGACACTGCATTTTCAAACTCCTTTGGTTCATACTGAAATGTAAAGATGTATAACGGACTTGTTTCATTAGTAGAACACTTAGGATAATGATTGGAAATTTAAACACGATGCCTCATTAAATGTCCTTAATTACTGTTGACAACCAAGTGGATTTTAAATAGGTAAATGTGAGAGAGTAGAGATAATGGTATATCTTAATTTTTTTTCTTTCTCTAGCATGCAAAATGATCTTGATGCTGAACAGTTGAAGGTAAATTCATTAACTCACATGGTGGTGATTGTTGATGAAAACAGCGGTGAGAGTGCCACAGCTGTTCTGGAAGATCAGCTACAGGTAAGGACCCTGAGAAGAAGGTGGAACCCAAGGGGCCCGTGGTCTGAGACCCCAGTACAAGTACCCTTATTCTTTACGTCTCATCAAACTGTAGAGGAGTAGAAGAACCTACTTTAGGCTGTCCTTCCCAGCTGGGGTTCCACAGCGTATGGTGACAGGAGGACCTCGGTACCATTCCTTTCCATCTGCCCTTGGGGTGAGTGGGCAGGATGCTTTATGTGCAATAGTAGCTAGGTTGGGAAGCACAGGAATCAATCTCAACAAGTGGCCCTCAGGCTTCTTGCTCAGAATCACTTAAGGAATTTGCTGAAATGTAGATTCCCGGGCTTCAGGCAGAACTGAATTCCTGGGACTGGAGCTCCTTGGATATGCACTTAAAAAAAAATGTCCATGCATATTAAAATTTGAGAATTTCAGCTATGTAGGATTTCCTATCCCTGTTTCTTTGGTGGAGCAATGTGTGAATTTCAATAGCAGTTTTAGGGACCCCAGCAAATTGCTTTTTTTTTCTCACAAAGGTTATGGTATCAAGCCTTTGCAAGGGGTTTAGCATTTTTTATGTATCAATACTTTAAAGCTTTCAGAGACAGTTATCACAATCTATAGTATAATACTAAGTACTATGCATTAGTACTTTAAAATGCTAAATTTTCAAATAAAAACCACAATAAAATGGAAAGGGCAGGAATTTGGTGTAGACAGTTATATGATAGAGTTCTAGTTGTGCTACTTTTTAGCTATGTAGTATAAAATATTACATCCTATGGAAATTAGTTTTTCTCATCTATAAATATAGAGCATTCATCTGTATTATTTTTAAAGCAATTTCTAAAGCTTTGTAATAGAGAATAATTGATGTCAAGAATTTCTTTGAGGATTGTGATAACTCTCTGAAAGCTGTGCTGACAAAGGATGGTCTCTCCCTTTACTAGAAACTTGGTGAATGTTGGACACAGTATGCCGATGGACTGAAGAACGCTGGAATAGGTTACACGAAATCAATATCTTGTGGCAGGGATTATTGGAAGAACAGGTATGAAACTGTTATCCATAGAGGTGGAAGGTAACTCATCTTCAATTATGGCATTAGAACAAAGTTTACCTTTCTTCTAATTTTAATTATTTGTTACTTTTAAAGTCAGATTTTTATCCATTTTAAATGAAGAGTATTCATAGAGATTGTACTGTACTGCTCATTGTAATAACAATTTGATCTGTGATATTTTTAATAATGTTAGTACTTAGACATGCTACTTTTATGGTTTGCTTGACATTATAGTTTCATCGCATTGTACTGGGCAATGTATTTGAACTTGTACCAACACAGTGCCTAGCATATGGTTTGTGCTACATAAATAAGGAATCCACTTAATATTTTGTGCCCTTTAAATCACAAGAATTTTTAATGGTTTTAAAACAGAATAACTACTGGAATTAATTAGGAAACATTATTTAGTAACACCATTGATTTAACATTTGGATAATAGTATGTTTTTTTCCTACTAAGTATTACCATAGAAAATGAACCTTTAGGTTTTCAGTCAGAGCGGTGGCCCTTTACCTCCTACATCCTTCCAGAAAAGCAGGCATCAAAACAGAATGCAAATAAGCAAACATTTCTCTGGAAACACCAAACTGTTGTGGTTTAGAAAATAAGCAGATACTCTATTCCCTCATCTCAGGGTCCATTTCAATTCTTTTAAATGAATCTCATTTCTATCTACAAAAGAAGAACTGGATGCTTTTCAGGCAATAAAAACAAGTATGTGATGCTTTGTGGTTTAATAAATATGGTGCAGCTAGAACCTCTTCAAAAGTGGGGTACAAAATTTGTCCCAGTATAAATTGTTAATCACTACTCCCCACCCCCAATCATTGGCCACAGCCTTCCTGTTAAGAATCCCATAATGGACCAGATTCTGATTTCTGGAATATTTGCAGTTCACTTTACAAAGTACTTACATTTACTTAGACCCTTGTTCTCACTCCAAACTGTAACATTGAGCAGTTAAAAGTTTAATTTAATAATGACACTAGGAGGGCGACATTGCCAGAGAAAACTATTGTGTTACTTTTCTGCTAAGTAAAATAATTTAAAATTTGGAAAGAATTTTAATTTGGAAAATAAAATAATTACAAGTCAGGCATAGCTGATATTCTGGCCCGTATTTTCGGTTTACATCTCACCTTTGAATGGCTTTCTGCTAGTGACGGAGAAGGAGGGATCATCTGAAAATGGAGAGTTGAATCCAGCATGGGTACTTAATGTAGAGAAATCTGCAATCGTAGGAATGACCCCAAGTCAGCCATATCCCAGTTAGAACCTCCTTCATGGGATTATTTCTAACTCAGCTGCCAAGACTTCGAGCGTCAACAAATGGGCTCTGAGAAATTGGTTCCAAACTTCTGCAGCACCAGCCAGTGTCAAGTGTGGCAAGGGGCCTATTCTGTAAAGAACTCCAACCTACCTTTCCAACCTCAGTGTTCCCTCTGCCCTTCCATGTGCCCAGTGCTCAAACCCTGAATTCCCAGTCCCTAGCCCATGGCGAGGCTGCCTGTGCCACAGGAATAGTGCTGGTCCTTCTTTACTGTCAATTCCAATGCATGGGGCCCTGTAGGTGCCATTGGTTTGGGTTGTTGTTTTGTTGTCTTTGTTTTTTGAAAGAGCGGCTGTATTTCATTTATTTTCTAGCCTTTGTGTTTTTGATTAAGGATTGGCATCGGCCATGGGACGTCCTTAGACCCATCTCCTCATTTTTAAGTTCTCTGCAGCCATCAAGAACCATGAAGTCATGTATAAATCCCCCACTCTCCCTATCTCTACACTGGAAGCCATCTCTTATGTGGTGGCTGCACTTTGTATCTTGGGCCATAGTTACTCCTGCTCATTATCTTATTACCCTTACTATTACTGACGGCAGGATCCGCTTTTGTGCTTTATGTCCTTCATCTTCATCTTTTTGTTTGTGTAATATAGAGGAAAGGAATACTTGAAAAATTCACTGATTAAAAACACAGTTAGAGAAATAATTGATTCTATTGCAAACATAGAACCAAGAACCCCCTCCTCCCCAAACATACACACCTGTCCTACAGAAAAGGGTTGGTGAGGTAGGTGCCACATTTTGGGAAGAATTATCCCCATGTAACTATGTTGTTTTCAATCCTGCTTCAAATTGATCTTCCTACTTCTGCCTAAAACAACATGTATTGTTGGCCAATGAAGTTTAACTGTCTTTATTCTTTGAACTATCCTCAGACTTCTTCCTCTGACCAAAATTGCTGTTGAACCTGAGGGTTGGTGTGGTTTTCTGGAATGATGCTCTGGAAAAACCATTAGCTTTACAGTGTGGGTCTTTGATATGGCTCTTCTGTGAACTCACCAAGGGACCTTGGATGTATAACTTGGCTCTCCTCTCTCTCCTTCCTAAAACACGGGACTGTAACAAGGAAATCTCCCAGACTCCCCATGTCTCCGAAGAGTTACACTGTGATTCTTTGGAGACTCCAATAGCCTTTTAGATGCCCAGCCTCTCTGAGAATTAGGTTTACTTACTCAGGTTTGGGGCTAATTTCGGGTTGATCTGTTGCAAATTTAATAAGGATAATATCTTTTCTGTGTCACTCCTGCCTCGTGCTTAGGTTTTGGAAGTCCTTCTTTTTCAAGATAAGGATAAAGCTTCTAAGAATATAAATACTAGAGATTTGGGAACTTGATTGAATTGCATTACCAAGTGATTCCCCAAGTGTATATCTAACTTTTGTTATTTATAGTGCTTGCTGAAAGCTTGGCTCACCGAAAAAGAAGAGGCGTTAAATAACGTCAAGACTTGGAACTTCAGAGACCAAAAGGAGCTAAGCATCAGTGTTTGGCGCCTAGCTGTAAGTGATGTCATTGTCAGCATCTGTTCTATTAGCCCGTGATCTTTTAGTGTTATACATCAATGGTTAAAACCATTTAGAAAATCCAGATCAGGACACATTACCTAACACAGGAATGCTGCCATGGAATGGTCTAGAACCAGGACTCTTATGTTTTAGCATCAGATAATTACAAGGGTACATTCTACTATAAAATATATACATGTTTTTACATGCCCTGACCGGGGAACAGGAAGATAAAGTCCTGTTAAAAGGGAGTCATCTAACAAATATCTGAAATGCTAGATTTTGAAGGAAGACATGGAAATGAAGCATCAAGCATTGGACCAGCTGAGTGAGATTGGCCAGGATGTGGGTCAACTACTTGATAACCCTAAGGCATCCAAGAAGATCAACAGTGATTCTGAGGAACTGACTCAGAGATGGGATTCTCTGGTTCAGAGACTAGAAGATTCTTCCAACCAGGTATTGTTTGATCCAGGTAGTATGTTGTGCTATTAAGAAGAAATTAAATTTCAGGTTAGTTTTAGTTTTTATGAACTAAAAAAGTAGTAGCTAAACTAAAAAGTTGGTTCCTTATATCTGGTTTACTATAAAATTGAAAATTGACATGAAAATGTTCTTTAGTTGTCTGAAGTAAATTTTAATGAATCTTAAAAACATTAATATCCAGTGATTTAATGCTTGCTAACTGATAATAGACATAAATCCATTAAATCATCTTTAAATTTTTTAAACATATTTTTTGATTTTTTAGGGAGAGGAAGAGAGAGGGATAGAGAGCTAGAAACATCGATGAGAGAGAATCATCGATCAGCTGCCTCTTGCACCCCCACTGGGGTTGTGCCCACAAACAAGGTACATACCTTTGACCAGAATCGAACCTGGGACCTTTCAGTCTGCAGGCTGATGCTCTATCCACTGAGCCAAACCTGTTTTGGCTAAATTTTATTCATTTGAAAGCTTTGATAAAAACCCCAAAACTTTGGTATGTACGTGAATATTCATAACAACATTATTCATAATAGACAAAAAAAATGAGATGACTTAAATATACAATAGTGGATTGATAAACAAAATATGGTATAGCCATACAATGGAATATTTTTTGGCAATTAAAAAAAATGAAGTACTGATATGCTATGACATAGATGAACCTTGAAAACATACAAGTAAAATGAGCCAGTACCAAGTTTATAGGCACCATGATTCTATCTATATGAACGACATAGAATAGATAAAATCATAGACACAGAAAGTAGATTAGTGGGTGCTAGGAGCCAAGGGGGAGAGAGGATGGAAAGTGACTGCTAATGGGTACTGGGTTTCTTTATGAAATAACACAATTATTCTGGGAATAGAAAGTTGGCTTGGTTGCATAAATCTGTATACTAATAACCATTGGTTTTACTTCGTCAAAGAAATAACTTTCTGGCATATGAATTATACCTCAATAAAGCTGTAATAGAACCTTAAAACCTTGGCTGATTTTATTTCAGGTGACTCAGACTGTAGGAAAGCTGGGAATGTCCCAAATTCTTCAGAAGGACCTTTTGGGGACTGTTCACATAAGAGAACAAGTAACCACCAAAAGGTCTAAGCAAGAACTGCCTCCTCCTCCTCCGCCAAAGAAGAGACAGATCCCCGTGGATATGGAAGCTAAGAAAAAGTGAGAGCAGACAGAAATTTTCCAAACCCAAGACCCCAAACTATGTATTTTGTACTCAGTACTTATGTCATACTAATCACTAAGGAAATGCAAATGTAGACATAATTATTGTTATGAACCACTCACTACCCCTGAGTGTTCTGAATATTCTACTCCCCACTGGCTAAGTATCTGTTGTCTCTTAAATGGTTTTATTTATCTTGTGCTCATCCTGAACTATGTGCTGAAACCCTTTCTTCTTCCTTTCCTTATGTTTACCTGGGAGGATAGGATTGCCCCTGACCCTTCATTTCTCCTGTTTTTCACTCTCATGATTCTGACAGTCTTGCTTTAGTTACATCTTTTTATTGTTTGTGAATCTGCTTTCTCTTCTCTCAAGTAGAAAAATACTTAATTTAGGGAATTAGTCTCCTTTTTTCTTTTTCTTTTTTTTTTCACCTTTCATTCTTTTTTCATGTTTTCTTTCTTCCTTTGTTAATTCTTTTTGTCTAGATTCATTAACAGATTCTTTGTGTCTGGCTTAAAGATTCATCTTTAGGATATACTATCTTTTCATCTTAGAGATTCAAAGTAAACTTGGGTTTTTTTTTTATAAGAGAATTAATTACCCCTGGCATAGATAGAGCTTTTATGAATACCAGCTATCCTGTTAAGCCATGCTGTAGCAGCTACCATGTTTCCCCGAAAATAAGACCTAGCACATAAAGAGATAAGACATCCCCTGAAAATAAGACCTAGTGCAACTTTGGGAGAAAAAAATTAATATAAGACACTCTGAATTGACGTTATTACAAGTGAAGTGAGACAAGGTTTTTCTTCCAAGGAAAGAGGAGCCGATGGAGGTCTGAGCAGAGCTTCCTCTCTGGTGTTAGCAGCTGGTCTTAGTGACCCTCCCCCTGGTGTGTCTGGCAGGTGCAGTTATGGGACACTGCTCTAGGCATTTTTAACGTTGGGCCTTTCCTCATTTATCTGGCTTCATTCTGCTGAACTGGATTCTGTTCTTCAAACTGTTATTTTTGAACAGTTACTTTTCAACAGTTATATGGCAGAACAAGCATTCATGTCATCAACAATTTTAAACCATTAAACACCCTTAAGGAAACATGTACTCACCCTTGCTTATTCCTGTGGAGTGTCCACTGGGAATCAACACCAGAGTTTGGACGTGGTAACTCTTATGGGGCTAATCTTGGTCCTAAAGCACTTAGTTTTGTAGATCTTAGTAATAATAGGTGCTGTTTACTGCATTCCAGCTCTGTACCTGTGCAAACGTTATGTTTTCCAGGAAATTTTCATGCAACGTATTTGTTATTTTTTCCAGAGGCTTCTGAGGCTCAAAGAAGAGAAATTAGAAAGTTGGTGTTCAGACCTTAGCCTTCCTCTTTCTGGGGGCACGCTTTTTCCTAGGGCTCTGCATGGTGGGGGGACTTGTGGGGCTCTTGGTAGTGAAAACAGCTTTTCAGATGCCTATCTGTGATCAGTTAGTCTGCATGGCTGGTGTCTGTTCCTTCCCTATTTCTTTTCCCTCATAGTGAAGGGTAAGCAAGGACAGGCGTGTGTGAATTTGGTGTCTTCACATGGTCTGTGTGTGAGAGAGAGGGAGGAAGGGTAAGGGTTGATGCCATAAAACTTCTCTTATGCCAAAATGGGTATCATGGGGGCCACTTGCTCCAGTCAAGTCTGACAGTGACTAAAACTTCCTTGCAGCATGATGCTTCCATGCAAATGTCAAAAAGCCTTGGCCCAGGAGACTGTCAGTTCCCCTATTCAAAACTTGATTTATTGAGTTGTCAGTTATATGGAGTAGAGCTGCTGCTAACTCTTAAAAAGTTCAAAATGGAGATTGGCAGGGCCAGAAATGGCAGGTACTTAAGTGGGCAGGTCGAATTGTTCATGCACTTTATAAGAGTTTCATACTCTTCTCTCTTCTTATTTTTTAGATTTTTAAAAATGTATTTCAGAGAAAAAGGGAAAGGGAGAGACTTGGGAATATCATCGGCTGCCTCCTACACACCCCACCCTGGGGATCGAGCCTACAACCGAGGCATATGTCCTGACCTGGAATCCAACCCTGACCTCCTGGTTCATAATTTGATTCTCAACCACTGAGGCATGCTGGCTGGACTCTCTCCTCTTGCACTTTTGTCTTCTTGCACACCCCACCGCTACTTGTCCTGACCATGTCTTTTGTAGTAAGATCCTCAGATGCTGGAGTCAATAAAAGAGGAGTTATATCACCAAAGCAAGTAATAGCAAAGAGTAAGAGAAGCATGGGCCTATGGAACAGGGGCAAGCTGGCGAAAGAACAGAGGGAAAGGGAACTGTGGAAGGTGCACAGTGGGATGAAAAAAGCTTTCAACGCCGTGGATGGAAAGGGAGGAGGTGATTGTGCAGGTGGTATAATACTAATAGAGCCAGAAAGGCCTCAGCATATCAGCACATGTTACTTTCCATCTTTATCAGAGAATGGCCCTGAAAACTAGAAAGTGCGGAATAGTCATTACTGAGAGTGTATTAGAGCCTGAATTCTGAGTTAGATGGAAAAACCACATGGATCCTTCAGAAGCCTAAATCTGCATCCCAATTCACCTGGGATTTTCACCATTGTCTCAAGGTCACATCATGTATTTTGTGAGAAATTACCAGAAAAATGGAGTCCTAATTAAAGGGGAGCATTGTTTAGAAGTGAAAGACCTGAAGTAAGTCCGAATTAAAGGGGAGCATTTTTTAGAAGTGAAAGACCTGAAGTAAGATGTATATTGGTTCTTGGCAATAGATAAATGACCAACCAGAGGTCTTATACGTGCTGGCAAAGGCTGTGTGGTTGTCAGGAATCAACATGGACACCACTAATAAGCCTTGTCCAGACTCATTTCCTTTAAGGACTGATTTTCCTTTAAAATTATTGTTTTGGGAAAATGGATATTCGATTATTTGAATCACAGACTCATAGAGCCACATTTCATGTTAGCTCATTTAGTTCAAATAATGCTACAAACCATCATTTTTTTGGCAAGCCTAGATTTCAGTAAAGTATTTGAGAAAATCTCTTATAACCTTATGAGAGGGAGATGGAAAATTAATTGGATGCTAGTATTAGGTGGACTATTATATTTTGAAAAATAAGCTGGAAATTTGTTGAATAATGAATGACATGGTGTCTTCACAGGGGAATGCTCAGATAGGCACTGCCATTGTCTTTATTTTTTTTACCTGAGAAAGCCCAATTACCCTCAAAGAAGTCAACAGAAAAGGAATACTTCAATCTCAGATTTGCAGATAAGAAAGAGCTGGGAGGGTTAGCTGATATGAAAGTAGATAGACTAGCCCAGCTGGTGTGGTTCTGTATTTGAGCTTTCACTTATGAACTTATGAATCAGTGTGGGGTGTGATTCTCTTTCATCATTGGTGTTTCTCTCTCTCTCTCCCTCTCCTTTAGTCTCTGAAATCAATAAAAAATATCTTTTAATAAATAGAGGAACTAAAAATTCAAATAATTTTGTGAGCTAAGGAGGCAAAGTTTATTGTTTGTAAACATCAACTCCTAATTGTAAGCAATATGAGATAGGGGAAATGTAATTTTGTGGAAGTTACAGGAATTTTGGAGTTTCAGTTAACCATATTCTTGTGAACAATATAGTTATAAACAATCAGATAAAAGATGAAAGAAAAAAAACAACCCTACAGTAGGAAAAATAAAACAAAGAATTTTAGATGGCATTTCATGAATGGAATTATCTGCGATCACATACCAGTTAGCTCCCTTTGTTGTCATTCAACCCAACATTATAAGAATACTCAGTTCCATGTGGCATACCTACTGTAAAGACATTGAAAAGTTGTAGTTTCCAGAATATGTTGATCCAAGTGGGGAGTGCAATACTTGGATATCATGTCCTAGAGCCACCCTGGAAGGGATTGGGGATGTTTAACCAATGGGAGACTAAGGGGAGCAATGGTGGCTGCCTTCAAATCTGAAAGTATTTTTTGAAGAGGATAGAAAACATATTTATTCCAAGATTTGGGTGAGAAGCAGAGAATTAAAGAAGGTGCAAGGAAACAAAGCCAGCTTATTACAAAGGCAATTAAGAAGTCGCCGGGACCGGTTTGGCTCAATGGATAGAGCGTCGGCTTGGGGATTGAAGGGTCCCGGGTTCGATTCCGGTCAAGGGCATGTACCTTGGTTGCGGGCATATCCCCAGTAGGGGGTGTGCAAGAGGCAGCTGATCGATGACTCTCTCTCATTGATGTTTCGAACTCTCTATCTCTCTCCCTTCCACTCGGTACAAAAATCAATAAAATATATTTTAAAAAAAAACAAACAAAAAAACAACAACAAAGGCAATTAAGAAGTCAGACTGATGGATGGTGTTGAGGGAGGCCTTGGAAGGAAATGACCATTACTTCTCTCCAATGGTAGAGATCAAGGTGAACCTACGGACTTGCCTTCATTAAGGGCCACTCCCAATGTTGCTGTCTCTGAAGTCTCTTTCCCTGTGCAAAACATTTCCTTTCTTATCTGTTTTAGACCTCCCAGCACCATACCCGGCATCGGGCTATTGTGGGTGTTAGTACGTTGTGGATGAAAGCATGGAGCCGGGCAGGGGACAGTCCTGGGCTCTCAGATAATAGCATCCAGCAGAACTAAGAATAACCTGTTTCATTCCCTCCACTATGCTCTTTATTTATTTCTGCCTTGAGTAGCTAACTGTAGAAGAAAATTTGTTCTAAATTTTGTAAGAACAAAAGATATTTCACTGTTTATACCGAGAAAAGCATCCCCCCTCCCCGAAATTTGAAGTTTTAATCCTAGATACTGCTGACATTGAGGCAAAATAGCTTGGTTCATTGGGGGATGTTTTGAAATTTTTAGAATGGTCAGGAAACTGTCAAATCATGGGGGATCAGGTTATTCATGAAGAAAAATCATTATTTTTAAAATTGGAATATTAAAAAAAGAAGTGAGTTAATGAAAATGATGCTATCAAAGTTTTGAACGATTGTCTTTTCCCCCCAGTAGCAATAGATTTTGAGATGCAGTAGGTTGGATGTCACTGAATAATATCCCCCTTTGTTATTGTGTTCCATAGGCTGATTTGAAATTCATTGAGAAGTGGATGGAGAGTGCTAAAGACTTCTTAGTGGAAGAGCAGGCTGTCCCAGGAAATGATGAAGGGCTAGAAAGGCAGCTTGACCAATGCTCAGTGAGTCTTGCTGACCTAGGGGACCTGCCCTTATAAATAACATGTTCTTTTCCTTTATTGTTTGCAGCTATTATTAACAGGGTTAGAATATGACATGCCAGCACACTGAGATAAAATACCTTTCATTATAAAGCTTTCTTTGCTTTAGAGTTAATAAAAAGCGACTGATTATTTATATTTTATTTTTGGCCATGATTATAGAAATTTGGATAGAGAGAATAAGAGCTGCCGTTTTGTGCCATGATGACCATCTTAGTGTCATGATCACCAATTGCATATTGCTCTTATTGTGCCACATGGTGAAGCATTAAGAAAAACATACTTAATAGTCGAAATTTCCCAGTAATACTGCATACAGCTTATATTTGGTGAAATCATTAGGCTTCTCTAAATTCATTAACAGAGCTATATCCTGTCGAAACTGATTTGGCTCAGTGGATAGAGTGTTGACCTGCTGACTCAAAGGTCCCAATTTCAATTCTGGTCAAGGGCATATACCTTGGTTGTGGGCACATCCCCATGGGGGGTGTGCAAGAGGCAGCTGATTGATGTTTCTCTCTCATCCATGTTTCTGACTCTCTGTCTCTCTCCCTTCCTCTCTGTAAAAATCAATAAAGTAATTTTTTATTTAAAAAGTGCTATATCCTGCTGAGAGTCAAATATTTACAATCTATTTTGGCAGGTGTCTATATGAAGCGCCCGGGTGAAGTGAACTTCTTTTAGGCACAATATTTCTGAAGCAGTTAAACTTTTGAGTCCCAAACATTCTGTGCTTACACTATTTGCAGGGATAAAAGCAATCTATAATTATGGCATACACTTCTATGGAAATGAACTCAATAATGTCTTAATTTATATGTTCAGGCTTTTGTTAAGGAAATAGATACAGTTGAATCATCACTGAAAAACATGAAGGAAGTAGAGACACACCTTCCAAGTTGTCCAGTTGCTGGAATCAAATCCTGTGTGCAGACCAAACTAGTTGACTACCAAATCCAACTGGAGAAATATAGCAAGGAGGTAAGTTTTTCAGCTTTCCTGTCTGTGTTTTTCAAGAAGTAGATGCCATTGACAACAGTGATTGTTGTGGCTCATACAGTCTGAAAACCAGAGAGCATACTGGTTGTCCAGTTTGGCTCCTCAGGGGGAATGAGCTTGTTGTGCTTAGCAAAGAGCAAGAAAGGCACTGCAGCTGGGATTGAGTGAACGGGGGAGATTGAGTGAGTAGTGGGGTGGAGAAGGTTGTTGGGAGGGGCTGTTTATGGCCTTGGAGACAAAGGCGGGGGATTCTGTTTCAAGGATCACGCCACACAGAAGGGAACTTATAGAGTTTTGAACAGGGAAGTGACATGTGACAGATCGCTCTGGATACATCTGGACAGGCAAGATGCCATTGCAGCCTTAAGAGAGCATGGCTCCCGGATTGGGGAGATGGTGGTGGAGGCCATGAGAAATGTTTGGTGTGGACTGTGGTTTGTAAGTAGAGATGAGAGTCTGGTAATGACCTGGAAGTGTGATATATGAAAAAGTGAACAGTCAAGGACAGGCTAGGGATTTTGCAAAAATGTTCACTTTGTGAGAATGGTGGCGCCTTTTACTGAAATGGTGAAGACTCAAGGTGCAGAAGCTTTTGTTGGAGCACGTGTCATGATGATTTCCATCTGGAAGAGTTCAAGTCCAGATCCATATTAGACATGCAGGTGGAGTTCCTTGGCACTTACCTGTGGAAAGAGGAAGGGGCAGAGGCCAAGGATGCTGAAAAGGGAAGGTTGGCCAGAGGAGAAATGCCAGGAGAGTGTGAGGTCCTGGAGGCGGGTGGAGAAAGCTTCCCACAGAGCCTGGTGCTGGGGATTGCTGAGGCCGATGGGAACTGAAAATCAAGCTCTAGAGTTGTCAAATGGAGGCATTTAAAGACCCAGAGAAACGGGGTTGGCGAGGGGCATGGGCATCCAAAGGGATGCTATTGTAATTTGTAAAAGTAAGAGATACTACAGGATATTTGCATGCTGGAAAGAAGGACCTCACCTAGGAGGAGAAATAATGATACTGAAGAGATTGAGGGAACATCATGTCTGAAGTGAAGTCTGTGATTATGTGTGAGAAGGAATGAAATTTACTCTCTAAGCGAAAGAATTGCTGATGCAGTGCTGCTCCCTGGTAATGGAAGGGAAAGGGACTATACTGTTGCTTCTCTTTTGTTAGTGAAACAGCCGTGGAGTGAGGAAAGGGGAGAAAATGTGAAATACAGGAATATTTCACAGACAGTCCTGTGAGTAGGATATCTCTTAATACAGTGTTTTGTTTTGTTTTTTGGTTAGTGTTTATATAAAAATTTTATATTGCATCATTGATTTTTTTTTAATGTTCCCCCCTCTTTCCCCCAAATTGCTTATTTTGCATAAGTTTAAACTGAAAGGAAAGTTGAAATAATGATACAGGGAGCAGCCTCATCGCCATGTCTGAATTTGCCCATGTGTAGTGTTTTACCATGCTTGCTTTCTCATTTTCTCCCCTAATCTCTCTAAATGCACACATGCATACATACATACATGTATATTTCTTTTGTTTTTGGTTACAAATGTACTATGGACAAGGATTTGAATATATTCTCACACTTCACCCCTCAGTGAGGACGCTATTACACAAAACCGCCACACCATGACCACACTTAAAAGGCAGTTAATAGGATATTCCTACTAAAAGCCTGAGTGGCCCTCTGCCTGTCAGGGATGGTCGTGTGCACCATGGGCGCGCAGGTAAGCGGGGCCGGGCTGGCCACTGACCTCGAGGGCGCCAGAGGGGGGTGGACGGGAGGCACATCAGGGAGTCACCCCATGGGGCTGCGTCCCCAGGGCTAAACATCAGGGCAAAGGGCACCCCCTACTCCATCTCCACCTCCACTTCCATCTCCACCTCCACCTCCCCCCGGGGGAAATGAGATTCAGCTCCCCTGTGGGGATACACCTGGTGCAGGGAGCCACCACACGCCACGTCCACCCCCCAGCCTTGACCTGGGGTAGGGGCATGTCACAAACCCCCCGGGTCACTGCCTGGTGCCCCACCCTGAGCTGCACCCCACAATGGAGCAGTGACCTCGCGCCCCGATGACGGAGACAGGGCGTGGAACCCTGGTAGCCAGGCAACCTCTCCCCCACCACAAACCCCAACCCGCTCCTGCTGGAGCAGTCGTGGATGGAGTTGTCCCTATCGCGAAGACAACTTTTGTTGTTTTGTTGTTTTCGGCAGTCCCCCTGCTGCGACCTGCGAGAGGGCGGCCTTGGCAGCGCTTTCCGCCGCTGCTGCCGCTGCCTCCGCAAGCGGTCCCGGCGCCTTTGGCCCTTTTCTAGATCCAACAACAGAGAGGTAACCCGGGGCGGCCCAGGGCGGCTTGGTGTCCCTACAGCCAGGCCATCACTCTCATCCCCTCACCAGCCCCCTGACCCGGGCACCAGCTTAGGGTTAGAGGTAACCCAGGGGAGCCCAGGGCGGTGTCCCTAGAGCCAGGCCACCACCCTCACCCCCTCAGCAGCCCCATGTCCGCTGGGGCACTGGCCTGCTGGGGTCCGGGACTCGGGGAAGTCCTGCAGCCCCACTGGGAACCGATTGGGCTTAGAGGGAACCCAGGGCGGTTTGGTTTTCGTAGAGCCAGGCCACCACTCTCATCCTCCTCACCAGCCCCATAACCACTGGGCGTTGGCCCTGCAGGGCTATGGGTCTCCAGCGGAACTCAGGAGTGTTCTGAAGCCCCATGGGGCACCGGCTTTGACACTGCAACCCCATGGCTGCCCTCACAGACTCTGACTGGATGGAGAGGGAGCCAGATACCTCCACCGAGGACTTGGCAAATAGTGATACTGAAATATTTCTTCTAATTCCCTTTCAATGTGCACGAATTTGTGCACCAGGACACTAGTCTTTCTAATAAAAGGCTAGGTGGTCCTCACATTATCACGCAGTCACAAGATGGCTGTTCGCACAGTGGGGGGCGGGGCCTGGCGGCACTCCAGGACTCAGGGCCATCCTGCTCATGCTGGCCCTTCAGGGGGGGACTTTGGGACTTGAGGCCATCCCACGGCTCTGGTGGGGTCCTCAATTTCCTGAGATTTTATTCGACATGTCATTAGTTATCTAATAATTTAGCCAAATTTAGATTTCTCTAAATGTGTATAATCTGATGCTATATGCTTGAATGGGTTTTTCGGGGAAGGAAATAGGGAAAATGGTTTGTAAGTGGCAGTGAGGAGCCAGGAAGGTGATGGATACATACAGACATACAGACATAGACCTTCAGTTCTATGTCTGTCTCTATCTCCCTATCCACTTATTGTACCACACATATGACAGTATAGAATTAGTTGTGAATTATTACTCATTTAAAACATGAAACTTAATGTATGGGACATTTTTAAGTATCCTAAGCAGCAGGCATTTCTCCAGACTATTGCATTTCACTGAGTCCTGAAAAGGTTGAAGAACTTTGAGATAAGCATAAATGCTGCCAAACTTTTATTTTGCTAAGAAGGGACAGGCATATGAAATCAACCAACAAGCAAAAACCAGTCTATGTCATCTATTCTACCTAGCCAGGATCTCATGAAAGAAAGAACACTATAATGCCAGAAAATAGAAAATTGGTAATTTCAGGGAGTTAATTACAATTTTGAGCTTTGCTCTTTCTGAAAAGTTTGTTAGTATCTTTATTTATTTTTATTTTTACATTTCTCTATGGATCCATGAAAATTATATAACTAACTAGTGTCCAGAAACTAGCAAAGAGAATGTTCTGGAAGGGGGGCCCAAGAACTGTGGTGTGTGTGTGTGTGTGTATGTGTGTGTGTGTGTGTGTGTGTGTGTGTGTGTGTGTGTTTGTGTGAGTGTGTGAAGCTGATCAGATTAAACTGCTGATCAGCCAGGCTTGGGCCAGGGCTGTTTGTATTGCTGGCAGCAGGATCTTAGCGTACCACACTGGCCTGAGATCAAAGATCCTGTTTAACCCCTTTCTATGTTTATGCTGTGATCCTGATGGAGGGTCGGGACAGGAAAGCTGCTAAACTGTGCCCCTAACTCTCGTGAGAGCCATCTATTCCTGTCCTGGCCGTTGGTGACTATCAGCTGTGCAACCAAGCAGCCCTGGCAGGTGACGCTGCCTTGAGTGAGGTTGAACTTGAGTGAGGATGGTCTCTGTGGCCGGCATCTCTCCCCTAGTAAGAATGAGTTTGCAGTTAGAGCGAGGAGCTCTTGGGAAATATTTTAGGTTTCTCTGAAATTTTTAAGTTATTGAACCAAGTTGAGAAAAACACCTATTTTCTCATAACATTTTTGTGTCTCTGTGGAATATGAAAGTATAGTAAATTATCAAAATAAAAAGTGTGTAGAACAGTATTTTATGAACATCGTTAGTAACAGCTTCCTCTTCTATGCTTTTAAAATTAAAATTGTTACAGCGAATCCTGTTAAAAGGGAGAAAGTGGGTATTTTGGTTGCATTTTCTTAAAATATATTTTATTGATATTTTTGCCCCCCTCCCTCCCATGCATACCCTCCCTTCCTAGAGTTTTATGTTCATTGGTTGTTCTTATATGCATGTATACAAGTCCTTCGGTTGATCTATTATCTCCCCCAGATCTCCCTACCCTACCTGCTGTAATTTGACAGTCTGATTGTTGCTTTACTGTATATATATATATTTTTTTTTCTACAATAAACAATGCTACAGTAAAATTTCTTATGACATTTGCTTTTATTGCTATAACATGTGCTTTTAGGTGAGATTCCTTAATTTGGGAAGTTATGCATTTTAAAAATTATAATGGACTAGAGGCCTGATGCACGAAATTCGTGCAAGAGTAGGTCTTGCTTCCCCTGGCTGCTGGCATCAGCTTCCCTCTGGCACCCGGGACCCAGGCTTCCCTCCAGCCATGGCAAGCAGGTTGTTTCTCTCACAACCTTGCTTTGTCCGGAAGGATGTCTGGTCTCATTAGCATATTGTGTTTTGATTATTATAGATATGTCCAGATTAGATTAATATCCAAAATGTGAACTAGAATCACAGTTTTCATTATTGTTTTCATTATTGCTTATATTTTCACAGCATCAGCAGAAAGTGTGTAAAAGCTTTTATCTGAATTTTAACCCTAAAAGTCTTTGTGGGAAGTTACCACTGTACAGTTAGCTATTAGAAACCTATCATTTCCTGTATTAACACTTATTTATTTGGCTAAATGGCCTTTCTTTTCTAGATTTATAGTCACAAAGATAAATGGTCTGAACGTCAAGGAAAAGTGAAGAACCTGAAAAAAGACTTAAGGGAAATGCAAGAATGGATGATGGAGGTGGAAGAAGAATACCTAGATAAGAGTTTTGAATACAAGTCACCAGAAGAACTTTTGAAAGATGTAGAGGAGATGCAGGTGAGGCTGGGATAGTCAGTATCAGCAGGCTTTATCTCTCAATCAATCATACAAATGACCATCCATCTGTCTGTAAATCATGATTGTGCAATTGACCCTTGAACAACACAGGTTTGAACTGTAGGGGTCCATTCATACACAGATTTTAAAAAATAAATACTGTAAATGTATTTTCTCTTTCCTATGGTTTTCTTTGTAACTTTCCCCCCCTCTAGCTTACATATAACCTACAAAATATGTGTTAATTGACTGTTTATGTTATTGGTAAGGCTGTTTAAGTTATTGGTCAACAGGAGGCGCAGTAGTTAGTTTTGGGGGAATCAAAAGCTACTTATGAATGTTGATCCATTGTGTTGTTCAAAGGTCAATGGTACATAATCCTTCATAGGAGGATTTCAAATTAAAAAAAAAAAAAAAAGGAAGGGGAACTGCTGTGATTCTAGTAAGGAAGGATGTTCAACATGGCTCATGAGTTGAATCCATGTGGGGCCCTGTGACTTTTTTTTTATTTTAGAACCTGGGGAACCACAAAGACCGAATTTAA
The DNA here is from genome assembly GCF_964339955.1 of Pipistrellus hanaki. Lineage (NCBI taxonomy): Eukaryota > Metazoa > Chordata > Mammalia > Chiroptera > Vespertilionidae > Pipistrellus > Pipistrellus hanaki. The sequence continues at coordinate 13,338,473 of NC_140522.1, read as the reverse complement.
AAAATTCAGTGACATCAATCACATTCACAATATTGTGCAATCATCACAACTATTTCCAAAAATTTTCAGGGATAATTTTTTTTTCCATTCGGACCAAGAAGGACTTTCCAGTTTGCTTGGGGTTTATTCTTATTTCTGCCAGTTACTACATGGGGCATATGCCGCATGTATATATGTGGTTTGTTAGAACAGGTAGAGTTGCAGTAATCCATCGTTAAGGGATTTAATATCACTTGGGGCCACAGGATATACTTCCGGTGCACTTATATTCCTATGGCAATAGTCTTGAACCCTCTTTTTTTTTTTTAATATGATAAAAGAACTGGGCGTCATTCCCAAATTTCTAACCTTACTTCAAGTCTCCTTCAGTGTCCAAACTAAAAGAGATAGTGATTAAAGGCTATGTTTAAAAAATAAGATTAAGCAACACATTGAATGTTTTACGCCAAAGTTAACTAGCCTAAAAGCAAAAATCTCTCTGCAGATGTTCTTTAAAAAGTATTAGATTTTACCCAGCTTGTGTGACTCAGTGGCTGAGTGTCAACCTGTGAATCAGGAGGTCACAGTTCAGTTCCAGGTGAGAGCACATACCCGGATTGCAGGCTTGATCCCCCATAGAGGGCTTGCAGGAGGCAGTGAATCAATATTCTCTCTCATTATTTATTTATTTTTAAATATATTTCATTGATTTTCTACAGAGAGGAAGAGAGAGGGATAGAGAATTAGAAACATTGATGAGAGAGAAACATCAATCAGCTGCCTCCTGCACGCCCCCCACTGGGGATGTGCCCGTAACCAAGGTACATGCCCTTGACTGGAATCAAACCTGGGACCTTTCAGTCCACAGGCTGACGCTCTATCCACTGAGCCAAACCGGTTTCGGCAATTTTCTGACATTATTGATATTTCTCTCCCTCCCTCCCTCTCTGAAATCAATAAAAATATATTTTAGAATGGATTAGATGTAATCCATGCATTACTATATATGCAAAGGACTTTTATTATACTTAAATTTTCACAGAAGAATAATTTTTAGTGTAGTTTTTAAATATATATATATGTGTGTGTGTGTGTGTGAATATATATATATATATATATATATATATATATATATATATATATTGATTTCAGAGAGGAAGGGAGAGAGAAAGAGAGAAAGAAACATCAGTGATGAGAGAGAACCATTTGTGGGCTACCTCATGCAGGCCCCACACTGAGGATTGAACCCACAACCCAGGCATGTGACTTGACTGAGAATCGAACCTTGATCTCCTGGTTCATTGGTCAGCACTGAATCCACTGAGCCATGCCAGCTGGGCTAGGGTAGATTTTTTTTTTTTTTGCTTAAAAATTATTCAGTATATAAGGTATTTTATAGGTAGCCTACTACATTAAGATGCAGATATTTTTATCATGGGCCCAGACTTTGAAAATATTTAATGTCAGTAAACGTAAGTTAAGGATGACTTAGGTGTTAAAGTTGCCTGCCTGTTATTTACTAAAAATGTTTATGTGGGACTGTTTTCATTGGGGCATATAATGAGTGAGGATTTATAGCTAGTATTTAATTTAATTTAACTTTATTATATTATTTTTTCAAAATAAGTCTCTCTAGTGCTTACCTAAATAGTGTTCTAAATTAGGTAGTTGAAATCACATAGAGGCTTTAATTTTGGTTGAGCTACTTTAGGAAAAAGAAAGACATTGGTTAGTGAGAAAGGGGGAAAATTTTCATTTCTATCCTTCCCTGGAACAGAGAGCAAAAGAGGATGTGCTGCAAAAGGAAGTCCGAGTAAAAATACTGAAAAAAAACATCAAGTTAATAGCTAAAAAGGTGCCCTCTAGTGGCCAGGAATTGACTATGAAGCTGAAGGTTGAGCTGGAGAATTATCAACTTCTTTGCAAAAGAATTCGAGGAAAGTGCCAAGCACTTGAGGTATGCTGTGTTTTTTTTTCTCAGTGATATCGATATGTTTCTGAGATTAAAACTTTGTAATGTACTGACCATTTCCCCAAACACTGCATCATAAAGGAAAATAGTTCTTGGTTAATAGGTTAATAAAATGAAGCAGGGATAACAAAATATAGGGGATCAAGATCTGCCCTCAATTAAGGTTCATGGGAAAGTCATTTAACATCTTTCGACTTTACATTTTTCATATTTGAAATCAAGGTTTTTATATCACAGGTGATCTATAGGCAGATTCTATAGATTCTAGAACAGTGTACTGTGAACATCTCTTTTGTTTTTCCTGGTTAGTGCACAGACAGAAATGAAGATTTTTAAAATGTTTTGTTTAGAGTGGCATCTACAGTTAGAATCACCTGAAAGGCAGTAGAGGAAGTAGAACTTGAATATGCTGGTAATTGACTGGGCGATGGGTTTAAGATGCAGATGATTCTATGAGTTTAGTTTTTTATTTAAAATAAAATTGAGTTGTTATTTGTTTCTATATTAGTGTGACTTTTATGTCATTAAAATAGTTTAGGAGCACTTCAATTTAAATTCAGCTCAACCTCAAATAAATGACCATGTTGAAGTATATCCTAAATGGTAAACAGCACAACTATATTTATACTGAACTCTTCCATTACTTGCTTGTTCTGAAACTATTTTGTGGTAAATATAATCATGGATAATTAAGACAAGTTAATAAGATAACTACAACTCAAAACCTCACTCTTTAATATTAATATATTATTTAATGTAAAATACAGGAGGTTACTTATTTGAGAAATTAAAATTCTATAAACAGAACATGTAGTGTTATGCATGCTTAACCTTAAGTCCTAGTGAATGATATTGGAATTGGACTTTACCACAGTTTTATACATGTTTTCTTCTCTGTCATAACCACCCTTGATTTTGCTCTTTTTTTCTTTTCCTTTTATTTCTAGCCAAAATAACAACTCATTATATATATTTTTAAATTAATTTTCTTTTTATTGATTTCAGAGCAGAAGGGAGAGAGAGAGAAACATCAGTGATGAGAATCATCAATTGCTGCCTCCTGTATGCCTCACACTGGGGACTGAGCCCACAATGCCCTTACCGGCAATGAAATGGTAACTTCCTGATTCATAGGTTGATGCTCAAACACTGAGCCATACCGCCTAGGTTACATAATGAATGGAGTCCCAAAATTATCCCAGTCTAACAAAGACCACATATATTGTGTCATTTCTTCAAGCTGTCTTTATTCCAGAGGTAACATCCTATCTAAGAAAAGAGTAATATACAAATTGACCCTCACACCAAGACAAGATGGCTGCCCTCATATGGTCAAAGATGGCTGCCCTCATGTGGATACAAGATGGCTACCACATGTTGACCACTATAAGATAGCTTGCAGGGGAGGGCAGTTGTTGGCAGTTAAGGGTGACCAGGCCAGCAGAGGAGGGCAGTTGGGGGAGACCAGGCCAGCAAGGGAAGGCAGTTGGGGGAGGAACCCAGGCCTTCAGGGGAGAGCAGTTGGGAGGGGCTGGGCCTGCAGTGGAAGGCATTGGAGGGGTGTACCAGGCCTGCAATGGAGAACAGTTGGGAGGGACCCAAGCCTGCAAGAGAGGGCTGTTGGGGGTCCAGGCCAGCAGGGGAGGGCAGTGGGAGCCAGCAGTCCTGGATTATTGAGGGATGTCTGACCACCCATTTAGGCCCGATCCCACTAACAGGCTGTCGGACATCCCTCAAGGGGTTCCAGATGGGAGAGGGTGCAGGATGGGCTGAGGGACGCCCTCCACCTCGTGGACAAATTTTGTGCACCAGGCCTCTAGTTTTAAAATAAGGAATGAGGGTTTGGAATTGCTTTGAGAATTAATCTTATACTTACTTTGAAATTAGTTTGAGAGAAGAGAAGGAAAAATGCAAAAAAAAAAAAAAAAAAAAAAAAAAAGATAAAGGTAAAAGAGAAAAGATAAGGGCTTGATATTTTTAAGATGGTAAATGAAAAAGAATGAAAAAAGGGTTTAAACGTAAAAATGATTTTAAAATTATGTCAGCGATTACCAAGGAATATTGGGCAGAAATTGACAAAATTTCTAACTTAGAGTGAGAATGCCCTTCTTAGAGGAATCCAAATGTATCACCTTGATTATTTTTAGTCTCCTGAAAAAGATATGAAATCAGGAACTAGTTCAGACTTACAGATGAATAGAGGTAATACTATTAAAACATCTTTTCACTATAACTAATGTTAACTTTTTGCCATATTTTCTCAGATCCCATTTGAGTATTGGGTACATTAGTATTGTAGAATCCGATTTCTTCTTTTCCATCCCATGTCATTTCTCTCTTGAAGTAATCATCATCCAGAAGTTGGTGTATATTCTTCCCAACCATGTTTTTATATTGGTAATATATATACACCCACTTATGTCTCAGTTATCTATTTCTATACCACAATCTCCCCAAAACGTAGTGACTTTTAAAATATATTTTATTGATTTTTTACAGAGAGGAAGAGAGGGATAGAGAGTTAGAAACATCAATGAGAGAGAATCATCGATCAGCTGCCTCTTGCACACCCCCTACTGGGGATGTGCCCGCAACCAAGGTACATGTCCCTGACCGTAATCGAACCCAGGACCTTTCAGTACACAGGCCGACGCTCTATCCACTGAGCCAAACCACTTTCGGCCATAGTGACTTTTAAAACGTTTAAAGCTACTTATTATTTCTCATGGTTCTGTGTTTGAGGTGTCTCAGTGGGGTGGCTTCCTGCTCCATGCTGTCTATGACTAGCTCACTCAGGTGGCTGCATTCGACTGGGGGCTCAGCAGGGACATTCACATTGGCCTCTCTCCACAGGGCCTCCCAGTCTCACAGCTTCTCTACCACAAGGCAGCTGGCTTTTCAGAGGCAGAAAGCGGGAGCTCCCAGTCCTCTTCAAGGCTTGGCCTCCAATTTGACAGTGTCACATCTGTAACATTCTTTTGGTCTAAGCAAGTCACAAGGCCAACCCCCATTCCAGGGCAGGAGAAAAGAATTTCACCACTTAATGGGAGTAATGGCAAAAAACCATGGCCATCATTAATCCACCATAGTTCATCCTCTGGTCATACGTTAGTGACAGTCCTCTCACATGCAAAATGCACTTACACTGTCCCAGGGACTCCCTAAGGCTTATCCAATACAGCATCCAGTTCGAAACCCTGCCTGAAGCCTAAACAGATGTGACTCTCAGGACAGTTTCTTTAGGTGCAGGTGTGGCACCGTGCAATCTCGTGACTTGCCCATTAGAAAGAGAAGTTTATCGCACCCCATACACACACATTTAAAGGTGAGCTAGGCATAGGCACTCCATTCAAAAAAGTGGAGGCAGTGGAAGGTACATGGCAGTCACTATTCATAGTGACTCTGAATTGTAATACGAGTCCTTCTGAAATCTGGCCAGGGCCCCTACACCCGGGGCGGGACTGGTGCTCTGTTAAGGACCAGTTCTGTTTCCTGGGAATGCTGCTCATTTTTCCTTCGCCATCAGAACATGGGCTCTGCTTGCTGTTGCAGCCGAGTAGATGTCTCTGCTCCTCTCCACCTGTAGAAATTTGGGGGACCAGACACACCTTTTCTCATTCAGTCTCATTCAAGGGCTGGCACATGGCAACCTGAGGGTCAAATCTGGTTTGTGTCTCTTCCACAGTGGCCTGTGAGCTAACAATGGTGTGTATGGTTTTCATTTTTAAAGGGTTATTAACTACAAACCAAAACACACACAAAATAAACAGAAGAATCTGTGGCAGGGACCAGATGTGGCTTGTGAAACTTAAAATATTACCTGTCTGGCCTTTAATAGAAAAGGTTGCTGCCCCCTGACCCTGGCAACACAACTCATTCGCAGTGCAGGCTGGAACGTGCCTCCTCTCAGTCAGTGGACCTCAAAGAAAAGCAACCGGGGGGCTCCACGTGGAATTCTCTTTCCTACATTTATCCGTCAAATGGGCTCCTCTTCTGTGAGGAAGGGGCTGTGCCTCCCATAACTTTCTCCTAGGAAGTGGGGGGTATAATTTTATCCCCCTGAAACTCCTCACAGGAATTGGGAGGTAGCGATTGCCATTAATACAGTTAGTATAGCTCCATTTTGGGCAAAATATGGTTCTTTGCACATATAGACATGTTCCTATGAGTTTAGAAAACAGTTGGAAAGAGTATACAGCAAATTGGTACGTCCATTAACTAAGAGTTGGAATAGGATGGGCCCATAGAATTCCAGTTTTCTATATAATTGTTAAAAGTTGTTCCGATTATGAGTGCTTTTACCTTTCTAGTTTAAAAGCAAACTAATAAAATATTCCTTTTTTGTTACTAGTTAAGTAATTTATTTTTGACTTTTAACCAGATCTTTGGAATTTATTTTCCTGTAAATTGTGAGGCAGCTAGCTCGTCTTTGCCTCCCGTCTTCCCTCGAATTGGTCCAGTGTGATTTACTAAAGAATGAGGTTTTATTCCATTTATTTGAAATTTCAATTCTATCAGTTTCTGGGTCTTCACCTATGCTCCTCTATCTAAATGCAGTGGCTGTTGAGTGGAGAGAATATGTAGCGTTGGAGATGCACTCATCTCTAAATAGCTGCTTGTCTAATGCCCCTTCCTCCTTGCCTATTCTAGGAAGTGTGGTCGTGCTGGCTGCAATTTCTGCATTATTTGGACCTTGAGACCAGCTGGTTGAACACCCTTGAGAAGAAGGTGAGAAGCCTGAAGACCCAGCCAGAGAAGGAAGATGCTATCCTCGAGGCCAAGAAGGTGGGCAACTGCGTTCTCCCTGCTATTTCTTGTTGCAGGGAAGCCAAATGAGTATTAAAATGAGGAATCTTCTGCCTTATGCCAGCAAAGCATTTAATCCCTCAGCAGCTTTCAGTGTTGCCTTCCATTGCTTGAAGTGTTTGTACCATCCTTTATGTTTAGATTAATGATTGACCCACTAACTCAGTCCCCGAGGTGGGTACTTGTTAATTAGTGTATTGTAGATGTCAGGAAAGCACCGCAGTGATTTTCCTGCCTCGTTTTACCAGTCCCTGGACGGAAGGAACTCTGCCTTAAGGCATTAGAAGGATTGTTCTCTTGTTTCTTCATAAAATTATTTTTGCTCCTAAGACACGGCAGTGACTGTATTCACAGTGGCTCCTTCCATGTTATCTTCAGATGTGAAAAGTTGGAGGACAGGGTAGGGAGGGAAGAGTGAGAAGTACGGGATCCTGTCCCAGGAACTTGTCTCAAGGCCCATTTGAATTCCTTGAGGCCAAGAAATGCATCTGATTTTTCTTTCACGATGACTTAATATTTGTTTCTTAAATGAAATAAATTATGAAGACAGTAGAGCTGCTTAAAAAAAAAAAGAGGAAGAGGCTAGGAAGAGGATAGATATGCTTTTGAAATTATAGGGACACATGGTAATTAAGTGGATGCCTGGATTGAAGGTCAGAAGTAAGTCAAAGGTGGTACCTGAATCCCGGGAGCTGGATGCTCTGCTGGAGAAAAGATGTCACTTCTCAGATAAAGGAGCAGAGTGAGAGGTGAAAAGCATGAAAACAATGAAAAGCTTAGTTTAAAAATGAATATTTTCTTAACATGAGAATTAAAACATGTGCATTCTAGAAATACGGAAAATGGAGAAAAGTATAAAACAAACTCTAAGGTAAGTACTTTTAGACATTTTGGCAAATTTCTTCCTTATTATTATTATTATTATTATTATTATTATTAATCCTCACCTGAGGATATTTTTTTTTCATTGCTTTTCAGGGAAAATGGAAGGAGAGAGGGAGTTGAGGGAGAGAAAGAAAGAGAGAGAAAGAAACATCAGTGTGTGAGAGACACACTGATTAGTTGCCTGTTGCACAAGCCCCAAGCAGGGTGGCTGAGGAGTGAACCTGCAACCCAACTAGGTGCCCTGACCAGGAATTGAACCTCGGCTCTTAGGTTCCCAAACTGACCTGTAACCACTGAGAAGCACCTCACAGGGCTCTTCCTAATTATTGTTATTTTTAACGCACGCACTGGAAGGTAGTACGTTATAATAACTGGATCAAACACTTTGAAATCATGAGTCAAGTTGGAATCTTAGCTCTTCTTTTCACCGTATGTACCAGTATGTAGGCTATGTACTTAAGCTCTCTGAACTTCAGTTTTCCCATCTGTAATACTAAATATTATTTAACTCCAAGGTTACTTAGGTTTATGTACACATAAAGTGTGTATACAAAATAGCACCTAGCTTTCTGTATGTGTTACAGAAAACTGAGTACCTATTTTTCAAAATATAATCAACAGTTTGAAATAGTTTTGCTTTATAGTATTGTTTTCTGCTTTCAAACTTTGCATCACACCATGGACATTTTCCCATGTAATTAATAATTACTAAAATTATCTATGAAGTTGTATTGTCATATATCATCTTTTATGCTGAGTTCTCGATTCTATGTATTTTTAATACCATTATGGATATTTTTTAAAATTAATTATTCCTCGTCTTGTTTCTTGGGTAGAAAATGGAATTACTTGTTTAAAAAAATGGACACTTTTGGATCCTTGATACATTTTGCCTCAGTTAAGTGCATTATTTCCCCCTTCCTGACTCCAGTCTCCAGAATGCCTTTTGCAACATCCAGCCGATAATCGCACCGAGATCCAGGAACTTGGCCAGACTCTCATTGATGGTGGAGTAATGGATGAGTTGATAAGTAAGAAACTGGAGGCTTTCAACAGTCAATATGAAGAACTGCGTAGCCTGGTAAGAACTGGGACGTGCATGAGAGTAGATTAGTTGTTTGTGAGACGAAGCTGCCTTCAAGAACTTGTGCCAAGGGGAAAAGCTCATAACCAACATGAACGGGGATGTTGTGGGCTTTGAAATACTACCTGAGGAAGAGTGAACCCAACTCTATGGAGGCAAAACTTGATGATTAAAAAGAAAAAATCTATCTTTGAGATGGTTTCTATTTATGAACTATCTCATTTCCTTTGAATTACATGATGTATGTAAGAATAATTCACATTGTCCTAAAAATACTAGGGAGGGCAGAATTTGACATAAGCTATTATAGGTGGTCTCAGAATCCTCCAAACAACATTTGAGACAGCCACAGCCATTTGCACACTATTTCACACCCCCTAGTTCTTAAATATAATTGTGAGATTTTAAAAATGGATGAAATAATAATGCTATGAGGTTGGCGAAAATGGGGGCAATTCAGAGAAGCTCAAATTGGTAAAACCATTGCTGTAAATGAGTGAAATTAAAGGCAGTTCAAGTAAATGCTCACTTCTTTTCTGACACTCCATTGCTCTGATTAATGACAGAAGGTCCAGGTAAGAATATCTTTTTAAAGGATGATTTTCCTTCCCCAGCTGCTGATTGGCCAGGAACCATTGTCACCTGAATCTCTGGTCACCACGGAAGAAGCCCTTGAGGCTGATGTGCCATACTCTGACGTGGAAAAATTAGAAACCAACATTGGATATATGCAAAAAGTTGTGGAAAAGCATTTGGAATCCTGCGATGATGATGAAAAGGTTGGTTCAAAGTTTTTCAAACTATGATGTTCTTAAGTTTATTCTCTGTTACCTATAGCTTTACATCAATATTGTTTACCCAAACATCTGCCAAACATGACTTTCTGATGTGCAAACATGATTTTCTGATGAGTGTCGATGTAATTGATTTAGTAATGCTTAAAAAATAGACATTGCACTTTCTGACTAAAACAGTGTTATCTGAATGCTAAACCAGCTAGTATTCTTTATGTTTTAACATCAAGTGTGAAATATTTTAAGAAAAACCTGACTTATTTTGTTGTGTATAATTTAGATGAACATATCTTGAGTCATATTTTGTAGGTTAGTTTTCCTCCTTGGGAACTGATGGCAAGTGACCCTATATGCATTTTCCTTTTGAGTCAATGTATTCTTCCTAAACATTCAGATGGATGAGGAGAGAGCCCAGGTTGAGGAAGTTCTCCGGAGAGGAGAACAAATGTTAAATCAACCTATGAAGGAGAACAAAAAACAAGAGATAAGGTTCCAGTTACTGCTTTTAAGAACAAGATATGACAGAACTAAGGTATTGTCATGAGGTTGCTATGAGGTTGGCGAAAATGGGGTAATTCAGAGAGAGCCAAGGTTGAGGAAGTTCTCTGGAGAGGAGAACAAATTTTAAATCAACCTATGGAGAAGAGCAAAAAACAACAGCTCTGGTTCCAGTTACTGCTTTTGAGAACAAGATATGAGAGAACTAAGGTATTGTCATGATGTTGCTATGAGGTTGGCGAAAATGGGGTAATTCAGAGACGATCAAATTGGTAAAACCATTGCTGTAAATGAGTGAAATTAAAGTGAGCTCAAGTAAATGCTCACTTCTTTTCTGACACTCCATTCCTCTGATTAATGACAGAAGGTCTAGTGAAGAATATCCTTTTAAAGGATGATTTTCTTTCCCCAGCTGCTGGTTGGCCAGGAACCATTGTCACCTGAATCTCTGGTCACTAAGGAAGAAACCCTTGAGGCTGACGTTCCTTACTCTGACTTGGAAAAATTCAAAAATGAACTTGACTATTGGCTAAAAGTTGTGGAAAAGCATTTTGAATCCTGCGATGATGAAAAGGTTGGTTCAGAGTTTTTCAAACTATGATGTTCTTAAGTTTATCCTCTGTTAATTATAGCTTTATATCAATATTGTTTACCCTAACATCTGCCAAACATGATTTTCTGATGTGCAAACATGATTTTCTGATGAGTGTCGATGTAATTGATTTAGTAATGCTTAAAAAATAGACATTGCACTTTCTGACTAAAAACAGTGTTATCTGAATGCTAAACCAGCTAGCATTCTTTATGTTTTAACATCAAGAGTGAAATATTTTAAGAAAAACCTGACTTATTTTGTTGTGTATAATTTAGATGAACATATCTTGAGTCATATTTTGTAGGTTAGTTTTCCTCCTTGGGAACTGATGGCAAGTGACCCTATATGCATTTTCCTTTTGAGTCAATGTATTCTTTCTAAACTTTCAGATGGATGAGGAGAGAGCCAAGGTTGAGGAAGTTCTCCGGAGAGGAGAACAAATTTTAAATCAACCTATGGAGAAGAGCAAAAAACAACAGCTCTGGTTCCAGTTACTGCTGTTGAGAACAAGATATGAGAGAACTAAGGTATTGTCATGAGGTTGCTATGAGGTTGGCGAAAATGGGGTAATTCAGAGAGAGCCAAGGTTGAGGAAGTTCTCTGGAGAGGAGAACAAATTTTAAATCAACCTATGGAGAAGAGCAAAAAACAACAGCTCTGGTTCCAGTTACTGCTTTTGAGAACAAGATATGAGAGAACTAAGGTATTGTCATGATGTTGCTATGAGGTTGGCGAAAATGGGGTAATTCAGAGATGATCAAATTGGTAAAACCATTGCTGTAAATGAGTGAAATTAAAGTGAGCTCAAGTAAATGCTCACTTCTTTTCTGACACTCCATTCCTCTGATTAATGACAGAAGGTCTAGTGAAGAATATCCTTTTAAAGGATGATTTTTTTCCCCCAGCTGCTGGTTGGCCAGGAACCATTGTCACCTGAATCTCTGGTCACTAAGGAAGAAACCCTTGAGGCTGACGTTCCTTACTCTGACTTGGAAAAATTCAAAAATGAACTTGACTATTGGCTAAAAGTTGTGGAAAAGCATTTTGAATCCTGCAATGATGATGAAAAGGTTGGTTCAGAGTTTTTCAAACTATGATGTTCTTAAGTTTATCCTCTGTTAATTATAGCTTTACATCAATATTGTTTACCCTAACATCTGCCAAACATGATTTTCTGATGTGCAAACATGATTTTCTGATGAGTGTCGATGTAATTGATTTAGTAATGCTTAAAAAATAGACATTGCGGAGAATCCAAGATGGCTGCTCGGGTAGGCAACTAGCCGCAGCCGCACACAACAATTTTAATAAAATACAACTAAAATATAAAATGGACATTACCCAGAACTACAGGAAAGTCGACTGACTGGAAATCCTACAACGAGAAGCAAGGAGAAAACCAGAAGGAAGCGCGGAGGAGCTGTAAAAGCCCAAGGTACGGAGACACGCGGCGCGCGAGAAGAGGACGGAGCCGGAGAGGAGGGAGGCCGAGTGCCTGGCTGGCGTTCCCTAGCGGAAAGGAGATAAAACTCCGACTGTGCTGGGCCCCTGACTGCTCTGAACCCCAGTTCTGGGCCAGACCCCGGGGACCCAGGCTCAGCCATAGGGAGCTGGGCTGTAAGTCGGAACCCCGGGGTAGCGGAGAAAGGAGGTCCCGGAGGCGCGCACACTGCCCCCAGAGAAGGGACGGTCGGCTGTGCCGCGGGATTGCCCTGACTGGAAGGAGACTGGGGCTCCAGACTGCTGTGAACGCCACCTCCAACTCCACTTCCAACTGAACTGAACCCCAATACTGGGCTCATTGTGGGAGAGCATAGACTGTTTGGCAGCAGGCGAAAATCGAGACCACCTTTCTCTCAGAGGCGCCGGCAGCGAGCACTGAAGGACCCGCATAGGGCGGGGCTGACGGAAGCCAAAGCTGCAGGCTCCACCCTGAAACCCCGTCCCGTCTGTAACTGCGAAATGCGACAACAAAATAGATCACAAACGAAAGAAATGGAGGACAAAAAGCGTCTGGATATAGAGTTCAAATCTACGCTTATAAGGTTTTTCAAGAATTTCCTAGAAAAGATGGATAAGGCCTATGAGGATATGAAAAGAGACCATCCAGAAATGATAAGGGAACAACAAGAAATAAAGAATACATTGTCTGAAATAAAAAATATTCTACAGAGTCCTAAAAACAGAAGGGAAGATCGCAAGAATCAAGTCAAAGATTTGGAACATAAAGAGCCAGAAGACACTCCTCCACAGAAGCTAGAAGGCAAGAGAATCCAGAAAATTGAAGATAATGTAAGAAACCTCTGGGACAACTTCAAGCGAACCAACATCAGAATTATGGGGGTTCCAGAAGATGAGAGAGAGCAAGATATCGAAAACATACTGAAAGAAATAGTGACAGAAAACTTCCCCCACCTGGTGAAAGAATTTGACTTACAAGTCCAGGAAGTGCACAGAACACCAAACAAAAGGAATCCAAACAGGACCACACCGAGACACATCATTATTAAAATTCCAAGAGCAAAAGATAAAGAGAGAATATTAAAAGAAGCAAGAGCAAAGAAGGTAGTAACTTATAAAGGAGCACCTATACGATTGTCAGCTGACTTCTCAACAGAAACCATGCAGGCCAGAAGGGAATGGCAAGAAATATACAAGGTGATGAATAGCAAGAACCTACAGCCAAAAATAAGCTACCCGGCGAAGCTATCACTCAGAATCGAAGGCCAGATAAAGAGCTTCACTAATAAAAAAAAGCTAAAGGAGTTCATCACCACCAAACCAGAATTATATGAATTGCTGGAGGGGGTTCTTTCAGAAGAGAAAGTAAACAAAGATAAAAATTATGAACAACAAATACGTAATTATCAACAAGTGAATCTAAAAACCAAGGAAATTAAAAAAATCTGATGAACAATATTAACTGTTGAATATAATAGAATCAGAGGTATGGAAGGGGAGTGAACTGACGATTCTTGGGGAAAAGGGGAGAGGGGGGCGTGGGAAGAGACTGAACATAAACTGTGCACCTATGGATGAGGACAATGGGGAGAGGGGAAAGGGCAGAGGGTGGGGTGGGAACCTGGTGGAGGAGAGCAATGGTGGGGGGGGTGGGGGGGAAGGAACATTTGTAATAATATGAAAAATAAAAACTTATTTAAAAAAAAAAATAGACATTGCACTTTCTGACTAAAAACAGTGTTATCTGAATGCTAAACCAGCTAGCATTCTTTATGTTTTAACATCAAGAGTGAAATATTTTGAAAAAAACCTGACTTATTTTGTTGTGTATAATTTAGATGAACATATCTTGAGTCATATTTTGTAGGTTAGTTTTCCTCCTTGGGAACTGATGGCAAGTGACCCTATATGCATTTTCCTTTTGAGTAAATGTATTCTTTCTAAACTTTCAGATGGATGAGGAGAGAGCCAAGGTTGAGGAAGTTCTCCGGAGAGGAGAGCAAATTTTAAATCAACCTATGGAGAAGAGCAAAAAACAACAGCTCTGGTTCCAGTTACTGCTGTTGAGAACAAGATATGAGAGAACTAAGGTATTGTCATGAGGTTGCTATGAGGTTGGCGAAAATGGGGTAATTCAGAGAGAGCCAAGGTTGAGGAAGTTCTCTGGAGAGGAGAACAAATTTTAAATCAACCTATGGAGAAGAGCAAAAAACAACAGCTCTGGTTCCAGTTACTGCTTTTGAGAACAAGATATGAGAGAACTAAGGTATTGTCATGATGTTGCTATGAGGTTGGCGAAAATGGGGTAATTCAGAGACGCTCAAATTGGTAAAACCATTGCTGTAAATGAGTGAAATTAAAGTGAGCTCAAGTAAATGCTCACTTCTTTTCTGACACTCCATTCCTCTGATTAATGACAGAAGGTCTAGTGAAGAATATCCTTTTAAAGGATGATTTTCCTTCCCCAGCTGCTGATTGGCCAGGAACCATTGTCACCTGAATCTCTGGTCACTACAGAAGAAACCCTTGAGGCTGATGTTCCTTACTCTGACTTGGAAAAATTCAAAAATGAACTTGACTATTGGCTAAAAGTTGTGGAAAAGCATTTTGAATCCTGCGATGATGATGAAAAGGTTGGTTCAGAGTTTTTCAAACTATGATGTTCTTAAGTTTATCCTCTATTAGTTATAGCTTTACATCAATATTGTTTACCCAAACATCTGCCAGACATGATTTTCTGATGTGCAAACATGATTTTCTGATGAGTGTCGATGTAATTGATTTAGTAATGCTTAAAAAATAGACATTGCACTTTCTGACTAAAAACAGTGTTATCTGAATGCTAAACCAGCTAGCATTCTTTATGTTTTAACATCAAGAGTGAAATATTTTAAGAAAAACCTGACTTATTTTGTTGTGTATAATTTAGATGAACATATCTTGAGTCATATTTTGTAGGTTAGTTTTCCTCCTTGGGAACTGATGGCAAGTGACCCTATATGCATTTTCCTTTTGAGTAAATGTATTCTTTCTAAACTTTCAGATGGATGAGGAGAGAGCCAAGGTTGAGGAAGTTCTCCGGAGAGGAGAGCAAATTTTAAATCAACCTATGGAGAAGAGCAAAAAACAACAGCTCTGGTTCCAGTTACTGCTGTTGAGAACAAGATATGAGAGAACTAAGGTATTGTCATGAGGTTG
Organism: Pipistrellus hanaki; assembly: GCF_964339955.1. Taxonomy (NCBI): domain Eukaryota; kingdom Metazoa; phylum Chordata; class Mammalia; order Chiroptera; family Vespertilionidae; genus Pipistrellus; species Pipistrellus hanaki. Next base: position 13,323,201 of record NC_140522.1, on the reverse strand, counting down.
CTATGAGGTTGGCGAAAATGGGGTAATTCAGAGAGAGCCAAGGTTAAGGAAGTTCTCTGGAGAGGAGAACAAATTTTAAATCAACCTATGGAGAAGAGCAAAAAACAACAGCTCTGGTTCCAGTTACTGCTTTTGAGAACAAGATATGAGAGAACTAAGGTATTGTCATGATGTTGCTATGAGGTTGGCGAAAATGGGGTAATTCAGAGACGCTCAAATTGGTAAAACCATTGCTGTAAATGAGTGAAATTAAAGTGAGCTCAAGTAAATGCTCACTTCTTTTCTGACACTCCATTCCTCTGATTAATGACAGAAGGTCTAGTGAAGAATATCCTTTTAAAGGATGATTTTCCTTCCCCAGCTGCTGATTGGCCAGGAACCATTGTCACCTGAATCTCTGGTCACTACAGAAGAAACCCTTGAGGCTGATGTTCCTTACTCTGACTTGGAAAAATTCGAAAATGAACTTGACTATTGGCTAAAAGTTGTGGAAAAGCATTTTGAATCCTGCGATGATGATGAAAAGGTTGGTTCAGAGTTTTTCAAACTATGATGTTCTTAAGTTTATTCTTTGTTAATTATAGCTTTACATCAATGTTGTTTACCCAAACATCTGCCAGACATGATTTTCTGATGTGCAAACATGATTTTCTGATGAGTTTCGATGTAATTGATTTAGTAATGTTTAAAAATAGACATTGCACTTTCTGACTAAAAACAGTGTTATCTGAATGCTAAACCAGCTAGCATTTTTTATGTTTTAACATCAAGAGTGAAATATTTTAAGAAAAACCTGACTTATTTTGTTGTGTATAATTTAGATGAACATATCTTGAGTCATATTTTGTAGGTTAGTTTTCCTCCTTGGGAACTGATGGCAAGTGACCCTATATGCATTTTCCTTTTGAGTAAATATTCTTTCTAAACTTTCAGATGGATGAGGAGAGAGCCAAGGTTGAGGAAGTTCTCCGGAGAGGAGAACAAATTTTAAATCAACCTATGGAGAAGAGCAAAAAACAACAGCTCTGGTTCCAGTTACTGATTTTGAGAACAAGATATGACAAAGCTAAGGTATTGTGATGTGGAGTGTCTGTGCCACTAAATAACTCAGCCCTTGTCATTAGATGTTTGATATTACACTCTAAACACACCATTTGGAATATTGTATCCTCCATTTTGGTGTGCATCGCTGAACATTTTTTTACTTTTAGGTGGGACAAGAGTCAAAGAAAATAGGGAGCATAAAATCTTATTATTGGGCATCTCTGTTGGATTTCTGATAATGTACTAAATCTTAAGAGAAACCTTCCTTTTTTTTGAGTAGATTCCTACTTTGGATCTTCAGTATATATGGAGTTGCCTGACCATGTCAAAAAAATGTTTAGTTTACAAATAACCAAATTTGGGAAGTTGATAAACTATGATTTATATTCTAGAAAAGCTTCACTACCAGCTCCCTTTTCAATGGCCATAATCCCAGCCACATTATAAATGAGCTGCTGTTCCCCCAAGTTCTGGTATTGTAACACATAAATGCAGAACTCTAGAGTAAACATCTTGTTATTAACTAGATGATTTTAGTCTTGAATTTCGGGTTCATTTAGGAATTATAACCATTTTCAGAGTCACTAACTCAATGAACATGATATTTGTGATCATTTTACTATACTTTTGAACTTACAGAGGAATATCATTTTTCAGAAGCTCAATGTAGAGACACAGTGAAACTATGAAAGAAGCTACCTTAATTCATGAGTAGATGAACTGTGGTTATTTGCAAATAGTAGCCAGCATTTATTAAATTGTAGCAATCTACAAGTAAAAGAATTCAACTCCTTAAGGACAAGTGTGTGGCCCATCACCTTAGTTATTTTGAAAGTTCTGATTAGAGGACACAGAAAATAGAATTATTAGGGCAGATAAGTAGTCCACTCAGTTTAGCTTAGTTTCCTCTGAAGTTTGGGTCTTAGGACCTTTTATTGTCTTATGTAGGATATTCATCTTCTATAATATTGTTCTCCAGCTTTAAGATTGTATATTGGATTACCTGTATGCTATTTTAATCAAAAATACAATTACATTTCTTGTTATGTTATCAATTCTTATTTAACTTAGTTACATTTTTAACAGTGAGGCCCTGAGGTCTTAAATGTAATTGTGAGATTTAAAAATGGGTGAAATAATAATAATATTAAAATGTTTCATTTCATATGGAAGGTTATGATTTGCAGCATGTTCTCCTGTCCTCAGTAACTCAGGAAGGAACCTGTTATGCTTTCCTGTTTGCTAAATGAGTTTCAGTGGCATTGGTCATAAAGTGAAACATTTCTGTTTAAGAGCAGGCTGCAGACGAAAATTAGAATAGAGATTGTTAAGGGTTTGCATAGCAAAGCAGGGCAAAAATATAAAAATTCAAAACATAGTTTTAAAAAATTTGATTCCAAGTATTGTACTTTTCCACAAAATAATCTTGTGGTTTTTTCAGTTAATTGTGGGGATATTTTAAGAGATATACATTGTTATTGTTAATGATTTTACAGGCAATTCCTATTCAACTAGCTTCTGGAATTAAAGCATCACTTCCCCCTGCAGATTATTTGGTTGAGATTAACAAGTTTTTACTTTCTATGGATGATGCTGGATAGCTGATCTGGAAAGATCAATTAGTTATTAACTTTGTAAAGGGGGTTTCAGGGAGACAGATGATGACTTAGATTTGGACATGTCTGAATATCTAATTGCCATGCTGAAAGTATATTTTTGAGAGTCCTTGGCATCTTTAAACTCTGTGTGGTATATGTAACCATTAGAAACCAGGACCCAGGGAGAGAAGCCTGAGTCAATGGTAGAAACCAAAACTCCTACCCTTTAGAATGTTAGCATTTGATGGATGGGCAGATGAGAATGAGCTGGTAAAGGACACTTAGAAGGTCAGAGACAGGTGGGAGGAAAGTCAGGAATACAGACTGTTCAGAGTTCAAGGGAGGGTGTGTGACAGCAATAAAAGTTACAGAGGGCCAGGTCAGCTAAGGAATGGATGGCCTTTTTATTTTTTTTAAATTGATTTCAGAGGTGATGGGAGAGGGAGGGAGAGAGAAGCATCAGTAATGAGAGAGAACCATTGATTGGATGACTGACTCCTGCATGCCCCCTGAGACCAGGAAATGTGCCCTGGCTGGGAAAGGAACCATGATCTGGTTCATAGGATGATGCTCAACCACTGAGCCACACGGTTGGGCTGGATGGAATTTTGATAGTAATGTTGGTGGAGTAGGGGCTTAAGCAAGACTGCGGTGGATAGCAAAGCTGTCATGCAGGGTAACACTTTCTCTTTGGGAAACAAGATCACCTTTATTTATATGGTACTCTTCTCTTTCCACTTGGCCGGATGCTATAGGTATGCAGAGATGTGCCCACTGCACTGAAGGAACGCGGCCAGGAGCCCTGCTCTGTTTCTCAGACAAGAACTGCTGGTAAGATACAGTTTATTCCTTAACCATTTTTTATAAATATAGCAAGACATTATAACTATGACCATCATATATGAATTAGAGAAAACTTTAAACTGAAAAACACAACACAGTTGTGATCTGTTACTCTATTTTCAATTACTTGAAAGGAATGTCTTCTTTAAACCCAACACATACTTGCCTGCAAGGCACTCATGAGAGATAAGCTTTTTGCCTTTCTTGGAAAAACAGCGGGACCTGGTCCCCAAGAGAGCCTGGGAAGGGAAGGGAGGAGGCAAGGTGGGAAACTGAGGACATGTGGTTTTTCAGAAAGTCAGCTATAACCATTACCCAACATGCCCTGGGAGGGGTGTAACTGCATGTAGATCATGACTGAGAACAAAGGATTAGGTATCCCGGAACCAGGTGGGAGATGGGGTTTTAGAAGAGTTCTCCATCCCAGGGAAGCTATTTACTGATAGATGCTAATGATCACTTCTGTGTGGAGGGAAAAGTTTTCTCACTATTTCCTTCTCTCCTTGTCCCCATCAGAGTACGGGTTATGGCACCATAGCTATAACACCGTACCTTGCAAGCTCTCTGAAACACCGTGCCCTGCTCTCTCTCTTGACTCTTACTGGCCCTTTAATTTTGGAATTGGAAATTTCAGTAGATGATTTTGTCAAGATATATGCAAACCTGTTGGGGCTTTTAATTTAAATTGTGCTGAATTTATGGATTGACGCCTTATCTAATATACTGTATGTTAAAGTGGGCTCCAGATGGCTCTAATAATTCAGCTACCTTGTGTAAAACTAAAGACAAACAATCAACCTTCCATCATTAAAACAGAAGACAAGCACAAACAACTGAGAGAGAATAATATATATCCAAGTTTTGAAGAACACAAAAATCTCTAACTGAAAGTTCTGGAAAAACAATCTCCCAGGACAGATTTATGGATCTGATCACCCAAATTTGATAACATCTATATGTTAAAAACAAAACACACATTAAAAATCCTAAAGTAGAAACAGTGTTTTCACCAATATGGCAAGATTCACCGTTCCTATAAAAAAATGAGTTCTTGCAAATAGAAAAGGAAGCAGATAAAGACCACAGTTATAAATTATACTATATTTGGTATACAAACAAAAAAAGTTTGCTCTCACTGATAATAAAAAACAAGTAAATGAGCACAGTGGTGAGCACTGTGTGTTCATCCATTGAGACAGAGTATCATTGGTGTACATCCTGGATGCGGAGTCTACATGTTGCTGTTGCAAATCTAAGTTTTTAACTTTTAAGGAAAATTAGCACTGCTATTTTATTTTGCTAATAAATATTAAATACATTACTTTTATTTTCATGTTTTCTGATCTAGTCATTCTGCTTTAGAAAATTGATACTAAAGTGTTCATCAGAAATAAGTTAAGTACTCTATACAAATGGAAGGAGCCAACTAAGTATCTAGCTATAGGGAAAGAGTTAAGTAACAGGTAGTGAATATATATACATATTAGAGGTCTGGTGCATGAAATTTGTGCGTGGTGGGAGAGTGTCCCTCAGCCCTGCCTGCACCCTTTCCAATCCGGGACCCCTCAGGGGATGTCCCTGTGGGATTGGACCTAAACCCGCGGTCAGACATTTCTCTCACAATCCGGGACTGCTGGCTCGTAACCGCTCACCTGCCTGCCTGCTTGATTACCCCTAACTGCCTCTGCCTGCCTGCCTGATTGCCCCAACCACTCTCTCTTCCCTGACAGCCTGATTGCCCATAACCACTCTCCCTTCCCTGCCAGCCTGATTGACCCTAAGCACCTCTGCCTCAGTGCAGCCACCTTGGCTTTGTCCAGAAGGATGTCTAGAAGACACCCAGTCTAATTAGTATATTACCCATTTATTAGTATAGATATTCTTACTTAGGTATTCACAATGATGTGGATGAAGAATTGGTAATGTTCATATTATAAAGTTAAGTGCTTTACAAGCTCTCTAGAAAACAGAAAACTATGAATAAGTTGGCTTCATAATTAAGGCAAACCGCTTGACAAAATAAAATAGCAGAGCTAATTTTCTCACAGTTGGTGTATTTCTTACTATATCTTCTTTTGGTGTCAGTGTTAGTTACTTTTGAGTTATTGCTGCCCTAGAATATTGTATAACTGGGTGTTTAATTGGCTTTACAGCTACCAAAGATACTGTTGGAAATACCATTGCCACTTCCATATGAAGAAATAAAAAACTCTCACCATTTTTTAACCTAATCTAAATTTTATATAAGCACACAGATGCATGTTAACATTGCCCCACTACAGTCAGAATATCCTGTTGACTGTGTACTTTGCTACATTTTTTATTTCAGCTCACCCTGCTCCCCTAAAGGTGGTGCTAGCATCCTCTGCTTCAGAGCCTCCTGCTCAGGCTCCTCCTACTTCGGAAATTTCAGTACCTGATGATCTGGATAAAATGACAACAGAACTAGCTGACTGGCTGATATTGATCAACCAGATGCTGGAGTCCAACATTGTCACTGTTGGGGATGTGGGAGAGATCAATAAGACGATTTCCAGAATGAAAGTAGGTTCACAGGGTAGAGGTTTGTCATGGCAACACCTCCGCACACGGGTAGACATGATCTGTCTGGCTGCCTTTTGTTTGTCCTGAACTCTGGGAGATTGAGCTTTAAGAACTTCTTTATCTGCCAAACAGCCATCCCAGACTAGCTGGTAAGAGTCCAGATTTTCTTGCATTTGTGCTGTTTTGGTAAGATCACCTTTACCACGTGAGTTGTAGACTCAGTGTATATTTTCACATCTGAAACTGAGATTGTAAATCTAGTCCCATCAGTACAATGTAAACTAGTGTTACAGTTAATGCCTAGTATGATGTATGATAATTTCCTGAAGTGCCTTTTCAACTTCTGCTTTATAATGAGATAATTTGTTTAATTGCTGACATTAGAAGTGAGAATGCCTGACCATCATTTTATATATATATATATATATATATATATATATATATATATATATATATATATATATATATATAATATGCCATGTTAATTTGGCATAATATATATATATATATATTATGCCATGTTAATGTTATATATATATAACATTATATATATATATATATATATATATATATATATATATATATATATATTATGCCATGTTAATTTGTAAGGTTTTATTTTTCCATATTCAATGTGTGCTGCCTTCTGGGCTTGTGTGCTGTATAGAGAATGGAGATAAGGCACAGAATATACTAAATACAAATTGACAAATTTGGAATGAATCATTAAGTAATGACAGTGATTGCTAACTGTTATTAAGTGCTTAATGTGTGTTGGGCACTTTTGTAAGTAATCTACATGTTTACTTCCTTAACTACCTTTTGAGATAGTTACCACATGTATCCCAGATTACATATATGCCCGGCTATGATGGAGGCACTTAATGTGTGCAAGTAGATGGTCTCTGCACAGAACAGAGTGTAATAACAGGCATAGGCAGGTGCATATGACGGGATAGGGGAGCCTGGGTGAAGAAGAGAGTTACTGCCACAGCGATGGAAGGCAGACAATGTAGGATTTTCACATGTAGGAACAAGTAAATGGCATCGCTGGTCTGGGGAGCAGAGAGAATAAAGACATGAGGTGGGGGAGCATGGAGGGTGAGGGATATGGGGATCATCATTTGTGCGGCAAAGAAATGCAGTAGGAAGTGAGATAGCAAGGGCGGCTTGAGTTCACGCTGATGGAGCTTGCAGGCCACGCGGAGCCCTTTGGACTTTTCATCTGCAAGCCATGGGCACGTGTTTTTACTCCTTTTCTTTTTTACATTGTGGCTGGAGACTGATGATAACAATGATCTCTCAAGCAGGAACAATGGGAATAGTGCAAGAGATGCTTAATACAAAGAAAACAGCCTTTCTGGGCTGCTAAGACCATGCTGTCACAATTAGCAGAGATTCGGAATAGTAGACGTGAAATGTAGATGAGGGTTTGATTGATTCAGTTTCGAGTGTGTTGTGTTGAGAGGTTCTTAGGCCATTTGGAAAGAAATGATCAGCATTCATTGCAATGTCTCTCTGGGCCCCGGATTGGAAGTTGTGAATAATCCATTTAGAAATAACATTTGACACTGCAGGAGTAATTGGAGTCTGCGAAATTAGTGAATTCCGAAAGAGGAAGCGCTGGGAGAGAATCTTTGCCATGCCATTTGCACCTATTGGAAATAGTCTTTAGGGCTATTAGTTCCATAGTTGAAACACACCATTTCCTGACATTAACTTTTCTCCCATCGTTATCAAGAGATACGTGTATAGCAAAAGTTTTCCGTGTCTAAAATTATTTAATTTACAATTATTCAATTAGCATTTTCCTAATACTTCACTGCCATCCCTGAAGGTGACAGTGGTTTGTGTTCATACCCAATGCAGGCCTGATAGGCATCGCTGCTAATCTTTTCAGAGAAGTTCTTAGTTTCTGAAGGGACTTCTTCATTTAATCTCCTCAGAACTGATACAGCTTAGCTGTCAGTATCTTACCATTTCTTCTTTTGAAAACAAAAACACAGACAGGTGAAGTAATCTAGATGGTAAGTGGTAGAGCTGAGATTTGAACCTAGGACTGACTGTGCCACAATCGCAGATGCCTCACTGTCCTGTTCAGGAGACAGACAACTTTGATGTCAGTCCACCAGTTTTACTCCTTAGTGTTCTTGGCGAGCAGCCTATTAACAGATCTTAAAAATCATTTCTACTTAAACAGATCACAAAGGCGGACATGGAACAGCGCCATCCTCACCTTGACCATGCTTTTACACTGGCTCAGAATTTGAAAAATAAAGCTTCCAGTTCAGATGTGAGAACAGCAATCACAGAAAAATGTAAGTCCAAAAATTATATGTCATCATCTACTTTCACTTACACACATATACACCTTTTCAAAGATTATTCCACCAGAAATTAATATTATTTAATACTCTTTATCTATGAATAAATACAGTTTTCACTTGGTTTTTTAAATCTTTTGTGTACAGTCAGAATTCCCTTTTGAACTCATCAAAGTATTAATATTATTACATTTAAGTAGTTACTGATTCATTGGATTATTTGCTCTTAAGGTAAGAAAAGAAAAATTAGAGAAACCCACAGGAATGCAAACCCATTCTTTCATTGTAATTCATTCACTAAAACGAAATCTTAGCATGTCGTTTAACTCATCTTCTCAAAATTCAGTCCAAAGATATTTATTGAGCAACTACCCTGTACCTCTGTAGCTGGCAGTAATCTGGGAACACCTTAGCTAAAGACAAAATAAAGCAAAATAAATAATAAGCAAACAAAGCAATCACAGCCACGATTTTTTGCTTCGAGTTTAATATCTGGCTTAAAAGCACCTGTATGTCATATCAAACAAAGTCCAAATTCTCAAGAATGGGAAGGAAAAAACAATCTAATAATAAAAGGAGGGAGAAAGAAGTAAAATGGCGAATTCAGGAAAAATAACCCTATTTTGTGAGACACTAAAAGTGTTCTGCTAACTCCTGTGTTATAATAAACCTTGTTATCACATTTATTTTGAAATCAAAACATACTTTAGGGACTTTTAAGGGCGGTCACTGTCTGCTTTTATCACCCTCTCTTCCATTTCAGCTCTCAGCCTCATCTGTATTGCTCCGTACTGTATATGTCCTTTAAAACTTCCGGACAGTTCTCAGTTCTCATTCTCCTTACCGTTATTCGCATATTTTTTTTCCCCTCACCCTTTTCTCCCCAGGTGAAATTCCCCTCAGCTAATAAAATGTCACCCACTCAATAAAGTCTTTCCCATTCTGTTCTGGTCCCTCATGTTTTCTATCTTTAGTCCCTGCCATGATCTTTGCTCCCAGAACTTCATTGTGAATCTCACAGTCACTGAAATTTCCTCCACAGATTTCGAATAGTCCCCTTTCTAGGGCCTCCCACCATGCTTCATGCAAGCTGTGGACTTAATCTGTGGCAGAATATAAACTGGAATGTATTTTATTACCTTGTTTACTATTTCTCAAGTGGAGAAATTTGACTGTTTCTCCTATAAAAAAGGTGCTTGGGTTTCAAAATAAATGTGTGGCAGCAAGGTTGTTGCAAGAGATGTATGTTCCCTCCCCCCATTTTCCCGACCACCTTTGTATTTGTCCAGTTTCTTTCCTTCTCCCAAATATCTTCCCATTCCAATTTACCTCTCTCTTTGTTTTCTCTCCATTTTCTTATATAGAGACTGCACAGTCTTTGTCACGATTTATTATATGAAAAACCATCCTCAGCTTCTACTATCAATAGTAGTAGAAGTTTTTTGCTCTTTTTGCTCTTAATCACAAATAGTAGGATAATATGCTTCTTTTTATGATACACCAGTGATACTTGCAGACGCTTGATGTTTTTAGTTTTATTTATTCAATTTTCAGCGTTCTAGTTGAATTGGTCATAGACAAGTAGAACATTATGATAGATTTGTCTTCTCAAGATACAATCTTAAGCAATTTATTTAAGCTTTTATTCAGACAGTATAAAACCAATCATCTCATTGACACAATTTTTTTTTTAGAATTAGCCGAAACCAGTTTGGCTCAGTGGTAGAGCATCGATCTGCCGACTGAAAGGTCCTGGGTTCGATTCCAGTCAAGGGCATGTACATTGGTTGTGGGCACATCCCCGGTGAGGGGTGTGCAGGAGGCAGCTAGTCGATGTTTCTCTCTCATCGACGTTTCTAGCTCTCTATCTCTCTCCCTTCCTCTCTGTAGAATTAATATATGTGAGTATAATTTTCAGGTTTCTGAACAATATTGGAGTGATAACTTTAATGTTTTATGATAGCCTGTATTGTCCCAAGAATTTTACCAGAAGAAATGTTATATTGTAATTAAGTTCTTCTTGGCCTGCTACATACCTATAGCCCTTCAATTTTCCATCACATTCACAATATCTTCTAGAAGTTTGTTTTTAACTTTCTACCTGTTATTCCATGGGTTGTTGAAGATATTGAAAGCTATTGCTTATGGGTACTTCAGTTCAAGATCATGAACTGCCCTTGAACTTATTAATTAGAAGTTTATTTCCTTAGATCTTTCTTTCTTAATTTCATCTTAAAAATGAGAAGAGGAAAGAAGGGAGGTGAGGAGAGAAAGAGACTGTGGGTGTTTATTATTATTATTATTATTATTATTATCATAATGAAGGGCTGCTGGGTACATAAAACTTGAATTTACTTTTATTTTTAGTGTCTCTTGAACATAGAAAAATATTTCCTTTTAGAGGGATTTTATGCTATAGTAAGACAAAGGTGAAAGTAAGACAAATTCTTAAGGAGTTTTCTTTTCAAATCAAGACTACCTTAGAGCATCTCCTTTGAGGATGACAAGTGATTCTGTCTGCGTCTGTCATACACACACACACACACACACACACACACACACACACATATATATATATACATGTATGTATGTATGTATATATATATGTATATGTATATGTATATATATTATTATTGATTTTTTTCAGAGAGGAAGAGAGAGAGGGATAGAGAGATATAAACATCAATGAGAGAGAAATATAGATCACTGCTTCTTGCACCCCCCGCCCCTACTGGGGATGCGCCCGCAACCAAGGTACATGCCGTTGACTGGAATTGAACCCGGAACCTTTCAATCTGCAGATCGATGCTCTATCTACTGAGCCAACCCGGTTTTGGCTGTCTGTGTCTGCTTAAAGTACTATTAATACCTTTCTTAAACCAGGTCTTATAAATATAAAATAAAATAGAAAATTATTTTTCTTAGAACTTTTTGCTTTACCAGTTCACAGTAGTAGATATTTTTTATTGGTAGGCATTTTAGTGCATTTAGAATATATATTAACCAAAGAACTTGCATGACTTGTATGCATATATGCATAACCCATGGCCACAGGCAATAGTGTGGTGAAGGCCTGGGATGGGGCAGAAGCCTGGTGGAATGGGGTAATAGGGGGGGAAATGGGAGACATCTTTAATATGCTCAACAATAAAGATAAATTAAAATATAAAAAACTGCTCATATCAAAAAAGAAAATAAACAAAAGAGGCCAGCAGAGATTGCCCTAGCGGGAAGGAAACAAAAGCTCTGGCTGTGCTGAGCCCCAGTTCCGAAAGCTCTGAACCCCAGTTCTAGGGCAGTCCCAGGGGACCCAACCTCAAACAGAGGGAGACGAGGCTATGAGGAGCAATCCCAGGGGAGCGGCGAAAGGCAGAGTCGCCGGTGTCGTGCACATTGCGCGCAGAGGATGGTTTGTTGAATCTGATGCTAGACTGCCCTAGCGGGAATGAGACAAAAGCTCCAGTCTGGGAAGAACGCGATGAGGAACGGGAGCTGCTGCCGGGCACCAGCAAGCTGGGCACCAGCAAGGAGCCAAGAGACAGGGCCCCTGGGGGGGAGGTGCCACTGGGCCCTCGACCGCTGATCACGGGCCATGGAGCTGAGGCCGGGAGCTGCTTCCTGGGCAGCGCCGACCCCAGCAGCAGGCCAAAGCCGCACAGGAGGCCGCGGAGAACAAAGGGGCGCAGCAGGCCAGACTGCTGACCTTCCAGGACGAGGAAGAAGAAACCGAAGAAGTTTTCAATGTGAATAAATCTAGTTATAGCAAAAGATAGTAAAGTTACTTAAGAAAGAATACGAAGAAGATCTTGAAAAATCGAAGATTAAGACAGAAATCAACTCAGCAGCCAACATTGCAACATAAATGCATTTTTTTAAAAGATGACAATGTGGAGCAGCTGCGGGCAGGCCCAGAGTGGCCATGCCAAGGGCAGTGGCAGCCGGACCCGGAGCAGCAGAAGCCAGGCCCCAGAGCAGCAGCAGCCAGAACCAGAGCAGCAGCAGCCAGGCCCGGAGCAGCCAGGCCTGGGGCAGTGCAGACAGGCCTGGGGTGGACCCGACCAAGCCCAGGGCAGCCAGGACCAGAGCAGCCAGACCTGCAGCAGCTGGGCCCAGAGAAGCAGCAGACAAGCCCGAACCACCAGGCCTGGCGCAGCCAGGCCCAGAGCAGCCGGGCACGGAGCAGCCGGGCCCAGAGCAGCCGGATCAGGAGCAGCCAGGCCATTAGCAGCAGCAGCCAAGCCCGGAGCAGCCAGGCTGGGAGCGGCCATGACCGTAGCGGCCAGGCCCGGAGCAGCTGGGCCCAGAGCAGCCAGGCCGGGAGCAGCCAGGCCTAGAGCGGCAACAGCTGGGCCGTGAGCAGCCGGCCCCGGAGCAGCAGCTGCCAGGACTACAGCAGCCAGGCCGGGAGTGGCCAGGCCAGGAGCAGTCGGGTCGGGAGCAGCCGGGCAGGGAACAGACATGTCGGGAGCAGCCAGGCCCGGAGCAGCAGCATCCAGGCCTGGAGAGGCAGCAGCCAGACCTGGAGCAGCTGGTTGTGGAGCGGACAAGAGCAACAAAGGCCAGGCCCAAAGCAGCTGGGCCCGGAACAGCTCTCTCCTCGCCTGCCGGTGCCCCAGGGCTGCTTCTCAGACATGGCTGGAAAATTTGGGGGAACTTCAGGATCTGCTTTATCAAGTGATGAAGGCTTAGATTTGGATGTGTTGAGTTATTATAGAACTGGGTTGTTGATCTGTGAGTGCCTTCTGTGGGGTCTGGATGAGGTTGGTTGATCTATTTGGAAGTCTCTTTTGCGTGAAGTGTATCCTTGGACATGAAAAATTTAAAGTTCTGAAAGTTTAAGGTCTCTTGCTAAAAAGAGGTTTTAAAGCTAACACCTTCATTTCAATGGAGAAAGGGGAGGACAAGCCCTTCCCACCCAGAACAGGTAATCCAATTCCAGCCAGCAGCAATCTTTAAAAAATGTGTCCATTTACATTTGAGTGGCTATGCCTTTTGATAGCCAGGGGCAAGTTAACATGTAAACAAGTTTGCTTTTCAGTTCCCAGGGCAGAAAAAATAAGGTTTAAAATGATTAGATTTTAAAATTTTTTCTTAAAAATATAAAAGTTTATTAATTAAAAAAAAAACAAGGAAATTAAAAAAACCTGATGAACAATATTAACTGTTGATTATAGTAGAATCAGAAATATGGGAGGGGAGTGGGCTGACAACTCTGGGGTGGGGGGAAGGGGGAGTGGTGGTTGCAGGAAGAGACTGAACATAAACAGTGCACCTGTGGTTGAGAACAATGGGGGGGGGGTTGCAGAAAGGGCAGAGGGTGGGGTGGGAACCTGGTGGAGGGGGGAAGAAATGAGTAATCTTTGTAATAATATGAACAATATTGATTTTTTTTTAAAAAAAAAGAGGACAGAAAGAAGGCCAAGAGTCACATGAAAACATGTTCAAAGTCACTAATTATCTGAGAGATGCAAATCAAAACAACAATGACATATTATCTCACACCTGTCAGAATGGCCAACATCAACAAGTCAACAAAGACAAGTGTTGGTGAGGTTGCGGAGAAAAAGGAACCCTCATGTACTGCTGGTGGGAATGCAGACTAGTGCAACCACTGTGGAGAACAGTGTGGAGTTTCCTCAAAAAACTGAAAATGGAACTCCCATTTGACCCAGTAATCCCACTCCTAGGAATATATCCCAAGAAACTAGAAACACCAATCAGAAAGGATATATGCACCCCTATGTTCATAGCACCACAATCTTCAATAGCTAGAATTTGGAAACAGCCTAGGTGCCCATCAGCAGATGATTGGATCCAAAAACCATGGTACATCTACACAATGGAATACTATGCTGCCATAAGAAAGAGGGAATTCTCATCATTTGCAGCAACCTGGATGGAATTGGAGAACATCATGCTGAGTGAAATGAGCCAGTCAATGAAGGAGAAACACCACATCACCATACTCATTTATGGATAATAAAGAGCATTATAGACTGATGAACCAAAAGATAGATATAGAGACAGTAAAACAACAAGCAGACTGTTGAATTTATAGCGGGGAGGGTAGGGAGATCTGGAGGAGATAATAGATCAACCGAAGGACTTGTATGCATGCATATAAATACAAGAAATGGACACAAAATTCTGGGGAGGGAGGGTATATATGGGAGGGGGGGCAATGTTAAAATATGTTCACAGACAATAATTTAATTTTAAAAATTGTAAAAAAACAAATGGAGGTCAGCAATTGGAAGAGTAAATAATAAAATTTAGTGGAGTTTAATAGAAGAATTTTTCTTTAAAAAAGGTTTCTGAAATATATCAACTGTATAGTGTGACTATGTGTCGACTTGCCTCTTTTCTCTTTTCTTTTGCTAGCTTCATTTGTAATAAGTTTGGTTTCAGGCACTTTCCCCCTTTCCTGAGAGTCACTTTTAGGAATTCTTTTTTTGTATTGCTTCCTTTAGTGGAGGAGGTGAGGAACCATTGGAAGAGCACTCAGCAGAGCGTGGAGTTGCGGCTGAAGCAGCTGGAGGACATGGTGATTGACAGCCTACAGTGGGATGATCACAAGAAAGAGACTGAAGAACTTATGAAAAAATATGAGGCTCGACTCTATAGTCTTCAACAAGCCCGAAGAGATCCACTTATCAAACAAATTGCTGAAAATCAAGTAAGACTCAATAGATACCTTTTGGCGATATTGATTTGTTGGATGTGTGGGGGTTTTTTGGTTCTGTAGTTTTAAGGATTCTTGTGATGCTTTCCCAAGTTCTTAGAATATGCAGTGAAATTAATATAAAGCATTTGACCAGGAAGAATTCTGAAAAATTCCTGGAGCCATAACAAATCGAAATGTACATGTATCTTAGATTTACAGCTCACTGACTCCTTAATTGGAACACATCCACAAACCAGCCACTAAAAAGAGAACATTTTCAGGATACAAAGAACCTTCTTTTGTTCCCTTCATGTCTACCCTGAAGGTTATTTCTATTTAGGAAATTTCTTGGGACTTTCCTTTGAGGGCTACTGTAGGGAACAAATCAGGTAATAAGTAAGTTTAGTTTCTTTTAATACCTTTTTAACAAACTGGTTTATCAATGTCATCAGAGCATCGACCTTCTGTGATCAGTTTGGTTAATAGAGTTGATGACATTGAACATGTATGGCACTATTTTAAATTTCTCCATAATCACAGAAAATATTCTTGAATTACTGTTTATGGCTGTCGGTTTATATTTTAGTGTAACATTTATTTCCCTTCAGATAGCCTAATATAAAAGTGTACATTTGTGAAGAATATAATAATGGAAGCTAAGTCTCAATGATGAAAGTATATTTTCATTCTTCACACACATGGACTTTTCTGTGGTTACAATATAAAAAAAAAAAAGTGTCCTGATTTCCTGGATTACTCCCTATGTTTATGATATCTCCCAAGTGTTTTTGCCAAGTGGATCAAAAGTTATATCAGCAGAGCCTCTGACACTTCAGTAAAGGAATACAATTCAATGTGGTATCAATGCTTTAAACATCAGATGTAGCATATTCTTTTCTAATTCGCAGTATGGTCATTTTCTCCTGAAACTTCAGGGTTAACTTTTTTTTTTGTCAATAGCTACAAAGAACTGTAGGAACTTCCATTTGTCCTTTAGATTTCATGAGGTGTATCTTGGTCCCAGGCGCTCTCAGAGATTGAAAAGGAACTGATACACCAATGGACATAGCCTCGGTGTAGCTATTCCAGCAATTCCCAGTGAACCTTGCATGGCTGCTTGATCCA
Source organism: Pipistrellus hanaki (assembly GCF_964339955.1). Lineage (NCBI taxonomy): Eukaryota > Metazoa > Chordata > Mammalia > Chiroptera > Vespertilionidae > Pipistrellus > Pipistrellus hanaki. Next base: position 13,307,059 of record NC_140522.1, on the reverse strand, counting down.
CTCAAGCAGTTACCTATACACGGTGATCAAGAGGGGCAGGAGACCGAAGACTTCTATATTGTTGGCCCTTTCCATAGCTCTAAGTACATAGACGGGAACTCTATAATTAATTCATTCCTATACAGTGCATGTTCCTATAAGGATCAGATGTATAGCAGAAGGAATGAAAAAAGACATTGTTTTCAGGAAGTAAAATATCTAAAAGAGGAAAAGACAAGCATTTGTTTAATGTCATCTGCTATGGATCTGATGACTTCCTTGGTTGTTTTTCTTTTCACGTCTGTAATTATTTTGATTTCAACTTACATGCAAGAGTTTGTCCAATAATTTGTTTTCTACTTTTGATATCTGTGTCTAAAACATGTTAAAACCTACTGGGAGGACCAAAGTTTTGGCAATACTGGTTACTGAGTGACCAAGTCTAACAATGGCACCTGAAATTGCATCTTAGCTACTGCTTCAAGAACTGGGTCCTGGAGACGGGATCGTGATGGCGTTCGATAACATCCTTCAGAAGCTGCTGAGGGAATACGGGAGCGATGACTTGAGGAACGTGAAGAAAGCGACAGAATACCTAAAAACATCCTGGATCAATCTCAAACAAAGGTAAACGCTAAGGCCCTGCCAGGTAACCGTGTGTTGTCAGGTTGACAATTTGGTGGCTTTGGCTTTCTCATGGAAACATGCCAGAAACTGAGACTACTGGAAGTACATTTTAGTGTGATTAAAAAATTTTTATGCTATTCTGAGTGTTATCATACAGAGTGTATATTTATACAATATCTACTTGATTTTATACAATGGAGATTTTCCTTAAATACGTCTAAACTTTGCCAGTGATTATTTATGTGTTCTGATTTTTCTTTTTTCTTATTTGGTCTCCTGGTGCTACCTAGAGTAAATCTTGTAGCTCCGTGATGCTAAGGAACACTCAGGTATGGGCAGCTGCATTAGGGTGATGGTAATCCTAAGGGTCATTAAAATAGTGGAATGTTTGGTCAGATTGCCTCAGTTGAGGCTGAGAACACATGGATCCAACTCTAGACTCCCAAACTATTCTCTGTGTAGTCAGGACTTACTTGATGTATATATTCTTTTTTATTACTCTGTCTAGTCAGTTTATTTAAACAGTCTTAAAATAGCATATGTGTTCATAAGAGAGAGATTTTCCTGTCACTTGAAGACCTAGGACTTGAGGACCTATAAAGAGGGATTAGCATCTGTTTAAGATTGCATATTTATATTCACCATCAGTCAAGATGTGTTTACCTTCAGCACCTGCAGGGAGCACCTTGCCTAAGGTAATTTGGTTTCACACACATCTGTACATATGCAAATACAGCTGCCTGAAAGCTTCAAATATATCCTAACACATTTGTTTTTCTGTGAATAAAATGGATAATATTAGAACACTTTACCATATATATTACTGGTAACAAAGTATGGTCAAGCATTTAATAACAGTTTGACATGAAGGTGTTTTATACAATTTCAGAATGCCATTTTTAGTTATAATTTCTAAAGTGGAATTTTGGAAAACTCAGAGAGAATTATGAGGGCATTATATGAGCATGAAAACCCTAGGATTCTGGAGGCAATAAGACTGGGGTTGCAAATACAAAACTTCATAAGTGGTTAAAGCAGAACATAGCTATAATATTGATCTTTTTAGTGTTTTATACAACTGTTTTGTTGTAACAAGGTATTTGAGTATAGAAAGTATTCAAATCCAAGGCTGGGAAGCAGGTGAATTAAAAAAACAGACTTAAGAAAGCTGGTAAAGTGAATTAGTGACAGAGTGTGGAGAGCACCGTGTCCCAGGAGAAGCAATGTAGATGTGTTCTGAGGGCAACTGAACACTACGGGAGGTTTTTAGGAAGTAAGTGCTGAGAGGAAGTAGCTGACATTCCAGAATGTCATATAAATGGGATCATGGTATGCAGCTTTTGTGTCTAGCTTCTTTCACTTAGCACAGTGGTTGGCAAACTCATTAGTCAATAGAGCCAAACATCAACAGTACAATTGAAATGTCTTTTGAGAGCCAAATTTTTCAAACTTCTTCTAATACCACTTCTTCAAAATAGACTCGCCCAGGCCATGGTATTTTGTGGAAGAGCCACACTCAAGGGGCCAAAGAGCCGCATGTGGCTCATGAGCTGCGGTTTGCCAACCACTAACTTAGCAGAACTCACCGGGGATTTCACCCATGTTGTTTCATCTATGAGTAGTTTATTTCCATTACTCAGTATTCCATCATATGCATGTACCCACGATTCAGCATTTAGCACAGGATGACTTTTGGGTTATTATCAGTTTTTGAGCGTTATGAATGAAGCTGCTATAAACAGTTGCATTTGGGTTTTGTGTGGACACAAAATTTCCATTTTTCTCTGGTAAAATGATTGCTGGATTGTATCTTAAGTGCACAGTTAATGTTAAAAATTGCCAAACTGTTTTTTAAAATGGCTGTACCATTTTCCACCCCTGCTTACATTGTGTGAGAGTTGCAGTTACTCTACATTTTCACCAGCATTTGATGTAGTGTAGTTGTTTTAAAATCCATTCTAATAAGTAGTGATATCCCATTGTGGTCTGAATTTATGTTTCTCTGATGATTAATGATGCTTAACATCTTTTTATATGCTTATTTACCATCCATATATCTTCTGTTATGATCTGCCTGCTTAAATCTTTTACCTATTTTTTTAAAAGAATGTGTTTATTGATGTATAAAAGATAACTGTTCATTATAAATTTAGAGAATGAGGAAAAGTACAAGTAAGCAAGTAAACCACCTTAAATTGAATATTAAAATAACCATTTTAATACTGTGTTAACATGCAACTAAGAAGGACAGGTGGGTGGATGATGATGAATGGATGGATGTGTGTATGTACAATTAGAAAACATACATAAATGAGTTGTCATATGTTGCTAAATTTTTTTGCAGGGACACACTGACTCCATCTTCTGCTTTTTGAAAAAAATTGTGTTTCTTGTTAAAAGTATTACATACATCCCCAAACTCCCATTGACCCCTTCTAGCTTGCCCCCGCCCTCTGTTCTAGGCCCTCACCATCCTATTATCTGTGTCCATGGATTATGCATATATGCATACAAGTTGTTTGGTTGATTTCTTATCACCAACTCACCCTCTCCAACATCCCCTCTGAGATTCTACCTTTTTCCATGCTTTTATGTCTCTAGATCCATTTTGCTCATTAGTTTATTTTGTTCATTAGATTCTACATATGAGTGAGATTTGTCTTTTTTTTTTATTGGCTTATTTTGCTTGACATATTATTCTCCAGGTCCCTCCATGTTATCTCAAAGGGTAAGATAACATTTTTAACTGCTGCATAGTATTTCATTGTGTAGATATACCACCATTTTCTAATCCCCTCATCTACTGATGGGCACTTGAGCTGTTTCCAAATCTTAGCTATTGTAAATTGCTATGAACATAGGGGTACATGCCCTTTCTGGTTGGTATTTCTAGTTTATTAGGATATATTCCTAAAAGTAAGAATCACTGGGTCAAATGGCAGATCCATATTTAATTTTTTGAGAAAACTCCATACTGTTTTCCATAATGGTTGTACCAGTCTGCATTCCCACCAGCAGTATACTAGGGTTTCCTTTTCTCAACATCCTCTCTAGAACTTGTCATTGGTTGATTGATTTATGGTAGCCTTTCTGACAGGTGTGAGGTGATACCTCATTGTCATTTTAATTTGCATCTGTCTGATCAGTGACTGAGCATTTTTTCATGTTTCTTGATCATCTGTATGTCGGCTTTGGAGAAGTGTCTATATATCTCTTTTGCCCATTTTTAAATTGGGTTGTTTGTCTTCCTTTTGTTAAGTTGTATGAGTTCCTTATATATTTTGAATATTAACCTTTTATGAGATATATCATTGCCAGATATGTTCTCCCACACAGTCAGCTCCCTTTTCATTTTAATGATGGGTTCTTTTGCTGAGCAGAAGCTCTTTATTTTGATTTTTGTCCCATTTGTTTATTTTCTCCTTAGTTTCCTTTGCCCTAGGAGATATATCTACAAAAATATGGTTACAACAAATGTCTCAGATTTTGCTGCCTATGGTTTCTTTCAGGATTTTTATGGTTTTACAACTTCCATTTAAATTTTTTTATCCATTTTGAGTTTATTCTTGCATATGGTGGAAGTTGGTGGTCTAGTTTTTTTTTTTTTTTTTGCATGCATTTGTCCAATTTTCCCAATACCACTCATTGAAGAGACTGTCTTATTCCATTGCATGCTCTTGCCTTTTGTCAAATATTAATTAATCATAATGGCTTGGGTCAGTTTCTGAGCTCTCTGTTCTGTTCCATTGATCCATATGCCAGTTCTTGTGCCAGTACCAGGCTGTTTTGAATACAGTGGCTTTGTAGTATAATTGATATCTGGTATTGTATCCCTGCAACTTTGCTCTTCTTTCTAAAGATTCCTATAGCTATTCAGGATCTTTTATTATTATTATTATTCCATATACATTTTTGGAATATTTATTCTAGATCTGTGAACTATGCTATTGGTATTTTAATAGGGTTTGCATTGAATATGTAGATTGATTTAGTTAGTGTGGACATTTTAATGATGGCAATTCTACCAATCCATGAATGTGGTATATTCTTCCACTTGTTTATATCATTCTCTATCTCTCCTTTTAATGTCCTGTAGTTGTCTGAGTAGGAGTCTTTAACCTTATTTAAGTTTATTCCTAAGTATCTTAATTATTTTGTTGCAATGGTAAATGGGATTAATTGTTTGTTTCTGTTTCTGAGAATTCATTATTGGTGTATAAAAAATCATCAATTTTTAGGTGTTAATTTTGTATCCTGCTACATTGCTGAATTCCTATATTAAATCTAGTAGATTTCTGGTGGAGTCTTTAGAGTTTCTATGTACAACATTATGTCATCTTTGGTATACTTTCTCCTTTCCAATTTGGATGTCTTGAATTTTTTCTTCTTCTCTGATCACTGTGGTTAAGACTTCCAGTACTATGTTAAATAAGAGTGGCAAAAGTGGACATACCTGTCTTATTCCTGTTCTTAAGGGAAATGCTTGTAGTTTTTTCCCACTGAGTATAATGTTGGCCATAAGTTTGTCATATATGCCCTATATTATGTTGGGATATGATCACTCTATTCTCACTTTGCTGAAAGTTTTTATCAAAAATGGGTTGTTGGATTTTGTCAAGTGCTTTTTCTGTATCGATTAATGTTATCATTTGATTGTCTTTCAATTTGTTTATGTGATATGTCATGTTTATCGATTTGCAAATATTGAACCAGCCTTGCATTCCTGGAATAAATTCCACTTGGTCATGATTTATAATCTTTTTAATATATTATGGATCCAGTTTGCTAATATTAGGTTGAGAATTTTAGCATCTATGATCATCATTACATTGGCCTGTAATTCTCTTTCTTTGTAGTGTCTTTATCTGGTTTTGGAATTGGATAATGCTGGCCTCATCAAAAGAGCTTGAAAGTATTCCTTCTTTTGGATTTTTTGGAATAGTTTGAGGGAATTTAAGTGTTAGTTCTTCTTTGAATAATTGATAAAACTCCCCTTTGAAGCCATCCATACCTGGGCTTTTGTTTTCTTGGAGTTTTTTTGATTACTGCTATTTCATCTATTACTAGTCTATTCAGGTATTCTGATTCTTCCTGATTCAGTTTTGGGAGGTTGTATTTTTCTAGGAATATGTCCATTTCATCCACATTGTCCAGTTTGTTGGCATATACACTGAGTGGCCAGATTATTATGATCTCAGAATGTATAATCTGGCCACTACTTGTGCACTTGAGAAGAATGTATATTATGCTTCATTGGGCTGAAATGTTCTATAAATGTCAGTTAAATCAGTCTGATCCAGTGTGTCCTTTAGAGTCACCCTTTCCTTGTTAAATTTTTTTTGGAAGATCTATCCAGTGAAGTCAGCAGGTTGTCAAAGTCCCCTACTATGACTATATTGTTGTTGATCTCCCCCTTAAAGTCCTTTAGAAGATTTTTAATAAATATATTTTTGTGCTCTTTTTATTGCTGCACATATGTTTACCAGGGCTATATATGTTGAATCAATCCCTTTAATATTATGTGGTGACCTTTGTCATCTCTTGTGATGGCCTTCGTTTTGAAGTCTATTTTGTCACATATGAGTATTGCTACCCCAGATTTGTTTTTCTATTTCCATTTGCATGGACAATATTCTTCCACACCCAGACTTTCATCCTGTGTGTCTTATTCTGAGGAGGGTCTCCTGGAGACAACATAAAAGTGGGTCATGTTTTTGTATCAATTCAGCTACCCTATGCATTTTGACTGGAGTTTTTAATCCACTTACATTTAAGGTTTTTATTGTTTATTGCCATTTTAATTCTGTGTACTTACATTTTTATCTTTCTCTATTTTTTCTTTTCATTATACCAGTACCTTTAGCATTTTTTGCAGTGCTTATTTGGTGGTGACAATCTCCTTTTCCTTTTCCTTTTGTCCTAGGAAGCCCTTTATCTCACCATCTATTTTGAATGATAGTCTTGCTGGATATAGTAATATTAGTTTTAGATCCTAGTTTTCATTACCTTGAAAGGCCATTCCCTCTGGCTCGTAGAGTTTCTGATGAGAAATCAGCTTACAGGCTTATGGGAGCTCCTATGTAGGTAACAAATTTCTTTACTTCTGCTGCCTTTGAGATTCTCTCTTTGTCTTTAATTTTTGACATTTTAATTATGATGTATGTGGGCATGGGCCTGTTTGGGTTCTTCTTGCTTGGGACTCTCTGTGATTTCTGAACTTGTGTGACCTTTTCTTTCACCAAGTTAGGGAAGTTTTCTGCCATTATTTCTTCAAACATGTTCTCTATTCCTTGTTCATTTTCTTCTCCTTCTGTCCAACTATTATGCAAATCTTGTTATCTTTCAGGCTGTTCTACTGCCCCCTTAACACATTGGGATGGATCACAACAATTCTCACTTTATATTACACAGTGTTCTGCAAAGTATCATATTTTAAAAAGATATTAGCTTGTAAGAACATGTAATAAATAACTTCAAAATGTAATGGGTATTTAATTTTAAAGTGTGCCTTTAACAATTAGGTAAAACATTTTTTTTGTACTCATTCAATTGAAACTTATCTGGCCACTGGATAAAGTTAACAAAAAAACAAACAAACAAACAAACAAAAAAAAAAACTATTGGTCCCCAATGTGTTCAGCTGTCCTTTTGTTTTTAATTATTTTTGCTTTTGGTTCTCTGATTGAATGATTTTATTTTTTACCCTATCTACTTATTCACTGATCAAATCTGCAGCTTCCCCTACTCTGTTGTGTAATCCTCAAATGTGTTCTTTATTAGTGCTATGCCATTCATTATTTCCAACTGTTCTTTTATAGTTCCTCTATCTTTTCTCATGCTGTTGAGCTTCTCTGACATCATTATTCTAAACTCTACATATGACAAATTTCTTATCTCCATTTTGTTTATCTCTTCTTCTGGAGAATTCTTCTGTTCTTTTATTTGTTTTGTTTTTCTCCCCATTTTGGCTGCCTGTTTGCATTTCTATGTATTAGGCAGATCTCCTGTTACTCCCAATCTCTAGTGCAGGACAATGTCAAATAATATTTCTGACTGGCCCTGAGTCTCCTAATTGGAGCTATTAATAATCCACAATTTGTGCTCCCTTTGTTGGGTCTAGGTGCCTTTGGGAAGGACCAAGTTGTTCACCGAGGTCTGCTTTTCGTAGGCTCAGCTCCAGGTGGCAGACTCCAATCCTCTTGAAATCTTCCTTTACCTATAGTCTGAGTGTTATCAGCTTTGATTTGCATCAGCTATTGACCACAGGGTTGGGTGAGAGATCTTCCAGGAGGGTGTGGCAATTGCCTTTTTCCCAGGCAACAGCCACCTGAATAGCAAGGTCTGCCAGAGAAAGATGTCCTCACAGGATGAGGGAATGACTCAGCCTAGGAAACCAGGGTGGTTGCCCTCTGAGCTCCAAACTCAGAGCCCCCAATCCTGGAATTTCCTCACTGAGTTCCAGTTCACTCTGCCTTCCTTCTGTCAGAGCCCAAGGTGAGTGGCTGCACACAAAATTGTGTGTATTGGCCCTTTTAGAGGGTGCCTGCATTTCCAGTAGTCTCTGCCTGACTGACAGCAGCCCTCCTTCTTTTCTCAGCCAGATGTTATGTGGGCACTGTTCTGAGTTCTGGTGCTCTGGGTGGGGAGTCCAGCTTGCGGTTTTGATCCCATAGTCTTCAGTGGGAAATCCCCACAGCTGAGATATCCCTCTGGCACTTCGGCTGCTGACTGTGGAAGCCAGGCCAGCCCTTTTGTGCCTCTGCACTTCCTAGCAGTCTCTATGCAGTCTCCAGTTTCCAATTCGGTTATTTCTCAGCTAGTCCTCAGTTGAGTTTTCAAAGTGGTTTTTCTGTACTATAGTTGTGTTTCCTGGGAGAGTGTCAGTGTAGCTCCCACTTACTCCACTGCCATTTTTAATCTCTTCTCTAGCTGTGGCTTTAGATAGTTTGGCAAAGTCTGTCACAGGTGCTAATTTTAAAAAAAAGATATATTTTATATACCATTCAATTCACCATTTAAAGCAGGGTGGGGAACATCTGGCCCATGGGCCTTGTAAGGCCCACAGAATCCTTTGGTCTAGCCCTGCCAAGGAATTAGGGCTGAGTTAATTAAATGTTTGACCAAATATAGCAGGCTAAATTTTAGTTGATAATTTTGTGTGGCGTGTGAATGATGTTATAAATATCCAAATGACCCTTGGCAGAAAAAGGTTCCCCACCCCTGGTAAAGTATACAATTAAGTGGACTTTAGTATATTTACCATGTTGTAAAGACATCACCATACTCTTAATTTTTGTACATTTTATCACCACTAAATTAAACCTACCACTTATCAGCAGTCAGTCTGCACTGCTTCCACCTCCAGTCCAAGTCAACAGATAATTGGCTTTCTCTCCCTATGGATTTATCTTTCTGGCAATATTTCATATAAATGAAATTGCACAATATGGGGCATTTTGTATCTGTCTTCTTTCACTTGGCATAATGTTTTCAAGGTTCATCCATGTTGTAGCATTTATTGATACTTCATTTCTTTTTATGGCTGAATAATATTTTCTGTATTAATATGTTTTGTTTATCAATTCCCCCCTCAACTGATAGATATTTGGGTTGATTGTACCATTTGGCTATTATAAATAATGCTGTTACAAATATTTGCATACAAGTTTTGAGTGGACATATGTTTTTAGATCTCTTGAGATTAAATATTGATACCTGGAAGTAAAATTATTTGTATCCACTTAAAAATTAGATTGTTTGTTTTCTTATTATGGAGCTTTGATGTCTATAAAGTTTTAAAGATTAATATTATGTATCTCTTAAATCATGAAACTCTAGAATAGTTCTTTGTAGATTAAATGAATGGCATATAAAAGCTTGATATCCAATGTCTTTCAAGAATAATATTAAATCAACTTAAAGAGCCAATTTGTATTGATAATATAACACTGGTTCTAAGTTATTTTTATTTTATCTTAAGTTTCTTCAGATTCTATTTCTTGTAGAATTCATTTAGTCACCCATTGTGTACATATTTATTGGTATTGCCTTTTGTGTCATGCATTATACTAAGGTATTAAAATAAATCATATGGGGGATAACATATAATTATGAGCTATAAAAATATAGTCATAATTATTTTGTAATATGGATGTGATTTTTGTCGAGTTATGCCTCTCTCCCTCTTCTTCTTCTCACAAGTCACATTATCCCCCGGTATGGATTAGTCAAGACACAGATGAATAAATCCCCCAATTCCATTAGGTGCTTGTAGAAATTGAGGTCCTTTGAGGTTATCTGCTGATTTTTTCTTTAGTGTGTCATGATGAGGCGTGTTACACTGTAAGTAATGGAGACTTGCCCATCTTATTCCTTGCAGCATTGCTGACAGACAGAATTCCATGGAGGCTGAACTGAGGGGCAGTGCAGGCCTCTCGCATGGACCTGGAGAATTTCCTAAAGTGGCTACAACAAGCAGAAACCTAACTGATGTGCTTACTGATGTGTCTCAGCGGGACCATGCTCCTGACAAAATCTTCTGAGGAGGCTAGTGAACTGTTTGAAGAAAATAGAGCCAAACTACATTTATTAAGACCTGTTGCCTCTGTGATATTTTGCTGTATCTAAATATTGAGTGGCACTTTAGCCTTATGGAAATTTTGGTAAACTTAAAAGAAGAGTTTAGAATAAACTTTCAGAGGTTACTTAAGAACTGTGCTTCTCTTTATAGCTAATTATTATTGTTTTTCCGATTTGAAAAATTAAAGCACATCATCAAAACTATTTGACTTACTCTCATCATATCGTATCCCCCATATTCGTGAGTCTTCCTCTATTATAGTGTCACTTAAATTTCACTTAGTTTTATTTGGACAGATAGATTGACTACACTTGTAAGAGGCAACTTGTTTCACAGTTGCAAATTTCAAATATCACATCATCCAAAACGTAAGTCACTGATTGAGTGCCAGTATTTTTTATTTATTTTTATTTTTTTATTTTTTTAATATATTTTATTGATTTTTTTGCCCCCCTCCCTCACATACATACCCTCCCTCCCCAGAGTTTTATGTCCATTGGTTGTACTTATACGCATGTATGCAAGTCCTTCGGTTGATCTATTATCTCCCCCAGATCGCTATTATATTTTTATTATAGTTTTGCTTCTTTAAACTATGTTCACACTATCTAACTACTTTCGTTAAAAATTGGATCGATTTTGAAATAGGATGAATTAAAATTCTAAGCAAGGTTACAGGCAGAACTTCCTTTTTTATTTTTATTAAAGAGCAAGCCCTATATGCATTTAGTGGTTATCTTGATGCTGGCCTTGAAAAACAATGCTGTTCTATCTAATTAAAAAAAATGCACCTGTCATGGTATTGAGACTGTGGGCATATCTGGTCTCTGGCCTGCAAGGCCAGACAGTTAAGTTTATCTTCATCATTCTTCAAACAGGGTAAAGCAAACTAGAAAGCAACATTTTATCTAGGAAGGACAGCAGAAAATTCCAAACAACAGTTTGTTGCAGAATGGGGGTTTTCCTTCTCAGAACCTTTAAAAAGAACTACCTGGGAGAATCCAAGATGGCTGCTCGGGTAGGCACCTAGCCGCAGCCGCAAGCAACAATTTCAATAAAATACAACTAAAATATAAAATGGACATTACCCAGAACTACAGGAAAGTCGACTGACTGGAAATTCTACAACGAGAAGCAAGGAGAAAACCAGAAGGAAGCGCGGAGGAGCTGTAAAAGCCCAAGGTACGGAGACACGCGGCGCGCGCAGAGAGGACGGAGCAGGAGAGGAGGGCGGCCGAGTGCCTGGCTGGCGTTCCCTAGCGGGAAGGAGATAAACACTCCGACTGTGCTGGGCCCCCAACTGCTCTGAACCCCCGTTCTAGGCCAGACCCCGGGGACCCAGGCTCATCCAGAGGGAGCTGGGCTGTAAGGCGGAACGCGGGGAAGCAGCGAAAGGAGGTCCCAGAGGTGCGCACACAGCGCGCAGAGAAGGGCCGGCCGGCTGTGCCGTAGGACTGCCCTGGCGGGAAGGAGACAGGCTCCAGACTGCTCTGAACGCCACCTCCAATTCCACTTCCAACTGAACTGAACCCCAGTTTCAGGCCCATTGCGGGAGAGCCTACACAGTTTGGTAGCAGGCGAAAATCGAGGGCACCTTTCTCTCAGAGGTGCTTGCAACAAGTACTGAAGGACCCTGAGTCTCAGGAGTCGCATAGGGCGGGGCTGACGGAAGCCAAGGCTGTAGGCTCCACCCTGAAACCCCGCCCCATCAGAAAAGCTGCCTGCGAAAATGCCTAAACCAAATAGATCACAAATGAAAGAAATGGAGGACAAAAAGCGACTGGATATAGAGTTCAAAACCACACTTATAAGGTTTTTCAAGAGTATCCTAGAAAAGGCCGATAAAATAAATGAGACCTATGAGGATATGAAAAGGGATCAACAAGAAATAAAGAATACATTGTCTGAAATAAAAAATATTATACAGAGTCCTAAAAACAAAATAGAAGATCGCAAGAATCAAGTCAAAGATTTGGAACATAAAGAGCCAGAAGACACTCCTCTGCAGAAGCTAGAAGGCAAGAGAATCCAGAAAATTGAAGATAATGTAAGAAACCTCTGGGACAACTTCAAACGATCCAACATCAGAATCATGGGGGTCCCAGAAGATGAGAGAGAGCAAGATATCGAAAACATACTGAAAGAAATAGTGACAGAAAACTTCCCCCACCTGGGGAAAGAATTGGACTTACAAGTCCAGGAAGCACACAGAACTCCAAATAAGAGGAATCCAAAGAGGACCACACCAAGACAAATCATAATTAAGATTCCAAGAGCAAAGGACAAAGAGAGAATATTAAAAGCAGCAAGAGCTAAGCAGGTGGTTACCTATAAAGGAGCTCCTATACGATTGTCAGCTGATTTCTCAACAGAAACCATGCAGGCCAGACGGGAATGGCAAGAAATATTCAAGGTGATGAATAGCAAGAACCTACAGCCAAAAATACTCTACCCAGCAAAGCTATCACTCAGAATCCAAGGTCAGATAAAGAGCTTCACTAATAAAAAAAAGCTAAGGGAGTTCATCACCACCAAACCAGAATTATATGAATTGCTGAAGGGGGTTCTTTCAGAAGAGAAAGTAAATAAAGATAAAAATTATGAACAACAAATACGTAACTATCAACAAGTGAATCTAAAAACCAAGGAAATTAAAAAAAAAAAAATCTGATGAACAATATTAACTGTTGAATATAATAGAATCAGAGGTATGGAAGGGGAGTGAACTAATGATTCTTGGGGAAAAGGGGACAGGGGAATGTGGGAAGAGACTGAACATAAACTGTGCACCTATGGATGAGGACAATGGGGAGTGGGGAAAGGGCAGAGGGTGGGGTGGGAATGGGGGGGAAGGAACACTTGTAATAATATGAACAATAAAAATTTATTTAAAAAAAATCCTCAAAAAATAAATAAATAAATAAATAAATAAATAAATAAATAAATAAAAAGAACTACCTGCCCCAAAAGTCTTGCAGTCGTGTAGGGTCTGCCTGCGTGTGGTGCTCTTGCGGCTGCTCTGGCCAGTTTAATAAATTCTTCTTTGCTTTTTTTAATAAATTATCAGCCTCCAGTGGTCTTATTTCGAACCCAGGGTTTGACCCCACAACATTTGGAGGCTCCCAGTGAGATACCCAAAAGAGAGGAGAGAGGGACCCCCCAGAAGGGGCAGGAGGCTCTCCCTACCTCCAGAGGAGAGAGGGACCCCCCAGAAGGGGCAGGAGACTTTCCCTCCTCTCGGGGACCTTAGCTGGAGACAGAAGCCACAAGGATTTATTGAAATCAGGAAGACTGGTCTCAGGAGGTAAGGCGCCCAGGTTGAGATCTCAAAAGTGTAAGAGTCCTTGGAGGGCTGGACGCGGCTTAACCTCCAGGCTCTGGCCGGAGGACACGATGGTGTCCTCTGCCCGGGAGGACACTATGGTGTGTGTCTTCGGCCCCAGGTGTCCGGACTGATTGTCTTGTGTTTTGTCATGTTTGTGTCAGGCCTATTTGTTTTGTGTTTTGTGTTTTGGTCTCCGTCAAAATGGGTCAAGGTCTGTCAGTGTCTCTGTGTCCCCTCCTACAGTGTTTTTTGGAAAATTTCCAAGACTTCAAGAAACGGGCGGATGACTACGGCTCTGGTGTTAATGCTTTTGATTTAACCTCTCTTTTTCCCAGGTCAATGCCGGTCTGTAGGATAAATTTCCCCTCACAGGTCCTAGAGTATTAGTCTTATTTCCTTTGTCCAACATGAGTGCCATTTCTGTTTTGCTGAAACATTGTAATAGTATTGTACTTGTTTACTGAAAGGGTATAAGTACTGACCTTTGTTTGATGTTTTGTTTGTCCACTTGGGTATAATTATTTGTTCATGTAAGTGTGAAGATATATAAAAAAAAGAGAAAGAAAGAAACCTTTAATTTGTTTAAAGCTGAGTGCTCTGACCGCTAGCAAAACGCCCCGAGTGGCCACTGGGATTCCTTTTTCCCAGGGGTGCTTTGCTTTCTGTCAGAGGGGAATTGGCCCACCTAACAGGATTTATATGTTTATTAATTTGAAGGTATGAAACTGTAACAATTGTGGTACAAAAAAATAAAAGCAGAGACCAAATAATAAAGTTAACTATTTACAAGAAGGAAGCTTGAGCTGGCAAAGTCGCCAAATCTGCCCAGCAAACTCAAAAAACTAAATGAATCTTATTTCTGCTGCCACCCAGTCTTGATCAGTGGTGGAGGAAAGGTCTCAGAACTATTTGTTTTAATTGGCCATCTAAGTTTAATGTGATTAATGATTACAGTACATTGTAAAAATCTTTAAAAGAAAAGGAAAATATTTTGAGGGCAATTTAGTCCTTATATATGTGTGTCAACTCTTAAGTTTTAAAATCAGTAATATTAATGGAAACACACGCAGAGGAGCTTTTCAAAAAGTTCAGGGAGTCTGTTTACAGTATAAGGGTCACCGGTTCCCCCACGGCACCTTTTCTAACAGGAGGCAAGCGTTTTTTCCAGGGGGAGCAGAGTGGACCGCCAGATGAAAATGCCTGGCCTGGGTGGGTGCTCCTCCTTCACCACCTGGGACCCCTGCGCTCCCTGCCTCCGCCCACCTGGTGTCTGTTCCCTCCAGGGGTTGTTTAGAGTAGCTGAAGGTGGCAGCTGCTTCGAGGAGAGAAATTCCTTTGTGACCCCCTGCACCCTAATGAAACACCAAAACCCTGTGTGACTACTTGGACACTTTTCACCGTGTTCTGTTAGGGGGCTTAAAGGCGCAGTTAGAAATTCTGCTGTTCCCCTTTTCAGCCCTATCAGAATCTGAGATCTTTATCTATAGGAAAAATGTGTCACTTTAAATTTAAAGCATCTGGAGGCCTGTGAACAGGGTGCTGTGCCTGCTCTCTCCTCCCTCCGCCTTTTCTAAATATTTTAAAATAATGGGAAGTTTGAGGCATGGTTATGCATTTTTGAAGGACATAGAAAGAAGGTTTAAAGGCTAATGTAAAAGAGTGAAAGTTTTTATGAAGGTTGTACATGTCATGAGAAGGTAACAGCAAAAGTAGAGGTCTAGAGAGAAAGAGAGGGAGAGAGGGAAAGAATGAGAGAGAGACTTAAGAAAGAGACTCTGGGAGTCCAAGAGGAAAGGATTTAGACAGAAACAGAAACAAAAATTGGGAGAGAAAGTGATATAGGAGTATAAGTGTGAGTGTGTATGTGAGAAAGGGAGGGAGAGAGACATGAGCAAGAGACGAGAAGGGACAGAGAATAGAGAGGGAGAGAGACAGGAGGTGAGGCCTGAACAGACAAAGACGGTCTGAAAGAAAGGGAGACTTAGACTCCAAGGGTGTTTTAACTTAGAGGAAGAAGACTGACAGGACTGGGGCTCCTTTCCATTAAGCCCCAAGGGTAACCTTACAAGTGGAGGGCAAACCTATTATTAATGGTTTCCTGGTAGATATGGAGGCAGTCTATTCAGTCTTGACAGAGCCGATGGGACCTCTAAGAAGATATCAGTCCAGGGAGCCACCAGACAAACTGCCGATTTTCCTTGGACATCATGAAGGACTATGGACCTAGGAAGGAACATGTATTAGGGGAACACAGCTGCTAAACTGGACCAAAGTAGAACAACAGGCCTTTGAGGAGCTAAAGAAGGCTCTCATCTCAGCACCTGCCCTACCCTTACCAGATATCACAAAGCTCTTCCATCTCTACGTGAGTGAGGTAAGGGGCATTGCCAAAGGGGTTCTCACTCAGACTCTAGGTCCCTAGAAGAGACCTATTACCTATATATCTAAGAGACTAGACCACATGTGTCAAACACAAGGCCTGCGGGCCAAATCCAGCCCGCCAGGCCTTGCAATGTGGCCCACACCGCGCTGTCATCACTGCACTCCGCTGTCAGTTTATAACATTGTCAGTTTATGACTGTTCAGTAAACCATTCGGCCAGCGATTTAGGCTGGATTTTAGATTTTGGCCCCTTCTCTGATTGAGTTCGACACCCCTAGACTAGACCCTGTGACAGCAGGGTGGCCAGTGTGTCTCTGGGCAGTGGCCACCACAGCACTACTGGTGAAGGAGGCAAATAAGCAGACTCTGGGCAAGGAGCTAGTCCTGACAACACCCCATGCCATTGAGGCCCTCCTTCGAAGTGCTCCAGAGAGATGGATGTCAAACACCAGAATCACCCAGTGCCAACCTCTTCTCCTGGACCAGCCCTGAGTCCAGTTCCATAAGACACTGTCCATCAGCCCTGCCAGCCTGCTTCCAAATGATCCAAAGGAACCCATTCATGACTGCATAGAGGTAACAGACACAACACTGACAGATGTCCTGCCATCATCACCAGATGAGGTACTGTACACTGATGGGAGCAGTTATACAGGGGCAGCAGTAGTCACCCTGGACCACACCATTTGGGCACAGTTCCTGAGCTTTTGGCCTTAATCCAGGCCCTTTGATGGGGACACAGTGCCATCCCCTGGGAAAGAAGGTTACCAACTCCAGCCAGAAAGGACATTACTTTAGCCTTATTTGAGGCCATCTGACTCCCAAAGGCAGTTGCAATAGTGCACTGCAAAAGACATCAGGAAGGGGAGACAATTGAAGCCAGAGGAAATAGAGACGCAGACCAAACTGCTAAGGAAGATGCCCAAAAACCAGTGGGGCCTTTACAAGTCTTAGTAACCCTGCCGGACCCCCACGTCTACCAAACTAGAGGAGGAATTGGCTGAACAGAAGCAAGCCATCAAAGGACCAGATGGTTGGTGGACCCTACCAGATGACAGACTGTTGGTCCCAGAGGCCCTAGGTCAGTCGTTAGTAGCCCAGTTACATCAGGTTATGCACTTCTGAACTTCTGTAAGGCAGATACTACCAAGCTTAGATAAGATAATTAAAAGCCTGATTGCTAGAAGTACTGTCTATATACAAGTAAATGCTGAGGTAGGAGGGTCTCCCTGGGAATTCGGGCCCCAGAAAAATTCCCCAGGGGAGCATTGGGAGGTAGATTTCGCAGAGATTAAGCCACCAGCATTGAGGTACAAGTACATGCTAGTTTTTATAGACACCTTCTCAGGTTAGGTTGAAACATAGGACAGAAACTGCCTCTATAGTAGTCCCAGTTCCTGCACAGAAAACGGCCTGAATCCTGGCAACCAGCGGCCTCAACAGTGAGATCCCTAGCCTAGGTTCCACACAGGCCAGGAGGAGACTTGATGCCTACAGAAGGGGAATTGGACTTCAGTGAGGACAGTACTGATGGGAACTGTGGTACTAGGGGTTTTGGTAACTGTAAGAACTTTTTTTTTTCTTCTAGCCAGTGAGAAAGTTGGAGGCTAAGTAAAGCTAAATGTACGAGCAGAAAGTAGATCAACAAATAGACCAGGAGTTAAATAACCTAGATAAATCTATAGAAAAATTAGAAGAATCGGTCAGGTCCCTAGCAGAAATAATTTTTGCAGAACAGAAGAGCTTAAATCTGTTGTTCCTAAAGCAAGGGAGACTTTGCCCAGCTCTAGGAGAAACCTGCTGTTTCTACACCAATCATTCCGGGGTCATAAGGGAAAGCCTAAATCAACTGAGAAAGAGGCTAGCTGACAGAGAGGAAGCTCGGAAGACTGCAGGAAGCTGGTATGAGAAGTTGTACTCGTGGTCCCCTTGGCTCACCACGTACTGACTGCCATAGCAGGCCCACTATCACTGTTACTTATAGGCTTAATCTTTGGGCCATGTCTCATAAAATGCTTGGTTAATTTTGTACAGGATAGAATACAGGCAATGAAACTAATGGTCATACATACTCAGTATTCTCCACTAGTAGATACTAGTAATGAATCTAAGGTTTAGATTCATTCCCAAAAGACCGGTAGGGAATGAAATATGGTAGCAATCATACTTGGGTAAAAACTACTGTATGAATTTTAACCCTACTATTCTGACTGTGACCTTCACTTACTTGCTTTGTTCATCGCGCAATGGGCTTAGGTAGGATGAGTTCAAGTTCTGGGCAAGGTTACAGGCAGAACTTTCATTTTCATTAAAGAGCCAGCCCTATGTACACTTAGTGGTTATCTCAATGCTGGCCTCGAAAACAATGCTGTTCTATCCAATTAAAAGAAATGCACCTGGCATGGTATTGAGACTGTGGGTATATCTGGATTCTGGCTTGCAAGGCCAGACAGCTAAGTTTATCCTCATCATTCTTCAAACACGCTAAAGCAAACTAGAAAGCAACATTTTATCTTGGAAGAACAGCAGATAATTCCAAACTACAGTTTGTTGTAGAATGGGCGTTTTCCTTTTCAGAACCTTTAAAAGTAACTACCTCCCCCTAAAGCCTCACAGTCGTGTAGGGTCTGCCTGCCTGTGGTGCTCTTGCGGCTGCCCTGGCCAGTTCAATAAATTCTTGTTTGCTTTTTTAATAAATTATCAGCCTCTGGTGGTCTTATTTTGAACCCAGGGTTTGACCCCACAACAGCATGCCTGGCTAAGAGGCAATCGGGGGTTTTCAGGGTGCTGCGGCCCAGGACACGTGAGGCGGCCTCCAGGAGCCCCAAGAGCGATGCCTCGCCTCCAGGCCCCTCAGCCCTTGGCCACCGTGCTGAGCTGGTGTCTCCCTGCCCCTCACCCACTCCCAAGACCAGATTTGTAGCTGAGCAACTTAACTCCCCCTACCCACCTTCTGAGCTTCCCAGCTGAGGAGGAGGGCACCTCATTGGGTGGTGGGATTCTATGGATAGCTCAGGATGGGGTGCCCTTCCCGTCTGAATAGGACAGAGCCCCTGAGGGCTGGCAGACGGTGAAGGACAGCACTGAACTTGAATCGGGTGCATGCCCTTAGCAGTTTTGGGATTACCTCCCTCCACATCAGCAAATGTTCATTCCGTATGGTTGCTTTGAGGTGCTGAGTCCCTAGAGGAGCTCTGGGGCTCCCACCCGGGCACAGCGTGGTAAAAGACCATCCCTCTCATGGAGTGGTGCCCTCGTAAGCCGGGCAATGCATTTCTGTGTTTGAGGGCGGTGGTTGGGGGATGGCCCAGCTGGTCTCAGTTACAAGAGTAGGCGGGGAGAGGTGCACTCGCTCCTCCGGGTGCTGGTTGGGGACAGGATTAGGGTGTTTCACAGAGTGGCAGGAAAGGGGCAAGCATGGTGGCTTCCAACAAGGCAGGACAGTTCCAGAGGAAGGCCCCTGAGCCGTGGGTCACAGGTGTGGAGAAACTCCCACCTGAGGAGGTGGGATATGCTGGGTGGTGCAGAAAAAAAGTGCCCACCTCAACTGGCCATGGTGCAAGGTGAGGGGTGGCACCTGCCATCTATCATGTGTGTTGGGTTCTCTTAGCATCTTGGGGGCTACCTCCCTCCATAGCACCATGGTTCATTCAGTTCCCCCCTGTTTAGGGGTTTCAGGTCCCCAGAGGAGAGCTTCAGGCTTCCTTTCGGGTGCAGGGTGGTAGGAGACCCCCCTCTAATGGACGGGTGTCTTTATAAGCCAGGAGACATCTTCCCTGATAGGCAGTGGCCCTCAGAGGGGCGCCCAGCTGTGCTGGCTTCCAAAGTAGCCCGGGATCCTCTCCACAAGGCCAAGGGGAAGAGGGGAGACACAGCTGTTCCCTGAGCAGGGCAGGAGGTTGGGGGCCAGTGGGCATTTCTCAGAATTACAGCAAGGGGGCAGGTATGGTGGCCAGTGGCAGTTAGTTACAGTTCCCGAGGGGTCCTCACAGAGTGGGGCTGGCGTGGCATAATCCCTCATAAAAAGAGACACCAGCCCTCTGGATGAGGCCCTAGCATATTAGCTTGTGTGTCTGTGGTGGGAGGGTGAGCATCTGGGGGCAAACAGCCAACAGCACCCAATGTTCCCAGGCAGTCTCCCTTCCAAGCATGAACCAGGCCTGACCCTGCTTAACTTCCTAAATCAGAGGAGACAGGGGATAGTCAGGGGGTTCTGGCCCAAGATGGTGGCAGTGGACTCTAGGAGCCCCAAGTGCCCACACCTGTCCTCAAGACTCTGGGCGCTTGGCCTCAGGCAGAGCTGGTAACCCCCACTCCTGACCATGCTGAGACCAGATCTCTAGCTGAACTTTTGGCTGCCCCCGGCCTGAATTATGAGCTTCCAGAGGGTGCAGGAGGGCACCTCTTTGCGGGATGGAATTCCCTGGGTGGTGCAGTAGGGTTTACCCTCCCCAACTGAGCAGGATAGAACCCCCTAGGGATGGCAGAGGGTGAGGGACGGCATGAGCCTTTGGCCAGGGGTTGGGGGTTCCTATGTCAGGTTGGGGACTGCCTCTGTCAATAGCATCAGAAGTTCTTTCAGTAACTCCTGTCATGGAACCAGGTCCCCATTGAAACGCTGTGGGCTTCTACCTGGGTGTGCCTGGGTAAGAGACTACCCTCTAATCGCGGGTTCCCTCTGTAAGGTGGTTAACACCTTTTCCTATTTAGGGACTGAGATCAGTGGGAAGTCCCCCCTGGGGCCTGATGATCAGAGTAGCCTTGGGGTTCCCTCCACCCTCCAAGGGAGGAGGGAAGAGATGGGCCAACCACCAGTGTGTGAGGTGGAGGGATTTTCACAGAATGGCAGGAAGAGGGTGGGAATGGTGGCCTGCTACAGGGTGCCACAGCTCCCGAGGGAAGCCCCAATGGGCTGGGGGGTGGAGAGGGTGGTAGGAGGCATGAAAAGATTCCTTGGGAACAAAAGACACAGGCACCCTGGATCAGCCAACAGGCATCTTGGCCCTGGCCACAAGGCACCAGGCGTGTAGCTCATGTGCCTGTGGGTGTGGGGTCATCTATTGGGGAAAACAGCCTGCAGCACCCGGGACTCCCAGGCGGTCTCCCACCCAAGCATTAAACCTGCTAGCCATGCTTAGCTTCCAGGTCACATTCCTTCTGTGTATGTGTCTGCAACCAAGGCACATGCCCTTAACTGGAATCGAACCCAGGACCCTTCAGTCTGAAGGCTCATGCTCTATCCACCCAGCCAAACCGGTCTGGGCTATGATGAGTTTATTTGAACCAGACTGTCGGCAATTGCTGGGAAGCAGAGTCTCAAGGAATTAAAATCTCTTCTGTTCAAGGGAGGAGGCATTTCGAAACCCTAGATAACAAAGCCTGTAGGCCAGGCCAGGCTGGGCCAGGCCAGGGGTGAAGGGTAAGCTTAACTCAACCATAGAGGAGTTTAAGAGCAACCTGCCTCTCCATAAATACACAGCACAGCAAAGCCCAAAGTCCACAAGCAAGCATGTCTGTGTTTGACCTATTTTTATAAATTGCCGTACAGGAAGAGACGTAAGTGGTTTCAAATAATGCTCCCTGATGTTGACCAGCCAGTGGGTTCCATGAGATCCCCTGGTAATAGATGATGGAGATGGGAGAAAGCAAGGGGTAGGGAAAGTGGGGGAGAGGAATGATTGGAAAAGATGTAAAATGAGGAGAAACCAAGATGGCGGCGTAGGTAAACAACTGGTCTGCCACCTCGCACTACAAGTTAAAACTATAACTAAAAGACAAAGCGTCTATCACCCAAAAACACGGGACAGCTGGCTGAAAGAGAAAGGAGCCCAAGTGCTGAAAATCTGAGGAGCGTAGGTATGGAGGCACGCGAATCGGGTTGGTGGCAGGTAGCTGGGCATGTGGCTTTCTTTCAACCAGAAGGGAAACAAGCTCCTGATCACTTTGAAATCCAGTTTCTGGGGTCATGCAGGGGATCCAGATACCTATGGGGAGAAGCTGGTCTGTCGGCCATCGGGTCCAAAAGTGAGGTTGACTCTCTTGCAGAGGTGCGGGTAGCAATCATTGTTTACTGCGCTGGATTGCAGGGACGCAGGAACTTGGAAACACGGGGACTTGGAACCATAGAAGGGCAGAGAAGGCTGACAGCAGCCATCGTTGTTTGCCACGCCCCAGCCTAGTGAGTTCCTGAGACCCCACCCTGCCCTGAGAACCCGCCTAGAGACCCTGCCACGCACATTCTACAGACCTGCCCAGGCACCACACAGCTGCTTTTGCATAGAAATGGCCTGTATTGTGGCAGTTTAAAAAAAGAAATTGCAGCTCCAGTAACAAAACCACCAAGTCCCAAGCCAAGAGTACAAAACTGTAGTTCTTGTGGTAGCTCCTGCTGGGTGGCCTCAGACAGTAGCTGAACTGCACCCCACTGGAGATCTGGAAACTAGTGTATCTAGTGGTCAGTGTGAAACGACACCACATTTCAACTACTCTCATAAGGGACACGTTCAAGAGACAGACTCAGTGAGCACCAAAGCCCTACGGGAACAAGTCCTCCCCCATAAACGTGTCTCCAGCATAGCAATTCTTCCGTTATACACACAGTGGGTCCCCACAGCCAATTGGCTGGGAGGTCAATTCCTCTCAGTGACACCAACAACAATCAAGACTTAACTAAAACAAGGCTATACACATAGTCCACAAATGGGTCCACCAAGAGTGTCCACATCAGGCAACTGGGAGGCTGAAACATTGAACCATATAGTACACCCAGGCCCACAAAGGGACCCTACCAACTCAGGGAAACAGCAAAAATGCCACGAAAAGAAAACAGATCTAAAACAAAAGAAATGGAGGAGAACAAAAGACTGGATATAGAGTTCAAAAACACAGTTATGAGGTTTTTCAAGAATTTTCTAGAGAAGGCCGGTAAATTTAATGAGACCTTTGATATGAAAAAGGACCTACTAGAAATTAAACATACACTGACTGAAATAAAAAAAATATATACAGAGACCCAACAGCAGACTAGAGGAACACAAGAAACAAGTCAAAGATTTGGAATACAAAGAGGCAAAGGACACTCCTCTGGAGAAGCAAGAAAATGAGAGAATCCAGAAACTTGAAGATAGTGTAAGAAGCCTCTGGGAAAACTTCAAGTATACCAATATCAGAATTATGGGGGTGCCAGAAGAAGAGAGAGAGCAGGACACTCAAAACCTATTTAAAGAAATAATGTCAGAAAACTCCTCCCTCCCCCCTTTAAAGAAATAGACTTACAAGTCCAGGAAGTGCAGAGAACCCCAAACAAAAGGAATCCAAAGAGGACCACACCAAGACACATCATAATTAAAATGCCAAGAGCAAAAGACAAAGAGAGCATCTTACAAGCAGCAAGAGAAAAAACAGTTTGTTATCTACAAGGGAGCACCCATACGATTATCAACTGATTTCTCAACAGAAACCATGCAGACCAGAGGAGAGTGGCAAGAAATATTCAAAGGGATGAATAGCGACAACCTACAACCAAGATTATTCTACCCAGCAAAGTTATCATTCAGAATTGAAGGGCAGATAAAGAGCTTCGCAGATAAGAAATAGCTAAAGGAGTACATCACCACCAAACCAGTATTATATGAAATGCTAAAAGGTGTTCTTTAAAAGAGGCAAAAGAAGAAAAAGTAAAGACAAAATTTATGAACAACAAATAGGTATCTATCAACAAGTGAATCTAAAAGTCAAGTGAATTAATAAATCTGAGGAACAGAATTAACTGGTGAATATTATAGAATCAGGGGCATAGAATGGAAGGGGATTGATAATTCTCAGGGGGAAAGCGGTGCCTGGGGGGGGGGGGTACAGGAAGAGACTGGACAAAAATCATATACCTATGGATGAGGACAGCGGGGAAAGAGAGATGTAAGGGCAGAGGATGGGGTGGGGATTGGGTGGAGGTGAGCTATCGGGGGGAGGGGGGGAAGAGAAACAATTGTAATAATCTGAACAATAAAGATTTGTTAAAATTAAAAAATAATAATAAAAAAAATTAAATGGTGTGTTTTCTAGAACAGTTACTAATCATACTAGTGGCCCAGTGCACAAAATTTGTGCACAGTAAAAGGGAATTAGAGAAAATATTTTAATATTGCTATTTGCCCTTTCTCTATGATAGAAGTGTCAGAGATGAAAGAAAATTAGTAAAATTTATATGAAATTATCCCTCCTGTCAAAGTCTCGGGCATGCCACAGGACTAAGTCAAGTTGCCACCCCACACACACGCACCTTGAAATCAAGGGAAACCTAGACACAGCCAGCCTCACCCCCCCATAAAGCCCTGCAGGGCAGGAGGTACAGCCTCAAGTCCCTCCTGCTAGTGCCAGTTGGGAGGGGGCAACAGCC
The DNA here is from genome assembly GCF_964339955.1 of Pipistrellus hanaki. Classification (NCBI taxonomy): domain Eukaryota; kingdom Metazoa; phylum Chordata; class Mammalia; order Chiroptera; family Vespertilionidae; genus Pipistrellus; species Pipistrellus hanaki. Next base: position 13,282,771 of record NC_140522.1, on the reverse strand, counting down.
TCAGGTCCTCCATCGAGCCCCACTGGGGGGGGGGGGAATGCATGGCCCCAGGTCCCCCAGTGCAGCCTCAGGTTCCCCAGACCTGGCACAGGGTGTGAGGGCGTGAGGGCGTGAGGGCATGATGATCATTTGCCTATTAGCTCTTTATTGTATAGGATTTCCATTTGGTAGCTTACTATAGATGTTGCCTGGTACACATTTTCATAGTTTTTTTTAAAGTAATTGTTTTTGCTCTGTAATTGACAGACTCCTCAAATATATTTGTCATGCTAGTTTCTTTCTGCTCCTATAACAAGAACAAGTATAAATTGAAGAATTTTTATATAAAAAAGTAAACTTTAGCCCAGCTGGCATAGCTCAGTGGTTGAGCATCGACCTATGAACCAGGAGGTCACGGTTCAATTCCAAATCAGGGCACATGCCCGGGTTGTGGACTAGATCCCCAGTGTGGGGTGTGCAGGAGGCAGCTGATCCATGATTCTCTCATCACTGATGTTTCTCTCTCTCTCTCTCTCTCTCTCTCTCTCTCTCTCTCTCTCTCTCTCTCTCTCTCTCTCTCTCTCCCTTCCTGTCTGAAATCAATAAGAATAAAAAAGTAAACTTCACAAGCTTCTGTGGACTAATACTTGTTGACCCAAGTTTCTGTTTTATGTTTCATGTCCATATAAGAGAACATCTTGAAATCATTTGAAAAACTATTAAGTAATGTATGTCTTTAAAAGCTTAATACTTTATTTTTGTTATAAAATATTGTAAATCATGGTCTCAAACTTTTAAATACACTTTCAGTTTCTTCTCTGCATTATTAGCATTATTGGTCATCTCATTATAAACACTAAATTCTGTCACCATTGGTCATTTTAAAGTTTTTTATTGATTGAATGATTTGAGAGAGAGAAAAATCCGTATGTTATTCCACTTGTTTATGTATTCATTGGTTGATTCTTGTATATATATGTGCCCTGACCCGGGATGGAACTCACAACATCATAGTATCTGGATGATGATCTAACAAACTGAGCTACCCAGCTGGTCACTTTATCTTTTATTCATTTAAATATGTTTTTCTTATATGAATTATAAAAATGTATTTTCTGATCTCTTACTTAAATAAATACATGCAAACTGGAAAAAAAATGCTGGCCCTACAGTGCTTTAAATCTGAATCTGTCGCTAACATTTTAAAAACTATATTTTTAGTATAAAACCATCCAGATTTCTAATTGCCCTTAAAAGTTAAGACATTGAGGATGGATCCAAGATGGCTGCACAGGCAAACACCTAACTGCAGCCGCACACAACAATTTCAATGGAATACAACTAAAATATAAAATGGACATTGTCCAGAGTTACAGGTAGTCGACTGACTGAAAATTCTACAAGAAGGAAAGAGAATACCAGAAGGAAAATCAGAGGAGCTGAAAAAGCCTAAGGTACGGAGGCATGCTGCATGCGCACAGAGAGGACGGAGCCGAAGAGGAGGAGAAGGCTGGGTGTCTGCCTGGCGTTCCCTAGCAGGAAGGAAATAAAAGCTCCCGACTGGGCTGAACCCCATAACTGCCAGCGCTGTGCCCCAGTTCTGGGCCAGACCCTGGGGACTGAGGCTCAGGAAGGGGGAGACAGGGCTGTGAGGAGGAATCCCGGGGGAACGGTGAAAGGCAGAGACCCCAGAGTCATGCACATTGCATGCAAAGGAAGGAGTGTTGACTCTGATGCTAGATTGCCCTGGCTGGAAGGAAACAAGAGATCCGGCCGAGCTGGGCCCCAGTTCTGACTTCTCTGAACCCCAGTTCTAGGCCAGACCCTGGAGACCCAGGCTCAAACGGAGGGAGACAGGGCTGTGAGGCGGAGTCCCAGGGGAGCAGAGAGGGGCAGAGCCCCCGGAGTCGCGCACATTGCACGCAGAGGACAGTCTGTTGACTCTGATGCTAGACTCTCTGAATGGGAAGGAGAAAAATTCTCCAGATGGGGAGGAACGCGATGAGGAGCAGGAGCCACTTCCGGATACCGTCCAGCCGGGCGCTGGCAAGAAGCCTGGCGACAGGGCCCCCGGGGGGAGGGGGGGTGCCGCTGGGCCCTGAACCGCTGATCGTGGGCCATGGAGCTGAGGCCTGGGGCTGCTTCCTGGGTGGCGCCGACCCTGGCAACAGGCTGAAGCCTCGCAGGAGAACAAAGGTGTGCTGCAGGCCAGCCTGCTGAGCTTCCAGGACGAGGAGGAAGAAACTGAAGAAGTTTTCAAAGTGAAGAAATCAAATTATAGCAAAAAATAATAAAATTACTTAAGAAAGAATACAAAGAAGATATTAAAAAATCGAAGACTAAGACAGAACTCAACTCAGCAGCCAACAATGCAACATAAATGCTTTAAAAAAAAAAAAAAAAAAAAAAAAAAAAAAAAAAAGGATAGAATGTTGGAGCGGCGGTAGCCAGGCCCAGATGGGCAGGCCCAAGGCAGTGGCAGCTGGGCCCAGAGAAGCAAAAGCAAGGCCCTAGAGCAGCAGCAACCAGAACCAGAGCAATAGCAGCCAGGCCCAGAGCAGCCAGACCTGGGGCAGTGGCAGCCAGGCCTGGGGCGGAGGCAGCCAAGCCCAGGGTGGCCAGGCCCTGAGCACTCAGGCCCGGAGCGGCCGGGCCGGGAGCAGCCAGGCCCAGAGCAGCAGCCACCAAGCCTGGAGCAGCCAGGTCGGAAGTGGCCAGGCCCAGAGGGCCTGGGTCCAGAGCAGCAGGGCCCTAAGCAGCCAGGCCCAGAACAGCCGGGTCGGGAGCAGCCAGGCCTGGAGCAGCAGCATCCAGGCCGGTAGAGGCCAGGCCAGGAGCAGCCGGGTGGGAGCAGCCAGGCCCAGAGCAGCAGCATCCAGGCTCAGAGCGGCCAGGCCCAGAGTGGCTGGGACTGGAGCAGCCAAGCCTGGAGCAGCAGCAGCAGGCCCAGAGCAGCCAGGCCCAGAGCAGCCGGGTCGGTAGCACCAGGCCCGGAGCAGCAGCAGCCAGGCCCAAAGCAGCCAGGCCCAGAACAGCCGGGTCGGGAGCATCCAGGCCCAGAGCAGCAGCCAACAAGCCTGGAGCAGCCAGGTCGGGAGTGGCCAGGCCCAGAGTGGCTGGGTCCAGAGCGGCATGGCCCGGAGCAGCCGGGCCCAGAACAGCCGGGTCGGGAGCAGCCAGGCCTGGAGCAGCAGCATCCAGGCCGGGAGTGGCCAGGCCAGGAGCGGACGGGCCCAGAGAAGCTGGGCCCAGAACAGCCGGGTAAGGAGCAGCCAGGCCCAGAGCAGCAGCAGCCAGGCTTGGAGCGGCAGTGGCCAGAGCCGGGCAGCAGGTTGTGGAACGAACCAGAGCAACCAGAGCAGAGGCCAGACCCGAAGCAGCTGGGCCTGGAACAGCTCGCTCCTCGCCTGCCCACGCCCCAGGGTTGCCTCTCAGACATGGCTGGAAACTTTGGGGGAACTTGAGGGCCTGCTGAATCAAGTGATGAAGACTTAGATCTGGATGTGTTGAGTTATAGCACTGGGGTGTTGATCTGTGAATGCCTTGTGTGGGGTCTGGATGAGGTTGGTTGATCTATTTGGAAATGTCTTTTGTGTGAAATGTATCCTTGGGCATGTGGAGGTATTATTGATTTGAGAAAATGCTAAGTAACTGATTTACTATCTGAAACATTTAAAATTCTGAAAGTTTAAGGTCTCTTGCCAAAAAGAGGTTTTAAAGCTAACACCTAAATTTTAATGGAGAAATGAGAGGGCAAGCCCTTCCCACCCAGAACAGGTAATCCAATTCCAACCAGCAGCTATCTTTAAACAATGTGTTCATTTACATTTGAATTGCTACACCTTTTGATAGACTAAGGGCAAGTTTACATGTAAACAAGTTTGCTTCTCAATTCCCAGGGCAGAAAAAACAAGGTTTAAAATGATTAGATTTTAAAATTTATTCTTAGAAGTGTAAAAGTTTATTAACAAAAAAAAAAAACAAAAATAAAAATAAAAAAATAAAAAAGGGAGATTGAAAAACCTGATGAACAATATTAGCTGTTGATTGTAGTAGATTCTGAGATACAGGAGGGGAGTGGACTGACAGTCATTGGGGAAAGGGGGAGTGGTGGATGCAGGAAGAAACTGAACAAAAACTGTGCACCTATGGATGAGGACAATGGACTATGGGGAGGGGGCAGAGGGTGGGATGGGAACCTGGTGGAGGAGGAAAGAAATGAGGAACCTTTGTAATAATATGAACAATTAAGGTTGATTAAAATAAAAAATAAAAAAAAAAGTTAAGACATTGATGACACTGGGCAGGGATGCTTGGGCAATGCAGGCCCAATATACTTTCTGTCCTGTCGTCCTCTTTGTACGGCCTTTGTCCAGCCTGTGTCAGGGCTATCCTCCTGTCCTCCTCCCTGTCCTCCTCCCTGTCCGCCACTCTGTTCTAATCTCTGTTCTCCTCCCTGTCCTCCTCCATGTCCTCATCCTTGTCCTCCTCTCTGTCCTCTCTGTCCTCCTCCCTTTTCTCCTCCCTGGCATCTTCTCTGTCCTGCTCTCTCTACTCCCCCTTGTTTTCCTCTCTATCCTCCTCCTTGTCCTTTCAGTTCTCATCTCTGTCCTCCCTGTCCTCCTCTGTTCTCATCTCTGTCCTCCTCTCTGTCCTCCTCTGGGTCCTCCTCTCTGACCTCTCTGTCCTCCACTGTGACTTCCTCTGGTTATCCTCCCTGTCCTCCTCCATACCCTCCATTCTGGCCTCCTCCCTGTACTCCTACCTGTCCTACTCCCTGTCCTCATCCCTGTCCACCTCTCTGTCATCCTCTCTATCCAACACACTCCTCCTCCCTGACTTCCTCTATGTCCTCCTCCGATTCCTCCTCTCCTCTATAATCTCTGTCCCACTCCCTATCCACATCTCTGTTCTCATCTCTGTCCTCTCTGTATTCTTCCCTATCCTCCTCTCTGTCCTCTTCCCTGTCCTCCTCTCTGTCCTCATCCCTGTCCTCTATGTCCTCCTCTCTCTCCTCTTCCCTGTATTCCTCTCTGTCCTCCTCTCCTTCCTCCTCTCTGTTCTCATCTCTGTCCTCCTCTCTCTCCTCCTCCCTGTCTTCCTCTCTGTCTTCCGATCTTTCCTCCTCTCTGTTCTCATCTCTGTCCTGTTCCCTTTCCTCCTCACTGTTCTCATCTCTGTCCTTTTCCCTGTCCTCCTCTCTGTCCTCATCCCTGTCCTCCTCTCAGTCCTCCTCTATCTACTCCTCTCTCTCCTCCTCCCTGTCTTCCTCTCTGTCTTCCTATCTTTCCTCCTCTCTGTTCTAATCTCTGTCCTCCTCCCAGTCCTCCTCCCTGTCCTCCTGTCTCCTCCTCCCTGTCTTCCTCTCTGTCATCCTCTGTTTCCTCCTCTCTGTCCTCATCTCTGTCCTGTTCCCTTTCCTCCTCTCTGTCCTCATCCCTGTCTTCCTCTCCGTCCTCCTATATCTACTCCTCTCTCTCCTCCTCCCAGTCTTCCTCTCTGTCCTCCTCTTTTCCTCCTCTCTGTTCTCATCTCGGTCCTCTTCCCTGTCCCACTCTCTGTTCTCATCTCTGTCCTCTTCCCTGTCCCCCTCCCTGTTCTCATCTCTGTCCTCCTCTCTGGTCTCCTCTCTCTCCTCTCTGTCCGCCTCACTGGCCTCCTCTCTGTCCTCCTCATGCTCCTCCTCCATGTACTCCTCTCTGGCCTCATCTCTGTCCTCTAGGTCCTCCTTTCTGGCCTCCTCTCTGTCCTCCTCTCTGTCCTCCTCACTCTTCTCCTCCCTGTTCTCCTCTCTGTTCTCCTCTCTGTCCTCCCTTTCCTCTTCTCTGTCCTATCTATCCTCCTCACTCTTCTCCCTTTCCTCCTCTCAGTTCTAATCTCTATCCTCCTCCCGGTCCTCCTATCTGTTCTCATCTCAGTCCTACCTCTCTGTCCTCCTCCTTGTCTTCCACTCTGTCCTCCTTCCTGTCCTCCTCTCTGTCCTCCTCTCTATAATCCTTTCTGAACTCCTCTCTCTCTTCCTCGCTATCATCTTTTCTGTCGTGCCTGTCCTCCATCTGTCCTCCTCCCTGTCCTGCTCTCTGTCATCCTCCATGTACTCCTCCCTGTCCTCCTCTCTGTCCTCTTCTATGTCCTCCTCACTGTCTTTCTCTCTGTCTTCCTCCGTGTCCTCTTCTCTGTCCTCTCTGTCATCCTCCATGTCCTTCTCCCGGTTATCCTCTCTGTCCTCCTCTCTGACCTCCTCTCTGTCCTATTCTCTGTCTTCTCTGTCTTGTCCTATCTGTCCTCCTCTCTCTCCTCTTAATTGTCCTCCTCCATGTCCTCCTCCCTGTCCTATTCCCTGTTCTCCTATCTGTCCTCCACTCTGTCCTATCTGTTCTCCACTCTGCCCTCATCTCTGTCCTCCTCCCTGTCCTCTCTCGATTCTCCTCTGACCTCCTCCCTGTCCTCCTCTCTGTCCTATTCTCTGTCCTCCTCACGCTCCCCCTCCCTGTCCTCCTCTCTGTCCTATTCTCTGTCCTCCGCCCTGTCCTCTTTTTCCTTCTCTCTGTTCTCCTCATTCTCCTCCTCCCTGTCCTACTCTCTGTCCTCCTCCCTTTTCTCCTCCCTGTTCTCCTATCTGTCCAACTCCTTGTCCTCCTCCCTGTCCTCTTCCCTGTCCTCCTCTCTGTACTTATCTCTGTCCTCCTCCCTGTCCTCCTCTCTGTGCTCCTCTCTGTCCTCCTCCCTGTCCTGCTCCCTGTCCTCCTCACTCTTCTGATCCCTGTCCTCCTCTCTGTCCTCATCCCTGTTCTCCGCAATGTCCTCCTCCCTGTCCTCCTCCCCGTTCTCTTCTCTGTCCTCCTCTTTCTCCTCCTCCCTGTCTTCTTCTCTATCCTCTTCCTTGTCCTCCTCTCTGTTCTCATCTGGGTCCTCTCTGTCCTCCTCTCTATCCTCATCCATGTTCTCCTCCCTGTCCTCCTCCTTTCTTCCTCCTTGTCCTCCCTGTCCTCCACTCTGTCTTCCTCCCAATCCTCTTCGCTGTCCTCCTCTCTGTCCTACTACCTGTCCTCTTCTCTGTTCTGCTCTCTCTACTCCTCCCAGTCCTCCTCCCTGTCCTCTTCACTGTCCTCTTCTCTGTCCTCTTACTCCTCAACCTTGTCTTCCTCTCTGTCCTCTTCCCTGTCCTCCTCTCTGTTCTCATCTCTGTCCTCTCCTCTGTCCTCATCTTTGTCATCCTCTCTGTACTCCTCTCTATCCTCATACATGTTCTCCTCCCCGTCCTCTTCTCTGTCCTCCTCTCTCTCCTCCCTGTCTTCCTCTCTGTCCTCTTCTCTTTCCTCCTCTCTGTTCTCATCTCTCCTTCTCTCTGTCATTCTCTCGGTCCTCCCCTCTGTCCTCCTCTCTGACCTCCTCTCTGACCTCCTCTCTCCATTCCTCCCTGTCCTCCTCCCTGTCTTCCTCTCTATCCTCTTCCTTGTCCTCCTCTCTGTTCTCTTCTTGGTCCTCTCTGTCCTCCTCTATATCCTCATCCATGTTCTCCTCCCGGTCCTCCTCTTTTTTCCTCGTTGTCCTCCCTGTCCTGCTCTCTGTCCTCCTCCCTTTTCTCCTCCCAGTCCTCCTCCTTTTTTCCTCGTTGTCCTCCCTGTCCTCCTCCCTGTCCTCCTCCCTGACCTATTCTCTGTCCTACTCTCTCTTCTCCTCCCTGTCTTCTTCTCTGTCCTCTTCCCTGTCCTCCTCTCTGTTCTCATCTCTGTCCTGCTCTCTGTATTCCTCTCTGTCCTCCTATCTATCCTCATCCCTGTTCTCCTCCCAGTATTCCTCCCTCTCCTCCTTCCTGTCGTCTTCTCTATCCTCCTCTATCTCCTCCTCCCTGTCTTACTCCCTGTCCTCCAACCTTTACTCCCTTTAGTCCTCCTCCATGTCCTCCTCTCTGTCCTCCTCCATGTCCTCCTCCCTGTCCTCATCCCTGTCCTCCTGTCTGAACTCCTCTCTGTCCTCCACTCTGTCCTCCTCTCTGTCCACTCTATCCTAGCCTTTCTGTCCTGTCCTCTCTATCCTCCTCTCGGTCCTCCTCCCTGTCCTCTCCCTGAATTCATCTCTGTGATCCTCCCTGTCCTCCTCTCTGTCCTCTTCTCTGTCCTGCTCTCTATACTCCTCCATGTCTTCATCACTCTCCTCCTCCATGTCCTACTCACTGTCCTCCTCTCTGTCCTCCTCCCTCTTCTCCTCCCTGTGCTCCTCCCTGTCTTCCTCCCTGTCCTCCTCTCTCTACTGCTCCCAGTCTTCCTCTCTATACTACTCCGTATCCTCCCTATCCTCCCCTCTGTCCTCTCTGTCCTCCTCTCTGACCTTCTCTTTGTCCTCCTCACTCTCTTCCTCCCTGTCCTCCTCTCTGTCCTACTATCTGTTCTCCTCTCTGTCCTCCTCCCTATCCTCCTCTATGACTTCCTCTCTCTCCTCCTCTTTCTCCTCCTCCCTGATCTCCGCCCTCTCCTGTACTCTATCCTGCTCTCTCTACTCCTCGTTGTCTTCCTCTCTGTCCTCCACCCTGTCCTCTCTGTTCTCATCTCTGTCCTCCTCCCTGTCCTCCACTCTGTTCTTGTCTCTGTCCTCCACTCTGTCCCCCTCCCTGTCCTCCTCTCTGTCCTCCTCCATGTCCTCCTCTCTATCCTCCCATCTGTCCTACTCCCATTCCTCCTCCCTGAACTCCTCTGTTCTCCAATCTGTCTTCCTCTATGTCCTCATCCCTGTCCTCCTCCCTGTCCTTATCCCTGTCCTCCTCTCTGTTCTCCTCTCCATTCTATCTATCCTGTCATCTCTCTCCTGTCCTCCTTGTCCTCATCCATGTCCTGCTCCCTGTCCTCCTACCTGTCTTCCTCTCTGTCCTCCTCTCTTTCCTTCTTGCTGTCCTCCTCCCTGTTCTGCTCCGGGGTCTCCTATCTGTCCTCCTCTCTGTCCTCCCCCCTGTCCTCCTCTCTGTCCTCCTCCCTGTCCTCTCCTGGTTCTCCTCTCTGTCCTCCTCTCTGTCGTCCTATCAGTCCACTTCTCTGTCCTCCTCCCTGTCTTCCTCTCTGTCCTCTTCCCTGTACTCTCTGTTCTCAACTCTGTCCTCCTCTCTGCCCTACTCCCTGTTATCCTCTCTGTCTTCCTCCCTGTCCTCCTCTCTGTCCTCCTCCCTCTTCTCCTCCCTGTCCTCCTCCCTGTCCTCATCTCTCCACTCCTCCCTGTCTTCCTCTCTGTACTCCTCCGTGTCCTCCCTGTCCTCCCCTCTGTCCTCTCTGTCCTCCTCTGTGACCTCCACTTTGTCCTCCTCACTCTCTTCTTCCCTATCCTCCTCTGTCCTCCTCTCTGTACTCCTCTCTGTCCTACTCTCTGTTCTCCTCTCTCTCCTCCTCTCTCTCCTCCTCCCTGATCTCCTCCCTGTCCTCTTCTCTATCCTGCTCTCTCTACTCCTCATTGTCTTCCTCTCTGTCCTCCACCCTGTCCTCTCTGTTCTCAAATCTGTCCTCCTCCCTGTCCTCCACTCTGTTCTCATCTCTGTCCTTCTCTATATCCTCCTCCCAGTCCTCCTCTCTATCATCCTCTCTGTCTTCCTCTTTGTCCTCATCCCTGTCCTCCTCCCTTTCCTTATCCCTGTCCTCCTCTCTGTTCTCTTCTCTAATCATCTCAGTCCTGTCATCTCTCTCCTTTCCTCCATGTCCTCATCCATGTCCTCCTCCCTGTACTCCTCTGTCCTCCAGCCTGTCCTCATCCCTGTCCTCCTCCCTGTCCTCCACTCTGTTCTCGTCTGTGTCCTCCACTCTGTCCCCCTCCCTGTCCTCCTCTCTGTTCTCCTCCATGTTCTCCTCTCTATCCTCCTATCTGTCCTACTCCCATTACTCCTCCCTGAACTCCTCTATTCTCCAATCTGTCTTCCTCTATGTCCTAATCCCTGTCCTCCTCCCTGTCCTTATCCCTGTCCTCCACCCTGTCCTCCTCCCGGTTCTCCTCTCTCTTTCCTGTCGTCTCTGTCCTGCCCTCCTTGTCGTCCTCCATGTCCTCCTTGTTGTCCTCCTACCTCTCCTCCTCTCTGTCCTCCTCTCTGTCCTCCTCTCTGTCCTCCTCTCTGTCTGCCTCTCTGTCCTCCTCCTTGTTGTCCTATCTGCCCCCCTCCCTGTCTTCCTCTCTGTCCCCTTCCCTGTCCTCTCTGTTCTCATCTCTGTCCTCCTTTGTCCTCCTCTCTGTCCTACTCTCTGTTATTTTCTCTGTCTTCCTCCCTGTCCTCCTCTCTGTCCTCTCTGTCCTCCTCCCTGTCCTCCTCCCTGTTCTCATCCCTGCCCTCCTCTCTGTTCTCCTCTCTGTCCTCTTCCCTGTCCTCCTCTCTGTTCTCCTCCCTGTCCTCCTCTATGTCCTCCTCCCTGTCCTCCTCTTTTCCTCCCCTCTCTCCTCCTCTCTGTCCTCCACTCTGTCCTCTTATCTGCCCCCTCTGTCCTGGCATCTCTGTCCTGTCTTCTCTATCCTCCTCTCTATCGTCCTCTCTGTCCTCCTCTCTGTCCTCCTCCCTGTTCTCCTCTCTGTCCTCCTCCTTGTCCTCCTCTCTGGCCTCCTCGCAGTCCTCCTCCCTGTCCTCCTCTCTGTCCTCCTCTCTATACTCCTCCCTGTCTTCCTCTCTGTCCTCTTCCCTGTCCTCTCTGTTCTCATCTCTGTCCTCCTCTCTCCGCCTCTCTGTCCTACTCCCTGTTATCCTCTCTGTCCTCCTCCCAGTTCTCCTTTCTCTTTCCTGTCGTCTCTGTCCTGCCCTCCTTGTCGTCCTCCATGTCCTCCTCGCTGTCCTCCTACCTCTCCTCCTCTCTGTCCAGCTCTCTGTCCTCCTCCTTGTTGTCCTATCTGTCCCCCTCCCTGTCTTCCTCTCTGTTCCCTTCCCTGTCCTCTCTGTTCTCATCTCTGTCCTCCTTTGTCCTCCTCTCTGTCCTACTCCCTGTTATTTTCTCTGTCTTCCTCCCTGTCCTCCTCTCTGTCCTCTCTGTCCTCCTCCCTGTCCTCCTCCCTGTTCTCATCCCTGCCCTCCTCTCTGTTCTCCTCTCTGTCCTCTTCCCTGTCCTCCTCTCTGTTCTCCTCCCTGTACTCCTCTATGTCCTCCTCCCTGTCCTCCTCTTTTCCTCCCCTCTCTCCTCCTCTCTGTCCTCCACTCTGTCCTCTTATCTGCCCCCTCTGTCCTGTCATCTCTGTCCAGTCTTCTCTATCCTCCTCTCTATCCTTCTCTCTGTCCTCCTCTCTGTCCTCCTCCTTGTTCTCCTCTCTGTCCTCCTCCTTGTCCTCCTCTCTGGCCTCCTCCCAGCCCTCCTCCCTGTCCTCCTCTCTATACTCCTCCCTGTCTTCCTCTCTGTCCTCTTCCCTGTCCTCTCTGTTCTCATCTCTTTCCTCCTCTTTCCTCCTCTCTGTCCTACTCCCTGTTATCTTCTCTGTCTTCCTCCCTGTCCTCCTCTCTGTCCTCTCTGCCCTCCTCCCTGTCCTCCTCCCGGTTCTCCTCCCGGTTCTCCTCTCTCTGTCCTGTCGTCTCTGTCCTGTCCTCTTTGTCGTCCTCCATGTCCTCCTCCCTGTCCTCCTACCTCTCCTCCTCTCTGTTATCATCTCTGTCCTCCTCTGTCCTCCTCTATGTCCTACTCCCTGTTATCCTCTCTGTCTTCCTCCCTGTCCTCCTCTCTGTCCTCCTCCCTGTCCTCCTCCCGGTTCTCCTCTCTCTGTCCTGTCGTCTCTATCCTGTCCTCCTTGTCGTCCTCCATGTCCTCCTCCCTGTCCTCCTACCTCTCCTCCTCTCTGTACTCCTCTCTGTCCTCCTCCCTGACCTCTCCCGGTTCTCCTTTCTGTCTTCCTCTCTGTCCTTTCTATCCTCCTCCCTGTCCTCCTCTCTGTCCTCCTCCCCGTCTTCCTCTCTGTCCTCTTCCCTGTCCTCCCTGTTCTCATCCCTGTCCTCCTCTCTGTTCTCCTCTCTGTCCTCTTCCCTGTCCTCGTCTCTGTTCTCCTCCCTGTCCTCCTGTATGTCCTCCACCCTGTCCTCTTTTTCCACCTCTCTCTCCTCCTCTCTGTCCTCCCCTCTGTCCTCCTATCTGTTCCCTCTATCCTGTCATCTTTGTCCTGTCTTCTCTATCCTCCTCTCTATCCTCCTCTCTGTCCTCCTCTCTGTCCTCCTCCCTGTCCTCTTCTCTGTCTTCCTCTCTATCCTCTCTGTCCTCTGTGGGTGGCGTCACCCCAGTCCCATGGTCCCTGTCCGATGCCTGGTCAGGCTCAGTGCTGGGTCCCCACTGTGGTCAGAAGTCAGCCCATTGGCGATTCTCTATCCCTCTCTCCCCCTCCCCCTTTCTCTGTCTCTAAAACCAATAAAAACATGGGGGAAAAAAGTCAGGACTTGTATGACTGCTATTACCAATCCTTCCTAGCCTTTACATCAGTGAAAGTTGTGTATTTTTTTTCAGATTCACAAGCAAAAATTAGTCTAATAAAAGAAATCAAAGACATGGAAAGGTATATTTAAAAAAACACAAGACTCGCCTTGACTGGTTTAGCTCAGTGGTGGGAGAGAGCCTCGACCTGCAGACTGAGGGGTCCCAGGTTCAATTCCGGTCACCAGCATGTTCCTTGGTTGTGGGCACATCCTCATTAGAGAACGTGCAGGAGGCAGCTGATCAATGTTTCTTACTCTTTATCCCTCTCTCTTCCACTCTGTAAAAAATCAGTAAAATATATTTTAAAAAAACTCACAAGATCCATAGTGTCTTTTTTTAGTGTCTTTAAAACATTTTTACTGAGGGGTTGATGGGGAAAAAGGAGACATATGTAATACTTTAAATAATAAAAACAATGCTCATAGGGAAACTGATATATGTGTGTGTGTGTGTGTGTGTGTGTGTGTGTGTGTGTGTGTATAGATTGGCTCCGTGGCTATAGACCAAAAGGTCTCAGGTTCAGTTCTGATCAAGGGCTGGTCAACCTTGGTTGCAAGCTCCTTCCCTGGTCAGGGTTCATGCAGGAGGCAACCAATCAATGTATTTCTCTCACATTGATGTTTCTCTCTGTCTTTCCCTCTCTCTTCCACTCTCCCTAAAAATTCAATGGAAAAATATCCTCAGATGAGGAATAACAAAAAATAATAAAAATATATTTTTATTAATTTCAGAAAGGAAGGAAGAGGGAGAGAGAGATAGAAACATCAATGATGAGAGAAAATCATTTTTTGGCTGCCTCCTGCACGCCCCCTACTGGGGGTGGAGCCCACAACCCGGGCATGTGCCCTGACCAGGAATCGAACTGTGACCTCCTGGTTCATAGGTCAACACTCAACCACTGAGCCACGCCAGCCAGATTCATGGTGTCTGTTTGAAGACAACAACATTTTTATTTTAATAAAATTCGTTATTTTTAAAAATAAAATAGTCTTCCATAATCACCTTGCTGAGCTTTCCCCAACATTGGCAATGTGGGGTACATTCTTGCATGTCTTACAAACGCTAATACTCATGTAATAACAAACGAATAATTATTGTTAATACTGAAAATAAGAATAATAATATTGAATTATTATTATCCTCCACTTACAGTCAGAAGGGGTGAAAGGTTTGGGAAAGGGCTGGTTCAACAGAAGTTCTGACAGAAAAGAAGAAAAAGGAAAAGGAAAAGCTCAGAGGGAGCTTTAGCTTCAGGGCCTCTGTCGCCACCAGCTGGCCGGAGGCGGTAACGCGGGCCCGTGGGCTCCCTCTCCACCAGGTGCTCCTGGGACTGCCCTCCCCCCCTCCCCTCCCCCCCCAGGCTCTGTGCCACCTCCTGGCAGCCATGAGGGAGGGGGCTCCGCCCTGGGCACCAGAACAGAGGCTGGAATTCTGGGTAGGTCTGTCCCAGGAAGACACTGCAGATGATGGAACTTTTCTAAATGATGGTTATTAAGACCAAAATTCAATTAACCGCACTAGAGGAGAGCCTGGACTTCTTACCATTCTCTCCGCAGAAAACAAATTATGAAACTGGTATTATATGGAGACCAAGGAGTATGCAGCCCTAACAATGTAGAAAGAGAAATAAAGAGACATGTAAGTCACACAGTAATAGTTGTTGTTACTACTGTCTTTTGAATGTTGTCTTACTAGTCATTTTATTTAACATTTGTGATTCATTGTGGCTTTACTTGTTATTCTGAATAAGCATTACATGTTCTGCATAATTTTCTATCGTTTTTCTTAAATAACTGCACTCCCCCCCCCCCCCCCCCCCCCAGAACTGAATAAGATGCAGGCCCCACAAATTCTGCCCGTGCCTGAGCTTGGGTGTACTTGAGGCTGCTCTTTTTTAATTTTCTTTAATCCTCACCCAGGGATATTTTTTCTATTGACCTTTAAAGAGAGTGAGTGGAAGGAAGGGAGGAGAGAGAGAGAGAGAGAGAGAGAGAGAGGGAGAGAGAGAGAGAGAGGGAGAGAAACATCGATGTGAGAAACAAACATGGACTATTTACCTCCGCTCCAGATTGGACCAGGGAGTCATACCTGACACTTGGGTCTGTGGCCAACGCCCTAACCACTGAGCCAGGCAACAGGGCTGCTCCTGGAAGAGCACAGAACTGCAGGCTGAGATCAGCTTCCGGAGGTCTGTCACTCACTGGGCCCTGGCCTCAGAGCGGTCTGGATTTCTTCCTCACACTCACACACTCACACTCACTCATACACTTTCACAGCCACGTGAGGAGGTCACGGCTGAGGAGCCTGTGGATAAAACATGCCTTTGGGCTTTCCTTTCCCGGCCCCCCTGACAGAATCTCAGGCTCCGGCTCTGCCAGCAGCCGCAGGGTGGCTTCCGCCTGTGTGAGCACCTGCGGCTCTGCTGCCAGTGCTGTTCTCTGGGCGGCGGGTGCGGAGCCTCCATCCGGCCGAGGCCATGGGCACCCTGTCAGCCTCAGGGCCTCCGTGTGCGAACATCTCCTTCTGGAGCTGGGGAGCGGGCAGCACAGCGGACGTGAGGCTTCTGTGACTGTGGCTGAGCTACTTCCATGCACAGTCCTGACCGTGAACACACGTGGGGGCGGGTGACGGTGTCAGCAGCAGTGTGACGCCAAGGCTGGAGCTGATGGATGGGTGATCACGTACATACCAGTGAGCACATACATGCTAGCGCTCACTACATTCTGACCGTGTTCTAGTCATTGAAATAACATTCCAGGGGGCTGCTCCAGCCGCCCAGGACCCCAGAGGGACCACAGCCAGTTCAACACACTGCCCTTCGACCTGTGTGGCCCTGTCCTCGGCGTGCCCTGTCCCCGGCTTGGCCCTGTCTTTGGAGTGGCCTGTCCTCTGGGGTGGCCTGTCCTCCAGTGGGAGTGTGCATGCAGCCGGTCCCGGCCCTAGCTGTGCAGACTCCAGTGGCACAAAGTCTTCCTCTCCCCTTTATCTATTTATTTTTAATATGTTTTATTGATTTCAGAGAGGAAGGGATAGAGATAGAGAGAAACATGGATGACTAGAGAGAATCATTGATCAGCTGCCTCTTGCACACCCCCTACGGGGTCGGGGGGGGGGGGGGGCTGATCCTGCAACCCGGGTGTGTGCCCTTGACCAGAACCAAACCCAGGACCATTCAGTACTCAGGCCAATGCTCAATCCACTGAGGCACACCCTCTCCTTTTTAAGTAACATAGAGAAGCCTTTCCCTGTGAAATGGAAAGAAAAAAAATTCCATAAACGCCAGCGGTTTTATAGAAGCCTCGGGTCCTGAATCAGCCGGGGTGAGAGCAGCTGGTCCCAGACCTCCAAGCACATGACAGAGCCCAGCCCCCGGGCGCTGTGGGTCCCGGCCACTCCAGACCCCTGTGTGAAGGGAGGGCCTGACCCCTCCCTCCAGGACTCGCCATCAGCTGTTGAAGATGAAGTCTAGCCCTGGACTGTAGATCGAAGAGTCCCGGGTTGGATTCCTGTCAAAGGCAGGGACCTGGGTGGCAGGCTCCGCCCCGGCCCTGGCCCTTGTTGAGGTTCCTGCAGGAGGCCACCAAACGGAGGGTCTCTCCCACATGGATGTTTCTCTCTGTCTCTCCCTCTCTCTTCCACTGGCCCTAAAAATCAATGGAAACATATCCCTGGGTGAGGGGGTGGTGGGGGAGGGAAGGCAAGAAAATAAAGTCTGGGTTGCTTTTTTAAAAAACTGTAAAACTATATGTTTGTTGTAGAAAATCCTGTCAGCGGGAATAACGTGAAGAAAACATAATCATGCAGAACTCTGCTGCCCAGAGCCTCTGGGAGCAAGGGCCCCCAAGGCCTCAGTGGCGGCACCTGGCAGCTCTCCCTTACCCAACCCTCTCCCCTGCCCAGCAGAGCTGCTCAGGGAGAGAGACCTCAGCTCCCCAGTCCAGGGCTTGGCCTGGTTAGGGTTAGGAGTAGGCTTAGGGTGAGGTTGAGGGGTAGGGTTGGGCTTTGACATCAGGGAGACAGCTGTGACAAGTCAGAGAAAATCACCTTCCACTTTGGGGGCACTGCCCAGGGCCCAACACAAGTACTTACTAGTCTGGTTGCCTGGCCCCGAGGGCCGGCTTTCTGCCCCATTTGCAGGGAAGGCCCTGCCCTGAGGACAGGGGAACCTCTTGCTGGCTTGGAGCTTGGAGCTCAGGACAGGGAGCTCAGGACAGTGAGCTCAGAAAGATGGGGCATTTGTGGCCAGGTGGTACCCTCTTCCCCATTCACAGGGCCCCAGGGCCTTATGCACTGGTTAGGGTTAGGATTAGGCTTAGGGTTAGGTTGAGGGGTAGGGTTGGGCTTTGAAATCAGGGAGAGAGCTGTGTCAAGTCGGAGAAAATCACCTTCCACTCTGGGGGCACTGCCCAGGCCCCTCCAGAGGTACTTACTGGTGTGGTTGCAGGGCCCGAGGGCCGGCTTTCTGCCACATTCACGGGGAACGCCCTCCCCTGAGGACAAGGGAACATCTCACTGGCTTCCAGTCTGGAGCTAAGGACGGTGGGGCTTTTGCGTCCACTGGTGACCCAGGTCCACATTCACAGGGCCCCAGGGCCCTACCCACTGGAACTCTTCCAGCTGTTGCCTCTCGCCCCAACCCACTCTACCCTTGACAGCTACCCGCAGACCTCCTGGCCTCCCTGACGAGCCCCCAACCCCTCCCTATGTCCCAGCTGTCTGCAGGCCAGCCTGTGGGTCATCGTGTCCCTGCCCACCAGCCTTTCTCCTCCTGACTTCACCACTTCTTGCTGCTCACCTAGCCCCGCCCCCTTGTTCTCTGGACTGCCTGCAGCTGCTCACCTGGCCCTACACCAGTGTTTCCCAAACTTCTCTCATGATGAGAATCACCTGGTGGAGTTGTTAAAACACAGATTCCTGAATCCCAACTAAGAAGTGCTAAACTAGAATTTTTGAGAACATATAGGTAAAATTGCAACTTAGTACTCTGTATATAAAATCTGTCTTAGAGCACTAGTTAAGTATACAATTTTACCTATATGTTCCCAAAAATTCTAGTTTAGCACTTCTTAGTTGGGATTCAGGAATCTGTGTTTTAACAACTCCACCAGGTGATTCTCATCATGAGAGAAGTTTGGGAAACACTGCCCTACACCCTCCTTGATTTGATCAGTTTCAGGTGTGGGCCTGGGCCCGCCTCCTTGTTCCGGAAGCCCTGCCCCAGGGTTCATTGGAACAATGAGCTAACAGCACCTGCCAGGCTGCCCTGCTCCTCAGACACAGAACAGCCCCCACATCTGGGAGTCCTGCCAGGTGCCTAAATCCACCCAACGCACATGGCCTTCTGCTCATAGGGTGACTGACGGGTCCCCAGGCTTGGGTAGACCAGCCAGCCCCCCGCTTCAGGACAGCCATGGGCCTCCTGTGCCTCAGGGGCTTCCCCAAACCCATAGCTCCCACCAAGGGGCAGCTCACAACAGAGTGTTCAGGGACGCCCGCAGCCCTGTCTGTGGCCTTCGACATCGGGGAGAGAGCTGTGTCAAGTCCGAGAAAATCACTTGACAGTCTGGGGGCACTGCCCGGGCACCTCCAGAGGTACTCACTGGTTGGGTAGCCTGGCCAGGAGGGCCTGCTTTCTGCAACATTCACAGGAAACACCCTGCCCTGAGGACAAGGGAACCTCTAGCTGGCTTCCAGCCTGGAGCTCAGGACAGTGAGCTCAGGAAGGTGGGGCTTTTGTGGCCACTTGGGACCCTCGTCCCATTCACAGGGCCCCAGGGCCTTACGTACTGGTTAGGGTTAGAATTAGGCTTAGGGTTAGGTTGAGGGGTAGGGTTGGGTTTTGACATCGGGGAGAGAGCTGTGTGAAGTCGGAGAAAATCACCTTCCACTCTGGGGGCACTGCCCGGGCCCCTCCAGAGGTACTTACTGGTCTGGTTGCAGGGCCCGAGGGCTGGCTTTCTGCCCCATTCACGGGGAACGCCCTGCCCTGAGGACAAGGGAACCTCTCCCTGGCTTCCAGTCTGGAGCTAAGGGCGGTGGGGCTTTTGCATCCACTGGTGACCCAGGTCCACATTCACAGGGCCCCAGGGCCCTACCCACATGGAACTCTTCCAGCTGTTGCCCCTAGCCCCAACCCACTCTTACCTTGACAGCTACCTGCAGACCTCCTGGCCTCCCCGCCGAGCCCCCAACCCCTCCCTAGGTCCCTGCTGTACCCAGGCCGCCCAGCGGGTCACCGTGTCCCTGCCCACCAGCCTTTCTCCTGCTGACCTCACCACTTCTTGCTGTTCACCTGGCCCAGCCCCCTTGTTCTCAGGACCTCCTCCACCTGCTCACCTGGCCCCGCCCCCTTGATGACTGGACCTGGTTCACCTGTGGGCCTGGGCCCGCCTCCTAGTTCCAGAAGCCCCGCCCCATGGTTCATTGGACCAATGAGCGAATAGCACCTGGGCTGCCCTGCTCCTCAGACACAGAAAAGCCCCCACCTCTGGGACCCTCTCAGGTGCCTAAATCCACCAATTGCACATGGCCCTCTGCACTCCAAACCAGTTTTTGCAATGAGATTTATTTTTATTCAAATTTTCACTATTATTTCTTTTCCCCATCAAATACCACTTTATTACTTATTGTGCAAGGCATTGTACACTTTCACAGAAATAGCTCTGCTAATTAAGATGATGCAGTTTTATGAATACAGACTTGAACACCAGAGGTAGAATTACTATAAGAGGTATAGAGAGCTGCACTCCCAAAGATGAATTCCTTTCTTACCAAAGTGTGGGGTGCTACACTCTCCCTTTTCCCTTCCCGATGGTGGGTAGGCCTGTTGAATAGGCTGATCCCTCTCTCAGACAAGATTCCCTGGCCAGTGAGGCAGGAAGAGGCCTCCCAGATCACCTTTCCCCAGTGGCAATTCCTGCCTTCCCAGTGGCCCTTGCAATGCTGGCTGGAGCCTGGAATAGTGCCCCTGAGTCCCCCTGCTCTGTCTGCATTTGTGAAGTGTGGATGTAATGCGATTTCTGAACTTCCTTCACCCAGACCGATTTAGAGAAAAGAAGCTCTGTCCCCCAAGTTGGTCTGTGCCTTAGAATCACTGGGGAATTCTAACAATTCCCAACCTGCACTGCATCCGACTCACTAGGTTAGAGAGGCACTGGTATTTTTGGAAGCTCCCGGGGAGGGTTCAGTGTCCAGGCAAGCTAGGGAATGACTGCCTTAAGGTGCTAGAGTGGGGAAGTTTTCACCTTCAGCACCAGCCCCCATATGGCCTGACAAGCAGCCAGAGCTTCAGGCATAGAGGAGTCTCCATGCCGAGATGCTGTGCTCTGTCCGTCTCAGTGTTGTTTTTGGTCAGCCTGTGGAGGGACTGTCTCACTTGATGTTGTGTTTTGTTTTCCAGCCGAAGGAATGTGGCTCCACAAGGGTGCATGTTTTAAATCAAGTCAACAGAGTGCTGCGGGTTTTACATCAGAACAATGTAAGTTGGTCAGGTGATGGGGCCACGTGGGTGCCATCGGGATTGTTTACTGTTGAAACCAGCCACCTGCTCTGTGCATGGACCTCGGCTCCTTTATGGAAACATTTTCCTATGAGTAAAGGAGTAGTCACTCTTTTTCTGATTAATGAGTTAAAGGATAGGAACATATTTTTTATTTTTTGAGATTTAAGTTTACCTGATTTCTCTGATCATTCACATGTATGGCTGTCCAGATGTGCTCAACCAAAACCCTCAGCTTCTGTGGAGAACTTGTCTTATTTTCTTTATCTAACCTTTATTCTCTCTTATTGTGTCAGGTGGATTTGGTGAATATCGGAGGAACTGACATTGTAGATGGAAACCACAAGCTGACACTGGGTTTGCCGTGAAGCACCATTTTGCACTGGCAGATGGGGGATTTTCAGTTACTTATTACTGGTCATTGGAAATGTGTCCTTTGTGTATTCGTTTCTTAGCTCTGCATCACAGAGCACCACAAACCGGGTGGCTTCAACAACAGAAGTTATTTTCTCCCAATTCTGGAGGCTACAAATCTGAGATCAACGTGTCAGCAATGATTTTTTTTTTCCCTGCAGCCTCTTTCCTGGGCTTGTGGGTCCTTTATCCCTCTGAATCCACATGGTCTTCCCTCTGTGTATGTCATATCCTAATCTTTGCTTCTGATGTCAAGAAACTTGTCATATTGGATGAGACCTCTCCCCTCCATTTGATCTCCACTTGCCTTAATTACCTCTTTCAGGACTCTCTAAATAAAGTCACATTACAAGGTACTGGGGGATAGGACTTCAACATAGAATTTTGTGGAGGGCACAATTCAATGCCTAACTGCCTAACTGTTTGGAATGAAAGAAACTGACAAACTGCTTTATTTTCCTAGCCTCGACAAAAAGAAGATGCCTTTTAAAAATATTGAATTTAAAAATTTTAGACATCAAAACCTTGCTAAAATAGCTTAAAGAATTTCCAGGTACTGTTACTCAGATTCCCCAAAGGTTAACAATTGTCTATATTTGTGTTTTCTCTTTTTCTCTTTGCCTAAATACTTCAGTGTGTATTTTCTGAAAACAAACTGTTCTCTTAAAATCAGGGAGTTCTCTTACATAACTACTATATATTAACATAATATAAAATGTGTACGATAAGATTAATAGTTCTAACTTACTTATCATGTCTCTTTTATCTCTTTAATCCGGAATAGTTTCTGAGTATTCGTGTTTTATGATATTGTCATTTTTGAGAAGCGCTGGACAGTTATTTTGTAGAATCTCCCGTTCTGTGGGTTTGGCTGATATTTTCTCATGATTAGATTCAGGTTTTTCATTTTGGGCAGGCATGCCGCAAAAGTGACATTGATTTGTTCTCAGTGCACTCACCTGGAAGCACACACTGTCCGTTAGGCTTGTTCTGGCAGAGTCAACGTTCATTGTTTGGGTAATGTGGTATCTGCCTATGCCTCCACCAAACGTGACTGCCCTATGTTATTAAAAAATGTCTTGTGAGATATTCTTGAGACTGTGTAAATATTCAGCTATTTATCAAATCTTCCCCATTAGTTTTAAGATCCATTCATAATTCTTAGCTGATCAGTTATTATTATGATGCTTGGCCAATAGTAAATTTCTAATGTCATTGTTCCATTTATATTGTAAGGAAGGGCTTTCCCTTGTCTCTTGTTTATCTGTCTGTCCATCCACTTTTTTATTCATTCAATGTACACACAGTGTACACTCAAGGATTTTTACGTATTTAATAGGCTGTAATTTTTTTGCTATTATTGTCTACTAGAGGCCTGGTGCATGAAAATTTGTGCAATGCAGGGGGGAACAGGGGTCTCTCAGCCCGACCTGCCTCCTCTCATGGTCTGGGAGCCCTAAGGAGATGTCCTACTGACGGCTTAGGCCTGTTCCCCATGGGCCAAAGCTGCAGCCTGGCCTTCCTCTGTGAGAGGCAATCGGGCCAATCAGGGGGAGGTGCTGCCCCCATCACCACGTTGTTGCTGTCACTGCTGGCCACAGCAACCTTCCCTTAGCCCTTGCAGCTGCTGCAGCTGCTGACTGCCCTCAGCGCTTGCAGCCGCCCCTCCCTGCTTTGTCTGGAAATAGGTCTGGAAGGACATCCAGAAGACATCTGTCTATCCAGTCTAATTAACATATTACCCTTTTATGAAAATAGATTTTGACTCTTAAATTATACTAAATTTGGCTCATGTGATTGACCCCCCCCCCCTTAAATCAGCTCTGTGTCCTTTTGACATATCCACATCATTCTTTGAGCACTTCCTTAAAACACATGTATTTCTTTAGAGTAATACTGTGCAATATTAGTTCTTGATTATAATCGGGAAAGTAACTTCATTCTTTGATTTTGCATTCAGTCAAAAAAGTCTTCCTTGCATCCTTATCTTTTGTAGAAAATCAAAACAGTTGCTTTTCTATCAAAAGTTCTTTGTAAATGTATAGTATTAAAATATTACTCTTTTAGGGATTATGAAAGTAATGTTTATTGTAAGTGAATCTAATATGAGTATTGTTAAGATATAGAAAGTACTATGGTAATGTATAATGGTGAAGTAAAAAATCACCTTCAAAATTCTAGTACTTCAAAATAATCGCTGTTTAAAGTGAAATTTGAAATAAATTGAATCACCAGTGACCTGATCCCTATGGTTAAGTAATGAAATAGTTCTCATGCAAGGACTCGATCCCAGTAGCTGCTTTACGTCATAGGCGGACATGGTCTCTCTGGCAAGTGAAAGATGTCATGAAGGACATCATGTCAGCCTTGCAGCAGACAAACAAGGAGAAGATCCTGCTGAGCTGGGTGCGCCTGTCCACCAGGCCATACAGCCAAGTCAATGTCCTCAACCTCACCACCATCTGGACAGACTAGCTCGCCTTTAATGCCCTGCTTCACTGACATAAGTGAGAATGACTCTCCTTAGTTGTGGGCTTTCCAGATGTGTATCTCCTCCCTCCCTCCTTCACTGCTCCTCCCTAAAGCCCCTCCCCACTAGCCCTGCTGTCCTCTCAGTACAGGTCCTACCAAAACATTAAGAAAAGTAAAATCATGGAAAAAATCTAACCACCAAGTCTTTATTCTGTGGACTTAAATGACACAGCACAGCCACAGCTGCTTCTACATATTCATAAGTTAAAACATTTAAAATGATTCATATAGTTCAGTCCCACTCATTCAGCATTAATCAGAAATATATGCAAAGAATTGTGCTAGTGTCCATTCTTATACCAAAAGGAAAGTTCTATAATTCAGTGCAGTCCCGACTTATTATACAAAATTATTTTTTTTCATGAAATTTATAAACAGATTCTAAATATATGAAAGACCAAAAGCCCATGAAGAGCCAGTACAATTGTGAAACAGATCTAGGCTGAAGTACTTCTCAAACAGAAAGCAAAAGTATTGATGAAGCTACATTAATTAAAACTATGGTGCTATAAATAAGTACGCTAATTTAATTACAGGCTGAACCATATGAAATTGCCAGTGCTTGACTGTTATTTTGACGTACAACAATGGCAGTTTCTATACTCAACCTAACAGAATAAAGTTCTCAGAAATAGCACCATCCTGATATATAACTGAACTGAATGCTATTAAAATAGATGGTATGGGACAACTGGTTACCCATATGTAAGTAACTGAGTTGGATCTTTACCTCACCTTACCCACAAATAAATTTCAGATGCATCAAGGATTTAAATGTGAAAGGTGAAATTTCTTATATGTTTTATTGCCATTTTAAATAATTTATTGTTTCAAGTTTTGTTTCCTGTATAGTATGCTGTGCTTATATATAAAAATATAATTGATACCACTACATCTTAGATCAAGAAACTTGTTAAAATTTTACAAAATTAAGTTTGTTTCTGCAGAATTAATGCATTTTTGGTAGACCATCCATAGATTATAATAGTCCCCTCCTCTCCCCTCCCCTCCTCCCTCTTCCTCTTCCCTCTCTTCCCCTCCCCTTCTCTTTTTCCCCTGTTCATTTGTGCCTTGCCTTTCAATACAATATTGATTTGAATTGGTAATAATGAGAAGAATATTTTGTTCTTGAAAATGAAGGGCATGTTTTTAATGTTTTACAATAATAATGATACTTGCTGTAGCTTTTTTTGAGATATATAATTAAAATTTGGTTAGAGAACCTCCACACCCAATCTTTTTCACTGTATCAGTTTAGAGAGGTTAACTGTTCCTAGTTGGATAAGACATGTAGTCAGAAAACTTGAGTTTTAGCCTAAACTTTTTTCCATTAACTACCTAATTGGTTCAATAAGTGTGTTTGTAGTACATTTCCTGTGTTAGGCTCAGGTTGTATAACAGAGAAAAACACCCCTATCTCCTTGGGGTTTATGTGCAATTAGAGGGAGGCAGACAATAAAGAAAGAATAGGAAATGTGAGTTGTGTAGCAAAAAGCTGTGGTAAACATGCTGAAGAGAAATGTAGCTGGCAAGAGGGGAGGCCAGTGGGTGCAGGGTGTGAGTAGGAAGAGTGATAGGAGAGGAAGTCTGAAAGGAATCAGGGGTGGAGTGGGCGAGGCAATCCCAGGAGGTAGGTGAGTGTAGGATGCAATAACAGATGGAGTGCACAAAAATGATCAACTTTTGTGTAAGTCAGCACACAAAATGTCCAGTTTTTAGGATTAAAAGAAAATCTAGATAGACATGAAATACTAAGCAATATAATATGGAGAGAGTGAGTGGAGGGTAATTCTCTCAGGACGTTTGGTTTAGGAATATCCTGTGTAAGCTGGATTTTCCACTCTGCTAATAGTGGACTTTCAATAAGAGAATTAATTCATTAGTATTAATGGTGGTAATTGATGTATTTAGGTTAATTTTTCATTTTTTTACCTATTTATTTTGAGCTTTTTATTTCTTTTTCTCTGTCTTTTTTTTATATCTTATATTAATAGGTTCATCCTCCTCTTATTTTTCTTTAACTATTTGGAAAATATTATAAACTATTTTTAATCTTCTAGTGATTACTCTAGAAAATTTAATAGGTATGTTTAGCCAATACAGGAAACTTAGAATATTTTATCCATTGTTTTTATTTTTATAAGTTACTTTAAAATACTACATATTTGACAAAGTTTTGGTATATAAAGTTAAACTTTTTAATTTAAACTCACAAACAAAATAATCTAAAACTGCAATGTGTTAGATTATAACAATGACCACTTTGTTACCACATGTGTTGTCTTCAATGTATTTTATTTGTGTGGTATTTTCAGACCTGATCTCTTCAGCTGGGATAGAGTTGTCAAGATGTCCCCTACTGAGAGACTTGAACATGCCTTCAGCCAGGCTCAAATGTAGTTGGGAATTGAAAAGCTGTTAGATCCTGAAGGTATTGTGCAGTGCTTAAGTTTAATCTTGATTTTGCTGCACAATTTTGGATATTCGAAGAGCTGTGTTTTTTGTTGTTGTGGTTTGTTACTTTTAGGAGGAATTATGAGAACTGAGCAGTGTTCTTTCGTTTGAAACATGGTGCAAGTCATTTTATCGCAGTTATTGGAACTTTTGTACTTAACAATTTGTAGGATCCTGTAGGAGGAAATTTAATTACCTCATTGACGAATAGTTATTTGTTACCAGCAGAAGAGTTAAAGTTTTAAGAAAATATAATTATTAGATAACCATTTCAGTATTTGGTTTAATTTTACTGAAATGCAGTTTTATACTAGTACTAGCGGCCCGGTACAAGAAATTCATGCACAGGGACGGGGGTGGTGAGGGGAAGGGGTGTCCCTTAGCCCCGCCTGCACCCTCTCCAATCTGGGACCCCTTGGGGGATGTCTGACTGCTGGGATCGGGCCTAAACCAGCATTCAGACATCTCTCTCACAATCCAGGACTGCTGGCTCCTAACTGCTCACCTGTATATGATGTGAAAACTTTAGTTACAAATGTTGTGGAATTTAATTCTAGACTTACTTTTATAATGTTAATAAAATCTGGCATTATCTTAAATGTCAGCATTATCTTTGAGCATTTGGGAAAAGCTTATAGGGAAGAATTTAAAGAATTAAGATACTGAACAAAATTAAGAAAGTGTCTATGCCTTGTCTCTTCTGTCATTATATGAAACATGAACTTAATGAGCTATGGTACTGCAAAAATTATATAATAGTATTGTTTATGGGTGCTGAGGATAGTTATTTTATATCTCCTACTGAGCTGTTCACATATTTTGTACATCTAATTTAAGCTGGTCTTTATTTCCTTCCCCTTTTAGATGTTGCTGTTCAGCTTCCTGAAAAGAAATCCATAATTATGTATTTAACATCTTTGTTTGAGGTGCTACCTCAGCAAGTCACCATAGACGCCATCTGTGAAGTAGAGACTCTCCCAAGGAAATACAGGAAAGAATGTGAAGAAGGAGATATTAATATACAGGTAAAGATAAATTTTTATTGAAATGTTTGACTGGCTGTCTTTGTTATCTCTTAGGTACCAGATAAAAACACTTTTAGAAGATTTATTTTTCTTCCCTTGTAAAAGAATGTTTTCATTAATTTTAGAGAGAGAGGAAGGGAGGAAGATATATATATATATATATATATATATATATATATATATATATATATATAGAGAGAGAGAGAGAGAGAGAGAGAGAGAGAGAGAGAGAGAGAAACATTGATTGGCTGCCTCCTACTGGAGACTGTGCCCCAAACCCAGTCATGTGCCCTAACCAAAAATCAAACTGATGACCTCTTGGTGCATAGGGGAAATGCTCCACCAACTGAGCAGCAATGGCCAGGGCAGAGGATTTTTTTTCTTGTCTGAGAACATCTTGGCTTGTCCACTTGCATATGCCTTGGAAGTTCAATTTATCAGTTAGCCTGCTGTCACATGTGTGTAATAGAAAACCATAACTCAACTGATTTCTTAAGAAGAAATGCACTGCTTCACACAATAAGGGGGCCCAGGGCTGTGATCATGCTGCTGCATGATTTGCTGAAGAAACAGTGATTTTCCATCATTTGGTCACCATCTTCCATCAGTGTCATTTTCTTTGACAGATGGTTTCTCTCATGTCAGCTTTGCTTTGTTCTAAGTACTAGTTTTCTTTTTCTGCTTTTCATTTCGTCTTTAGCAAAAGGATTTTTACCATTATATTTTCACAAGGGCTATCAAAATACAAGGTTTATTTTTTCTTTCATTTAGAAAGAATGACCATATGTTACTCAGTGGGTTTTTCACTTAAAGATTTATAATACTTTTACTCATTCGGATAAAGATTCATTTTTTAAAATAAAGTTATGAATTTTTTCCTGAATTATCCTGCCCTGAATTAATACATATTTAATGTCTGTGGGATATAGATGTTTCTTTAAACCCAACAGGAATAAATGAAATCACTCAGACCAAGTACACTGAGTGAAGAAAACAGGGCCCAGGCTTAATTTTGAGGAGATTCGTGACTTACAGATTGGCTGCAGAGTCGGGAGGAAAACCAGCGTGGGGTTCCTGAGGCAGAGAAAGGAGGGTTTCAGGAGGGTGGGCAGTCAGCCATGCAGTGGGGCTGAGAGTTTAAGTTAATAGAGAGGGTGACCAGCTCTCTAGGTTTGCTTGGGACAGTTTGGTTTATGCGTGTTGTCCTAGCATCGTTTTTATAAAAATGTCCTAGTTTGTTGGCTAATCACATGGTCAACCTAACGGCGGTGCTAGAAAAGTGGATTTGTCAGTGGGAAGGTGTTTGGTGACATTGGCAAAAGCCTTTTCAGTTGGGTGGTGGGGGACCAACACCAAAACTGAAAGGGACTGTTAACAAATAGGAGCTGTCCAATCCATGAGAATTTCTTGTTTCCCCTCTACATTGCTGTATGTTTGAAACATATAAACATTGTGGATGGGAAGTGGTTAAGTGAAGATGGGCTGTCAGCAAATTTTAAAGAAGTTTTGCTCTAAAAGGGAACCAATGAACAAAAAAGAGTTCATTTGTTTATAAGATTCTAAAGTAAATAAAAATATTCCATGGTTTGGGATGAATTTATTCCCATGGGTTTAAAACAACAACAACAACAACAATAAACCCAGACCAGCAAGTGAACTAGAGGTAGCAGCCTCCAAAAATCACCATCGGCAGCCTGTATGTGTGCCTGCCTTTTAGGGTCGAAAATAAAATGCTAACATGCATTTCAGTAAAAGCAGTTTCGCTAGTGTCAGAGCAGAGTTCTAATCTTCATGTCCTTTTCTTTAACTGAGATTTATCCTTTAAGGCCCACACCATCCTGCACGCACCTTTCCTATTTTAGCCCTGGCTGAACTCAAACAGCATCTCTTACTGGGACCACGGAGTTTCCAGCTTCACTAAGAGCCATTTTACTTTTATTCAGAAGTGATTCAAGTGGGTACTTGTCACTTCCCACCTATGTGAGCATCCCCGTGAGCACAGGATCCAGGAGAGCAGGCTGTTCTGTGTTCTTGAGGTACCAATAATGCCCTTTGAGTAGCTCCAGCCTGGCTTTCCCAGCGCCTGGGAACTGGCTGCATGTCTGAGACAAAGTGGGCTCTTCCTGTGGGCTGCTCTCCATGCAGCATGTCCCTGTTGAACAAACACCTCATCGTCACGCTGCCTGTGGGTTTCCTCTCGGCTTTGTTTTCCTAGAGCTCAGCGCCGGAGGAGGAGCACTGAGCCCGCGGGCTGACACCCCCAGCACCATCACCGAGGTGCACATGGACCTGGACAGCTACTAGACAGCCCTGGAGGAGGTGCTGACCTGGCTGCTTTCTGCCGAGGACACGTTCCAGGAGCAGGACGACATCTCAGCGGACGTGGAGGAAGTCCATGAGCAGTTTGCCACCCACGAGGTAAGTCATCTGTGGCCCGTGAGGGGGCCATGCCCGCCACGGTGCCTGTGCCTACTCGGGCTCTGCCCTGATGTGTGCGCTTCCAGCATTCTGCCCCACGGGAAGGTCATGGCACATTTTAGGACTCGTGACATTTAAATAAGGGCTTTGTTTAAAGTCGGCAGGGGCGATTCTCACTGTGCATTGGAATTAGGTCTCAGATTTTAATATTATTGTAACATGTAACTTCTGTGAAGCCACGGACACAAAGCAGTGCACAGCACTGCTGGTTTCTGAAGTGCATGGTTATCCTTAAAACACCAAGTGGCTAATTAATACAATGCACTCAGTCTTTGGACTTGGAATGTTCCCCAGGAAGCGGTTATTTTTATTTATTGTACGATTAAGCAAATGCCGTAGCCAGTGTTCATGCACACTTCTATACAATGAACATTTCCTACTATTTTGAGAGTATAGTATATTGCACTGTAGTGATTAGCTTGTATGGAGATTTCTTTAAGGTGAAGTAGGTTTGTTTTTGGGCCAGTATGTGAGTCGACAAGTCTTATATGCTGTTTTGGTTTGAAAATAATAGCAATTGTCGGGTTCTTTAAGCAGTTTCTCTTGGGTGAGCACGGTGTTTTATTTATTCTGTTTTCTCATAATTCCATGACATGGTCTCTCAGTATCATCATCAGCATTTACTTAAAAATAGTTACTATTAGCAGATGTAATATTGTTTTCTTTGATAGATTCCCCTATTTTTAGTTAGGCCCCTGCCTCTTTCCTATATTCAAAGTTGGGCCAAAGTCTACTTTATTTGCCCTCTTCATGCCTGCCTTTTTTTGCATCCCTGATATTGAAACATTAATTTATTTACTTTTTTTCTTCAATGAGCTGCTCACAAGTCACAGTGATGTCCTCTTCCAGGCTTTTATGATGGAGCTGACTGCACACCAGAGCAGTGTGGGGAGCTTCCTGCAGGCAGGAAACCAGCTGATAACACAGTGGACTCTGTCCGATGAAGAGGAGTTTGAAATCCAGGAACAGATGACCCTGCTGAATGCTAGGTGGGAGGCCCTCAGGGTAGAGAGTATGGACAGACAGGCCCGGTGAGTGGAAGCAAAGAAATGAATACTTTATTCCACTATGTGTGTTGTCCAGTTGAGTTGAAATAAAGGTCTGTGAATGCAAGATAATTACAGAGCTTGCCTTGTAAAATGTGTGATGTTGCTGGAGTTTTGTATGATCTTGATGTTATAACCAAAATAAAAGGTAGAAGTTGGAGTACAGACATAAGGTATAGGAAAGGATATTTTATATGGATAGATATTGATGTGCGGTATCAAATTGGCTAACCATTAACTCAATGTGAAGACAGGACTATGTAGTATTTATTTACAATTTGTTACATTTTCCAAAGCAGTCCTGCCCCCCTCCACTCCCCCAGGCTCCCATGGTTCTTTCCCCCCTCTCTGCATTGTGTATTAAGGTGCAAACTACATTCCATTGCAATTTCCACCTATTTAACATGCAGGAATTCCTGATTGAAGAAACAATGATTCTGATAGGAATGGTGGCTGCTGTTATTTTCATTCTTGTACTGCATTTAATTGATTCCATTTAGGAGGAAAATGAAAGTGTGTGTGTGTGTGTGTGTGTGTGTGTGTGTGTGTGTGTTGTTTCTATATTTAAAGACTAAGTGCTGCTTTAAATGGTTAGACAGGAGTGAGTTTCCTTGCTCCCCACACTGTACCCCCACCCTACCGAGATTGTTTGCTGCCAGGAGTGTGTATTGTGTACATTTGCCTTTGCAAAGGGGAAAAGCAAGTGGGGCTGATGCTGTGTCCCTCCCCACAGGCTGCATGACGAGCTGATGGAGTTGCAGAAGCAGCAGCTGCAGCAGCTCTCTGCCTGGTTGACTCTCACGGAAGAACGCATTCAGAAGATGGAGACTTGTCCCCTGGATGGAGATTTACAATCCTTGTAAAAAGCTGCTAGAAGATCATAAAGTAAATCTGGCTCGTTTTTTTCTTTTCTATCTTATCAAATATGAAACAGCAGCACCTACCCTTCTCACGGGCTTCTGTCCTTACTGCAGGGATGGGACACTTTTCAGTGTCCCCTGCTAATCAGCAGCTTAGAGGCCGGAGTCCATGAGGACGTGGCTTTACTAACATTTTATGTGGGTATGTATAGTGCTCTTAAGAAAGCACAGAGCTTCCCTAAGATTCTCAGGGGTTGTTTTGGACCTGTAAGTGGTTAAGTACTCTAGTGTGTGAGCATCAATACCGTGCAAAGAAGCAAACTCTCAGATTTATCTGTATTACCCTTAAGGAAATCTATTGCTTCTCCAATCTGGAAAAGTATCTGGCACTAAATGAAGAATCAAAATTTAGTGTATAATTTAATTTCATCACAAATTAAGGAGAAAACTTTTCATAGTCAAGGCAAGGTAGCAACTAGCCTCCCTGCAAGTTGTCTGAATAATCTTATTTTTCATTGAAATATCTGGATAACTGATACATACATATATTTACAGATAAATACAGTTTTAGGGATACTTTAAATGCAACTCAAAGGTATTTGACAACACTGTTGGTAGTGTTTAGATAAATTACCTGTATACATACATCTTAGCACCTGCCATGCTCTTCCTGTGTTAGGAGTGAGACTGAAAGTCATTTTTATCTTTATCTGCTTTCCTGGATAGCTATTCAGAATAGCTTCCGACTATCAAATATTATCTACTCATCTCTCACTTTATGCCATGCTGCACTAGAGAAAAAGATCTTTGTATAGTTAAATTCAGGACTTTTTAAAATTACCAACTCTACATTCTTACCTTAATTCCTAGTATAGGCATTCAACTCATTTATGCTACATTATTATTATTATTATTATTATTTTGGCCACAATTTGGACTGAAAGTAAAGACATCCCACTTGCCATCTGTTATGACACTGCATTTTCAAACTGCTTTGGTTCATACTGAAATGTAAAGATGTATAATGGGCTTGTTTCATTAGTAGAACACTTTGGGTAATGATTGAAAATTTAAACACGATGCCTCATTAAATGTCCTTAATTACTATTGACAACCAAGTGGATTTTAAATAGGTAAATGTGAGAGAGTAGAGATAATGGTATATCTTAATTTTTTTCTTTCTCTAGAGCAGTGTTTCCCAACCTTCTCTCATGATGAGAATCACCTGGTGGAGTTGTTAAAACACAGATTCCTGAATCCCAACTAAGAAGTGCTAAAGTAGAATTTTTGGGAACATATAGGTAAAATTGTATACTTAACTAGTGCTCTAACACAGATGTTATATACAGAGCACTATACAGAACATATAGGTAAAATTGCATACCTAACTTAGTGCTCTTCTACCCTTCTACATTGTAGAAGGGTAGAAGAGCACTAAGCTGTCCTCCCCAGCTGGGGTTCCACAGCGTATGGTGACAGGAGGACCTCGGTACCATTCCTTTCCATCCGCCCTTGGGGAGAGTGGGCAGGATGCTTTATGTGCAATAGTAGCTAGGTTGGGAAGCACAGGAATCAATCTCAACAAGTGGCCCACAGGCTTCTTGCTCAGAATCACTTAAGGAATTTGCTGAAATGTAGATTCCCGGGCTTCAGACAGACCTGAATTCCTGGGACTGGAGCTCCTTGGATCTGCACTTAAAAAAATGTCCATGCATATTAAAATTTGAGAATTTCAGCTGTGTAGGATTTCCTATCCCTGTTTCTTTGGTGGAGCAATGTGTGAATTTCAATAGCAGTTTTAGGGACTTGCTTTTTTTTTTTTTTTCTCTCTCACAAAGGTTATGTTATCAAGTCTTTACAAAGAGGTTGTTTGGTATTTCATTTGACTTAATACTGGAATCATCTGCTATGATGTTGGCAGCTTATGATTTTCAGAAACTTTTGGACATGTGTCTTCATTTAAAGTTGGCTAGTTGTTGTGAGACTTTGTGCAGAAGTTCATAGTTATTACAGTAACCTGAGAGGTAGGCATTCGTGTCTAGCCTGTTTAGACAGCGATTTTTCAGGATGAGGCCTCCTTTCTGGCTCTGTCTTCAACCCGTTGCCCTGTACAAAGCTTTCTCTGGTATTACATATCAAAATAAGATAACATGAATTAAATAATTCTTTGCTCAGATTTAAGTAAAATAGAAATAAATTGAACACTTGTTAGTTATTATCTATATACTGGTAACAAAATAATTTATTTGGAAACTTATTATGAAGAATACTTTAAAAAAAGTAATCAAAATTATTTATTTAGTTTTGCTGGTACTTGTACATATCCTGTGTTTAAATTTTGTGGGGTTTTCTTTGGATCATGAGATATAAAGAGAAAAGAAGTCAATTAAGTATATTTAACAGGAATACTCTCATTTAACACATAGTTTTTATAAGGTTAAAAGTTTTTCCCTAACTTTTGTGTATTACAGATAAAAATTTTCTTGGCATGTAAAGATGGTTAAAAAATTACTGATGTATTGTATTTTGTTTTAAAGACAATTATAGCCTGCATACAATTTCAGCAAAAAAAGTGAATGTTTGCTCTATTTTGAAGATGTCTATAAAATGCTAAATTCTCAATTAAAAACCACAATGTAATGGAAAGGGCAGGAATTTGGAGTTGTCGGTTATAGGATAGAGTTCTAGTTGTGCTACCTTTTAGCTATGTAGTATAAAATAGTTACATCCTATGGAAATTAGTTTTTCTCATCTATAAATATAGAGGATTCATCTTTATTATTTTAAAGCAACTTCTAAAGCTTTGTAATAGAGAACAATTGATGTCAAGAATTTCTTTGAGGATTGTGATAACTGTCTCTGAAAGCTGTGCTGACAAAGGATGGTCTCTCCCTTTACTAGAAACTTGGTGAACGTTGGACACAGTGTGCCGATGGACTGAAGACGCTGGAATAGGTTACACGAAATCAATATCTTGTGGCAGGAAATATTGGAAGAACAGGTATGAAACTGTTATCCATAGAGGTGGAAGGTAACTCATCTTTAATTATGGCATATGAACAAAGTTTATGTTTCTTCTAATTTTAATTATTTGTTATTTTTAAAGTCAGATTTGTATCCATTTTACATGAAGGGTATTCATAGGGATTGTACTGTGCTGCTCATTGTAACAACAATTTGATCTGGGTTATTTTTAAGAATGTTAGTACTTAGACATGCTACTTTCATGGTTTGCTTGACATTATAGTTTCATTGCATTGTACTGGGCAATGTATTTGAACTTGTACCAACACAGTGCCTAGCATATGGTTTGTGCTACATAAATAAGGAATCCACTTAATGTTTTGTGGCTTTTAAATCACAAGAATTTTAATGGTTTTAAAACAGAATTAACTACTGCAATTAATTCGGAAACATTATTTAGCAACACCATTGATTTAACATTTGGATAATAGTATGTCTTTTTCCCACTAAGTATTACCATAGAAAATGAAATTTTAGGTTTTCAGTCAGAGCAGTGGCCCTTTGCCTCCTACATCCTTCCAGAAAAGCAGCCATCAAAACAGAATGCAAATAAGCAAACATTTCTCTGGAAACACCAAACCGTTGTGGTTTAGAAAATAAGCAGATACTCTATTTCCTCATCTCAGTGTCCATTTCAATTATTTTAAAAGCATCTCATTTCTATCTACAAAAGAAGAACTGGATGCTTTTTGGGCAATAAAAACAAGTATGTGATGATTTGTGGTTTAATAAACATGGTGCAGCTAGAACCTCTTCAATAGTGGGGTACAAAATTTGTCCCAGTATAAATTGTTACTCACTACTCCACACCCCCAATCATTGGCCACAGCCTTTCTATTAAGAATTTCATAATGGACCAGATTCTGATTTCTGGAATATTTAAAGTTCACTTTACGTAATACTTACATTTACTTAGACCCTTGTTTTCACTCCAAAGTGTAACATTGAGCAGTTAAAAGTTTAATTTAATAATGACACTAGGAAGGAGACATTGATTGCCAGAGAAAACTATTGTGTTACTTCTGCTAAGTAAAATAATTTAAAATTTGGATAGAATTTTAATTTGGAAAATAAAATAATTACAAGTCAGGTGTAGCTTATATTCTGGCCAGTATTTTAGGTTTACATCTCACCTTGGAATGGCTTTCTGCTAGTGACATAGAAGGAGGGATCCTCTGAAAATGGAGAGTTGAATCCAGCATGGGTACTTAATGTAGAGAAATCTGCGATCCTAGGAAAGACCCCAAGTCAGCCATATCCCAGTTAGAACCTCCTTCATGGGATTATTTCTAACTCAGCTGCCAAGGTCTTGAGCATCAGCAAATGGGCTCTGAGAAATTGGTTCCAAACTTCTGCAGCACCAGCCAGTGTCAAGTGTGGCAGGGGCCTATTCTGTAAAGAACTCCAACCTACCTTTCCAACCTCAGTGTTCCCTCTGCCCTTCCATGTGCCCAGTGCTCAAACCCTGAATTCCCAGTCCCTAGCCCATGGCGAGTCTGCCTGTGCCACAGGAATAGTGCTGGTCCTTCTTTACTGTCAATTCCAATGCATGGGGCCCTGTAGGTGCCTTTGGTTTGGGTTGTTGTTTTGTTGTCTTTGTTTTTTGAAAGAGCGGCTGTATTTCATTTATTTTCTAGCCTTTGTGTTTTTGATTAAGGATTGGCATCGGCCATGGAATGTCCTTAGACCCATCTCCTCATTTTTAAGTTCTCTGCAGCCATCAAGAATCGTGAAGTCATGTATAAATCCCTCACTCTCCCTATCTCCAAACTGGAAGCCATCTCTTAAGTGATGTCTGCACTTTGTATCTTGGGCCATAGTTACCCCTGCTCATATCTTATTATCCTTACTATTACTGAGGGCAGGATCCGCTTTTGCGCTTTATGTCCTTCATCTTCATCTTTTTGTTTGTGTAATATAGAGGAAAGGAATAGTTGTAAAATTCACTGATTAAAAAAAACACAGTTAGAGAAAGAATTGATTCTATTGCAAACACAGAACCAAGAACCCCTCCTCCCCAAACATACACACCCGTCCTACAGAAAAGGGTTGGTGCGGTGGATGCCACATTTTGGGAAGAATTATCCCCATGTAACTATGTTGTTTTCCATCCTGCTTCAAATTGATCTACCTACTTCTGCCTAAAACAACATGTATTGTTGGCCAATGAAGTTTAACTGTCTTTATTCTTTGGACTATCCTCAGACTTCTTCCTCTGACCATAATTGCTGTTGAACCTGAGGGTTGGTGTGGTTTTCTGGAATGATGCTCTGGAAAAACCATTAGCTTTGCAGTGTGGGTCTTTGATATGGCTCTTCTGTGAACTCGCCAAGGGACCTTGGATGTATAACAGGCTCTCCTCTCTCTCCTCCCTAAAACACGGGACTGAAACAAGGCAATCTCCCAGACTCCTCATGTCTCTGGAGAGTTACAATGTGATTCTTTGAAGACTCCAATAGCCTTTTAGATCCCCAACCTCTCTGAGAATTAGGTTTACTTACTCAGGTTTGAGGCTAATTTCAGGTTGATCTGTTGCAAATTTAGTAAGGATAATATCTTTTCTGTGTCACTCATGCCTCGTGCTTAGGTTTTGGAAGTCCATCTTTTTCAAGATAAGGATAAAGCTTCTAAGAATATAAATGCTAGAGATTTGGGAACTTGATTGAATCGCATTACCAAGTGATTCCCCAAGTGTATATCTAACTTTTGTTATTATTTATAGTGCTTGCTGAAAGCTTGGCTCACCGAAAAAGAAGAGGCGTTAAATAATGTCCAGACAAGGAACTTCAGAGACCAAAAGGAGCTAAGCATCAGTGTTCTGCGCCTAGCTGTA
The DNA here is from genome assembly GCF_964339955.1 of Pipistrellus hanaki. Lineage (NCBI taxonomy): Eukaryota > Metazoa > Chordata > Mammalia > Chiroptera > Vespertilionidae > Pipistrellus > Pipistrellus hanaki. The sequence continues at coordinate 13,246,224 of NC_140522.1, read as the reverse complement.
AGTGATGTCATTGTCAGCATCTGTCCTGTAAGCCTGTGATCTTTTAGTGTTTTACATCAATGGTTAAAACCATTTAGAAAATCCAGATCAGGACACATTACCTAACACAGGAATGCTGCCATGGAATGGTCTAGAACCAGGACTTATGTTTTAGCATCAGATAATTACAAGGGTACATTCTACTATAAAATATATGCATGTTTTTACATGCCCTGACCGGGGAACAGGAAGATAAAGTCCTGTTAAAAGGGAGTCATCTAACAAATATCTGAAATACTAGATTTTGTAGGAAAATATGGAAATGAAGCATCAATCATTGGACCAGCTGAGTGAGATTGGCCAGGATGTGGGTCAACTACTTGATAACCCTAAGGCATCCAAGAAGATCAACAGTGATTCTGAGGAACTGACTCAGAGATGGGATTCTCTGGTTCAGAGACTAGAAGATTCCTCCAACCAGGTCCTGTTTGCTCCAGGTAGTATGTTGTGCTAGTAAGAAGAAATTAAATTTCAGGTTAGTTTTAGTTTTTATGAACTAAAAAAGTAGTAGCTAAACTAAAAAGTTGGTTCCTTATATCTGGTTTACTATAAAATTGAAAATTGACATGAAAATGTTCTTTAGTTGTCTGAAGTAAATTTTAATGAATCTTAAAAACATTAATATCCAGTGATTTAATGCTTGCTAACTGATAACAGACATAAATTGATTAAATCATCTTTAATTTTTTTAAACATATTTTATTGATTTTTTTAGAAAGAGGAAGAGAGAGGGATAGAGAGCTAGAAACATCTATGAGAGAGAATCACTGATCAGCTGCCTATTGCACACCCCCTACCGGGGATATGCCCCCAACCAAGGTACATGCCCTTGACCGGAATCGAACCCGGGACCCTTCAGTCCCTAAACCAATGCTCTATCCATTGAGCCAAACCAGTCCTGGCTGACAGTCTTGCTTTAGTTACATCTTTTTATTGTTTGTGAGTCTGCTTTCTCTTCTCTCAAGTAGAAAAATACTTAATTTAGGGAATTAGTCTCCTTTTTTCTTTTTCTTTTTTTTCACCTTTCATTCTTTTTTCATGTTTTCTTTCTTTCTTTGTTAATTCTTTTTTCTAGATTCATTGACAGATTCTTTGTGTCTGGCTTGAAGATTCATCTTTAGCATATGATTTCTTTTCATCTTAGAGATTCAAAATAAACTTGGGTTTTTTATAAGAGAATTAATTACCCCTGGCATAGATAGAGCTTTTATGAATACCAGCTACCCTGTTAAGCCATGCTGTAGCAGCTACCATGTTACCTCTAAAATAAGACCTAGCACATGAAAAGATAAGACATCCCCTGAAAATATGACCTAGTGCAACTTTGGGAGAAAAAATTAATATAAGACACTCTGAATTGACGTTATTACAAGTGAAGTGAGACAATGTTTTTCTTCCAAGGAAAGAGGAGCCAATGGAGGGCTGAGCAGAGCTTCCTCTCTGGTGTTAGCAGCTGGTCTTAGTGACCCTCCCCCTGGTGTGGCTGACAGGGGCAGTTATGGGACACTGCTCTAGGCATTTTTAATGTTGGGCCTGTCCTCATTTATCTGGCTTCCTTCTGCTGAACTGGATTCGGTTCTTCAAACTGTTGTTTTTGAACAGTTACTTTTCAACAGTTATATGGCAGAACAAGCGTTCATGTCAGCAGCAATTTAAAACCATTAAACACCCTTAAGGAAACATGTACTCACCCTTGCTTATTCCTGTGGAGTGTCCACTGGGTATCAACACATGAGTTTGGACATGGTAACTCTTATGGGGCTAATCTTGGTCCTAAAGCACTTAGTTTTGTAGATCTTAGTAATAATAGCTGCTAATTACTGCATCCCAGCTCTGTACCTGTGCAAACATTATGTTTTCCAGGAAATTTTCAGGCAAGGTATTTGTTATTTTCCCCAGAGGCTTCTGAGGCTCAAAGAAGAGAAATTAGAAAGTTGGTGTTCAGACCTTAGCCTTCCTCTTCCTGGGGGCACGCTTTTTCCTAGGACTCAGCATGGTGAGGGGACTTGAGGGGCTCTTGGTTGTGAAAACAGCTTTTCAGATGCCTATCTGTGATCAGTTGGTCTGCATGGCTGGTGTCTGTTCCTCCCCTATTTCTTTTCCCTCATAGTGAAGGGTAAGCAAGGACAGGCGTGTGTGAATTGGGTGTCTTCACATGGTCTGTGTGTGAGAGAGAGGGAGGAAGGGTAAGAGTTGATGCCATAAAACTTCTCTTATGCCAAAACGGGTATCGTGTGGGCCACTTGCTCCAGTCAAGGCTGACAGTGACTAAAACTTCCTTGCAGTATGATGCTTCCATGCAAATGTAAAAAAGCCTTGGCCCAGGACACTGTCAGTTTCCTTATTCAAAACTTGATTTCTTGAGTTGTCAGTTATATGGCAGTAGAGCTGCTGCTAACTTTTAAAAAGTTCAAAATGGAAATTGGCAGGGCTAGAAATGGCAGCTAATTAAGTGGACAGGTCGAATTCTACATGCACTTTATAAGAGTTTCATACTTTTCTCTCTTCTTATTTTTTAGATTTTTAAAAATGTATTTCAGAGAGAAAAGAAAAGGGAGAGAGATTTGGAAATATCATCGGCTGCCTCCTACACACCCCACCCTGGGGATCGAGCCTACAACCCAGGCATATGTCCTGACCTGGAATCCAACCCTGACCTCCTGGTTCATAGGTTGATTCTCAACCACTGAGTCATGCTGGCTGGACTCTCTCTTCTTGCACTTTTGCCTTCTTGCACACCCCACCACTACTTGTCCTGACCATGTCTTCTGTGGTGAGATCCTCAAATGCCTGTTATTACACTCTGTTCTGTGCAGAGACCATCTCCTTGAACACATTAAGTGCCTCCATCATACCCGGGCAAATGTGTAATCTGAGATACATGTGGTAACTATCTCAAAAGATCGTTAAGGAAGTAAACATGTAGATTACTTTCAAAAGTGCCCAACACACATTAAGCACTTTATAACAGTTAGCAATCACTGTCATTACTTAATGATTCATTACAAATTTGTCAATTTGTATTTAGTATATTCTGTGCCTTATCTCTATTCTCTATACAGCACACAAGCCCAAAAGCCAGCACACACTGAATATGGAAAAATAACCTTACAAATTAGCATGGCATAGTATATATATAATGATGGTCAGGCATTCTCACTTCTAATGTCAGCAATTAAACAAATTATCTCATTATAAAGCATAAGTTGAAAAGGCACTTCAGGAAATTATCATACATCATACTAGGCATTAACTGTAACACTAGTTTACATTGTACTGATGAGACTAGATTTACAATCTCAGTTTCAGATGTGAAAATATACACTGAGTCTACAACTCACGTGGTAAAGGTGATCTTACCAAAACAGCACAAATGCAAGAAAATCTGGACTCTTCCCAGCTAGTCTGGGATGGCTGTTTGGCAGATAAAGAAGTTCTTAAAGCTCACTCCCCCAGAGTTCAGGACAAACAAAAGGGAGCCAGACAGATCATGTCTACCAGTGTGCGAAGGTGTTGCCATGACAAACCTCTACGCTGTGAACCTACTTTCATTCTGGAAATCGTCTTATTGATCTCTCCCACATCCCCGACAGTGACAATGTTGGACTTCAGCATCTGGTCGATCAATATCAGCCAGTCAGCTAGTTCTGTTGTCATTTTATCCAGATCATCAGGTACTGAAATTTCCGAAGTAGGAGGAGCCTGAGCAGGAGGCTCTGATGCAGAGGACTCTAGCACCACCTTTAGGGGAGCAGGGTGAACTGAAATAAAAAATGTAGCAAAGTACACAGTCAACAGGATATTCTGACTGTAGTGGGGCAATGTTGACATGCATTTGCGTGCTTATATAAAATTTAGATTAGGTTAAAAAATGGTGAGAGTTTTTTATTTCTTCATATGGAAGTGGCAATGGTATTTCCAACAGTATCTTTGGTAGCTGTAAAGCCAATTAAACACCCAGTTATACAATATTCTAGGGCAGCAATAACTCAAAAGTAACTAACATCGACACCAAGAGAAGATATAGTAAGAAATACACCAACTGGGTGAAAATTAGTACTGCTATTTTATTTTGTCAAGCGGTTTTCCTTAATTATGAAGCCAACTTATTCATAGTTTTCTGTTTTTCAGAGAGCTTGTAAAGCACTTAACTTTATAATATGAACATTAGCAATTCTTCATCCACATCATTGTGAATACCTAAGTAAGAATATCTATACTGATAAAAGGGTAATATGCTAATTAGACTGGACATCTTCTAGACATCCTTCTGGACAAAGCCAAGGTGGCTGCAAGGTGTTTAGGGGCAATCAGGCTGGCAGGGAGGGGAGAGTGGTTAGGGGCAATCAGGCAGGCAGGCATAGGCAGTTAGGGGTGATCAAGCAGGCAGGCAGGTGAGCGGTTACGAGCCAGCAGTCCCGGATTGTGAGAGAACTGTCTGACTGCGGGTTTAGGTCCAATCCCACAGGGACATCCCCTGAGGGGTCCCGGATTGGAAAGGGTGCAGGCAGGGCTGAGGGACACTCTCCCACCACGCACAAATTTCATGCACCAGACCTCTAATATGTATATATATTCACTACCTGTTACTTAACTCTTTCCCTATAGCTCGATACTTAGTTGGCTCCTTCCATTTGTATAAAGTACTTAACATATTTCTGAAGAACACTTTGGTATCGATTTGCTAAAGCAGAATGACTAGGTCAGAAAACATGAAAATAAAAGTAATGTATTTAATATTTATTAACAAAATAAAATAGCAGTGCTAATTTTCCTTAAAAGTTGAAAATTGAGATTTGCAACAGCAACATGTGGACTCCACATCCAGGATATACACCAATGATACTCTGTCTCAATGGATGAACACACAGTGCTCACCAGTGTGCTCATTAACTGGTTTTTTATTATCAGTGAGAGCAAACTTTTTTTGTTTGTTAACCAAATATAGTATAATTTATAACTGTGGTCTTTGTCTGCTTCCTTTTCTATTTGCAAGGACTCATTTTTTATAGGAACAATGAATCTTGCCATATTGATGAAAACACTGTTTCTACTTTAGGATTTTTAATGTGAGTTTTGTTTTTAACATATAGATGTTATCAAATTTGGGTGATCAGATCCATAAATCTGTCCTGGGAGATTGTTTTTCCAGAACTTTCAGTTAGAGATTCTTGTCTTCTTCAAAACTTGGATATATATTATTCTCTCTCAGTTGTGTGTGCTTGTCTTCTGTTTTTAATGATGGAAGGTTGATTGCTTTCCTTTAGTTTTACAAAAGATAGCTGAATTATTAGAGCCATCTGGAGCCCACTTTAACATACGGTATATTGGATAAGGCTTAATTAATTTTTTAAAAGATATCGTCAATCCATAAATTCAGCACAATTTAAATGAAAAGCTCCAACAGGTATGCATATATCTTGACAAAATCATCTACTGAAATTTCCAATTCCAAAATTAAAGGGCCAGTAAGAGTCAAGAGAGAGAGCAGGGCACTGTGTTTCAGAGAGCTTGCAAGGTACGGTGTTATAGCTATGGTGCCATAACCCATTCTCTGATGGGGACAAGGAGAGAAGGAAATAGTGAGAAAACTTTTCCCTCCACACAGAAGTGATCATTGGCATCTATCAGTAAATAGCTTTCCTGGATGGAGAACTCTTCTAAAACCCCATCTCCCACCTGGTTCCGGGATACCTAACCCTTTGTTCTCAGTCATGATCTGCATGCAATTACACCCCTCCCGGGGCATGTTGGGTAATGGTTATAGCTGACTTTCTGAAAAACCGCATGTCCTCAGTTTCCCACCTTGCCTCCTCCCTTCCCTTCCCAGGCTCTCTTGGGGACCAGGTCCCGCTCTTGTTCCAAGAAAGGCAAAAAGCTTCTCTCTCATGAGTGCCTTGCAGGCAAGTATGAGTTGGGTTTAAAGAAGACATTCCTTGCAAGTAATTGAAAATAGAGTAACAGATCACAACTGTGTTGTGTTTTTCAGTTTAAAGTTTTCTCTAATTCATATATGATGGTCATAGTTATAATGTCTTGCTATATTTATAAAAAATGGTTAAGGAATAAACTGTTTCTTACCAGCAGTTCTTGTCTGAGAAACAGAGCAGGGCTTCTGGCCGCGTTCCTTCAGTGCAGTTGGCACATTTCTGCATACCTATAGCATCCGGCCAAGTGGAAAGAGAAGAGTACCATATAAATAAAGGTGATCTTGTTTCCCAAATAGAAAGTGTTACCCTACATGACAGCTTTGCTATCCATTGCAGTCTTGCTTAAGCCCCTACTCCACCAACATTACTATTAAAATACCATCCAGCCCAACCATGTGGCTCAGTGGTTGAGCATCATCCTATGAACCAGATCATGGTTCTTTCCCAGCCAGGGCACATTCCCTGGTTTCAGGAGGCATGCAGGAGTTAGTCATCCAATCAATGATTCTCTCTCATTACTGATGCTTCTCTCTTCCTCCCTCTCCCATCACCTCTGAAATCAATTAAAAAAATAAATTAAGAACGCCATCCAGTCCTTAGCTGCCCTGGCCCTTTGTAACATTTAATGCTGTCACACACCCTCCCTTGAACTCTGAACAGTCTGTATTCCTGACTTTCCTCCTACCTCTCTCTGACCTTCTAAGTGTCCTTCTAAGTCTCATCTGCCCACCCATCAAATGCTAACATTCTAAAGGGTAGGAGTTTTCCTTTCTACCATTGACTCAGGCTTCTCTTCTTGGGTCCTGGTTTCTAAACTCTACCACACAGAGTTTAAAGATGCCAAGGACTCTCAAAAATATACTTTCAGTTTGGCAATTAGATATTCAGACATGTCCAAATCTAAGTCATCATCTGTCTCCCTGAAACCCCCTTTACAAAGTTAATAACTAATTGATCTTTCCAGATCAGCTATCCAGCATCATCCATAGAAAGTAAAAACTTGTTAATCTCAACCAAATAATCTGCAGGGGGAAGTGATGCTTTAATTCCAGAAGCTAGTTGGCCTGTTCTCCTCTGTTGAATAGGAATTGCCTGTAAAATCATTAACAATAGCAATGTATATCTCTTAAAATATCCCCACAATTAACTGAAAAAAGCACAAGATTATTTTGTGGAAAAGTACAATACTTGGAGTCAAATTTTTTAAAACTATGTTTTAGGTTTTTATATTTTTTGCCCTGCTTTGCTATTCAAACCCTTAACAATCTCTATTCTAATTTTCGTCTGCAGCCTGCTCTTAAACAGAAATGTTTCACTTTATGACCAATGCCACTGAAACTCATTTAGCAAACAGGAAAGCATAACAGGTTCTTTCCTGAGTTACTGAGGACAGCAGAACATGCTGCAAATAATAACCTTCCATATGAAATGAAACATTTCAATATTATTATTATTTCACCCGTTTTTTAAATCTCACAATTACATTTAAGACCTCAGGGCCTCACTGTTAAAAATGTAACTAAGTTAAATAAGAATTGATAACATAACAAGAAATGTAATTGGATTTTTGATTAAAATAGCATACAGGTAATCCAATATATAATCTTAATGCTGGAGAACAATATTATAGAAGATGAATATCCTACATAAGACAATAAAAGGTCCTAAGACCCTAACTTCAGAGAAAACTAAGCTAAACTGAGTGGCTACTTATCTGCCCTAATAATTCTATTTTCTGTGTCCTCTAATCAGAACTTTCAAAATAACGAAGGTGATGGGCCACACACTTGTCCTTAAGGAGTTGAATTCTTTTACATGTAGATGGCTACAATTTAATAAATGCTGGCTACTATTTGCAAATAACCACAGTTCATCTACTCATGAATTAAGGTAGCTTCTTTCATAGTTTCACTGTGTCTCTACATTGAGCTTCTGAAAAATGATATTCCCCTGTAAGTTCAAAAGTATAGTAAAATGATCACAATTATCATGTTCATTGATTAGTGACCCTAAAAATGGTTATAATTCCTAAATGAACCCGAAACTCAAGACGAAAATCATCGAGTTAGTAACAAGATGTTTAATCTAGAGTTCTGCATTTATGTGTTACAAGAACAGACCTTGAGGGAACAGCTGCTCATTTATAATGTGGCTGGGATTATGGCCATTGAAAAGGGAGCTGGTAGTGAAGCTTTTCTAGAATATAAATCATCATTTATCACCTTCCCAAATTTGGTTATTTGTAAACTAGACATTTTTTTTTTGACAGTGTCAGGCAACTCCATATAAACTAAAGATCCAAAATAGGAATCTACTCTTAAATAAAAGGAAGGTCCCTTTTAAGATTTAGTACATTATCAGAAATCCAACAGAGATGACCAATAATAAGATTTTATGCTCCCTATTTTCTTTGACTCTTGTAACACCTAAAAGTAAAAAAATGTTTAGTGATGCACACCAAAAACGAGGAGACACTATTCCAAATGGTGTGTTTAGAATGCAATATGAAACATCTAATGACAAGGGCTGAGTTATTCGAAGGCACAGACACTCCCCATCACAATAACTTAGTTTTGTTGTATCTTGTGCGCAAAAGCAGTAACATGAACCAGAACTGTTGTTTTTTGTTCTTCTCCATAGGTTGATGTAACATTTGTTCTCCTCTCCGGAGAACTTCCTCAACCTGGGCTCTCTCCTCATCCAACTGAATGTTTAGAAAGAAAAAATTTACTCAAAAGGAAAATGCATATAGGGTCACTTGCCATCAGTTCCCAAGGTGGAAAACTAACCTACAAAATATGATTCAAGATATGTTCATCTAAATTATAAACAACAAAATAAGTCAGGTTTTTCTTAAAATATTTCACACTTGATGTTAAAACATAAACAATGCTAGCTGGTTTAGCATTCAGATAACACTGTTTTTAGTCAGAAAGTGCAATATATATTTTTTAAGCATTACTAAATCAAATACATCAACACTCATCAGAAAATCATGTTTGCACATCAGAAACTCATGTTTGGCAGATATTTGGGTAAACAATATTGATGTAAAACTATAATTAACAGAGAATAAACATAAGAACAGCATAGTTTGAAAAACTCTGAACCAACCTTTTCATCTTCATCGCTGGATTCCAAATGCTTTTCCACAACTTTTAGCCAATAGTCAATATCACTTTCTAAATTTTCCATGTCAGAGTAAGGCATGTCAGCCTCAAGGGCTTCCTCCGTGTTGACCAGAGATTGGGATGACAATGGTTCCTGGCCAATCAGCAGCGGGGGAAGGAAAATCATCCTTTAAAAGGATATTCTTCACTGAACCTTCTGTCATTAATCAGAGGAATGGAGTGTCAGAAAAGAAGTGAGCATTTACTTGAACTGACTTTAATTTCACTCATTTAGAGCAATGGTTTTACCAATTTGAGCATCTCTGAATTACCCCATTTTCGCCAACCTCATAGCAACCTCATGACAATACCTTAGTTTTGTTGTATCTTGTTCACAAAAGCAGTAACATGAACCAGAACTGTAGTTTTTTGTTCTTCTCCATAGGTTGATGTAACATTTGTTCTCCTCTCCGGAGAACTTCCTCAACCTGGGCTCTCTCCTCATCCAACTGAATGTTTAGAAAGAAAAAATTTACTCAAAAGGAAAATGCATATAGGGTCACTTGCCATCAGTTCCCAAGGTGGAAAACTAACCTACAAAATATGATTCAAGATATGTTCATCTAAATTATAAACAACAAAATAAGTCAGGTTTTTCTTAAAATATTTCACACTTGATGTTAAAACATAAACAATGCTAGCTGGTTTAGCATTCAGATAACACTGTTTTTAGTCAGAAAGTGCAATATATATTTTTTAAGCATTACTAAATCAAATACATCAACACTCATCAGAAAATCATATTTGCACATCAGAAACTCATGTTTGGCAGATATTTGGGTAAACAATATTGATGTAAAACTATAATTAACAGAGAATAAACATAAGAACAGCATAGTTTGAAAAACTCTGAACCAACCTTTTCATCTTCATCGCTGGATTCCAAATGCTTTTCCACAACTTTTAGCCAATAGTCAATATCACTTTCTAATTTTTCTATGTCAGAGTAAGGCATGTCAGCCTCAAGGGCTTCCTTCGTGTTGACCAGAGATTGGGATGACAATGGTTCCTGGCCAATCAGCAGCGGGGGAAGGAAAATCATCCTTTAAAAGGATATTCTTCACTGAACCTTCTGTCATTAATCAGAGGAATGGAGTGTCAGAAAAGAAGTGAGCATTTACTTGAACTGACTTTAATTTCACTCATTTAGAGCAATGGTTTTACCAATTTGAGCATCTCTGAATTACCCCATTTTCGCCAACCTCATAGCAACCTCATGACAATACCTTAGTTTTGTTGTATCTTGTTCGCAAAAGCAGTAACATGAACCAGAACTGTTGTTTTTTGTTCTTCTCCATAGGTTGATGTAACATTTGTTCTCCTCTCCGGAGAACTTCCTCAACCTGGGCTCTCTCCTCATCCAACTGAATGTTTAGAAAGAAAAAATTTTCTCAAAAGGAAAATGCATATAGGGTCACTTGCCATCAGTTCCCAAGGTGGAAAACTAACCTACAAAATATGATTCAAGATATGTTCATCTAAATTATAAACAACAAAATAAGTCAGGTTTTTCTTAAAATATTTCACACTTGATGTTAAAACATAAACAATGCTAGCTGGTTTAGCATTCAGATAACACTGTTTTTAGTCAGAAAGTGCAATGTCTATTTTTTAAGCATTACTAAATCAATTACATTGACACTCATCAGAAAATAATGTTTGCACACCAGAAAATCGTGTTTGGCAGATGTTTGAGTAAACAGTATTAATGTAGAACTATAATTAACAGAGAATAAACATAAGAACATCATAGTTTGAAAAACTCTGAACCAACCCTTTCATCTTCATTGCTGGATTCCAAAGGCTTTTCCACAACTTTTAGCCAATAGTCAATGTCATTTTCTAATTTTTCCACGTCAGAGTAAGGCATGTCAGCCTCAAGGGCTTCTTCCGTGGTGACCAGAGATTGGGATGACAATGGTTCCTGGCCAATCAGCAGCTGGGGAAGGAAAATCATTCTTTCAAAAGATATTCTTCACTGAACCTTCTGTCATTAATCAGAGGAATGGACTGTCAGAAGAGAAGTGAGCATTTACTTAAACTGACTTTAATTTCACTCATTTACAGCAATGGTTTTACCAATTTGAGCATCTCTGAATTACCCCATTTTCGCCAACCTCATAGCATTATTATTTCACCCATTTTTAAAATCTCACAATTATATTTAAGAACTAAAGAGTGTGAAATAGTCTGTAAATGGCTGTGGCTGCCTTTAATGCTGTTTGGAGGATTCTGAGGCCACCTATGAGCACAGTTGGAAACAGTGCCATTATCCAAAAGCCATCCCTGCATGGCCACCAACAAAGAGAAAGTATTCCACCTCATGTGGGTACATCCCCAAGAAAGTCTCCTGTTACCTTGTGCCAGTAGGAGTGTCATTGGAGTGGGACAGCCAAAGTTCAGCAAAGCACACATTTCTCAAGGACAAATGCTCCAATCCAAGAAAAATTTACTTTTAAAATTTTACTTTTAAAATTATTTACTTAAGTATACCACAATCATCTATAACTTAAATCATATTTCTATGAAAAATAGCCTTATATAAAAATATATTACTCACATTTGCACTTTCCATGTGCTGACACACTGTTTCAAAGTTTCTATTTAGTTCAGTTAATTTGGGCTCTATAAGTTCCCTGCATAAGCCTCCGAGAGCATTCGTCAAAACAATGGCTTGCTCTCCAACATCCTCAACTTGCAGTCTGGCATTGTCCAGCTCAGAAAGCAAACGCTGTTTGTAAGAAAACACAAATCATCACACCAGAAAAATCAAAATCAAACATGGGTGCGACACTACCTCGGAATTAAAGGCAGTTAAAATAAATGCCTGGGATTCCTAAGGAGAGATTTTAATACAATCAACTTGCATCAGAGCTGTTCATATATTAAGATTCATTCAAGACTTCAGGTCCTTCCCCCCAAAATAAACCCTGAAGAACGGGAGAACTTGTGCACAGGTAACTTGTCACATTCCAAAGAGAAAGACCACAGCCAAACCATCCACCCCCAGAAGCATGCTTGCTCCTCTTTCGCTACCTTCACAATTTCTTCCTGTTTACTTGCTGGTTTCTTTTCAATCTCATCCAATAGAGCTTCAGCTTGATAAAGCCAGGTACTTATGTGAGCAACATATCCATCAAATATGTCCAACTGGTTCTGATGGTTCTGGAAGGGAATTAATAACAATTAATTGATACAACCAGATGAAATATTTATCATGATAATCTTCAAAGAGATTTAAAAAGCTTTCAAAGAGCTCAGTATATGCTGAACTGAAAGGGTTTCCACCTTACTGAAAGTTTTTATTCAACCTCATTTTATTTGTATCCCTTATTCTTCATTCTTACATTGCAAATAATCTAATTTGCTCCTTAATCATATTTGTTTAAATCTCATTTAAGAAAGTAATAACATAATAGAATGATTAAACTATGGATTGAATAAGTGTCTGCTCTTTAGTAGACTAACATCTCCGTGGGCAGGTCCTATGTCACCAGCACTTGATATCACTACAGACCTCAGTACTATTTCCTGAAGCAGGATATAAAATGTGAGCGAGAAAATAAACCCAAAAACAAAATCAAACTTTAGATTAAGCTAAATAAACTGGCAAAATTGCTGGCACTAAGGTGAGAATTTAGAACTTGATCAAAAAGGGGTGGAGACTTAGATAAAATTAACTTTTACAAACTGTTCTATAGGATAAATGAAAATGTATCAAATTTATAAAAAGTGTTTAAAAGAGAAGGAAACAAATTGTTTATCTATAACATGGAAAAACAGTTGGAAAAGGAAATGAGAACTAATAAATGGCATGATAAATGTTTTTACAGTGTTCTGCATTTTAAGTAAGAAGAACTGATAAGCGCCAGACTTATTTGCCCCAATAAAGCAGGTAAATCAATATTCTACTAGGACTAGAAAGAGACTACTTGAAAAGAGAATTAGATGGTACAGACTGAAAAATATAGAAGGATTATGAAAATGTGGATAAAGCTATATATACTGAGTGGCCAGATTAGTATGATATCTGAATGCATAATAACCTGACCACTCAATGCGTGTGTGTGTGTGTGTGTGTGTGTGTATGCTTATGATAATTAAATAAATCAATACATCAATAAATCAATAAATCATTAAAATGCAACAAATAAGTACATACATTGGAGGCCCGTTGCATGAATTTGTGCATGGGTGGGGTCTGGCCAGCCTGACCCGGGGGAGGGGACATGGGGAGTTGGCCAGCCTGCCTGCTGGTCAAGCTCCTGGTTGAGGGGACAATTTGCTTATTAGCTTTTTATTATATAGGATATACACTGAGTGGCCCGATTATTATGCATTCAAAGGTCATAATAATCTGGCCACTCAGTATATATATATCCATGAAGTAATTAACAGTGTGGTAGTATAACCAAAGACTAACAACATATAACACTCAACAATTATCATAACCATCATATTAAATTGGTTATTTTAAGCATGATTATATATAAGCACTCCATGTTTTATGTCATATAATCATCTCAAAAACTGTATGAGGTAGAAATAATAATAATGCCCATTTACATAAGAGAAAACTAAGGTTTAGAGAACATTCAAGTATCTTGACCAATGTCACCCAACTAGTCAAAAGTATTATTAGAAATTAGAGGGGGTGGGTGAGAACCTCAGCCTGACTGGCATCCGTTAGCAGTCCGGGAGCCCTCAGGGGATGTCCAACTGATAGCTTATGGCCGTTCCCAGTGGGGAGTGGGCCTAAGCCATCAGTAGGACATCCTCAGCACTGCCACAGAGGCAGGAGAGGCTCTCACCACCGCTACTGCACTCACCAGCCATCAGCCTGGCTTGTGGCTGAGTGCTGCTCCCCCTATGGAAGCATACTGGCCACCAGGGGCAGCTCACGCGTAGAGCATCTGCCCCCTGGTGGTCACTGTGCATCATTGTGACCTGTGGTTCCACTGTTGAGCAATTTGCATCATCCTTTTATTATATAGGATTGTAAATAATATATAGCTTATGATAATTAAATATAATCATTAAAATGCAACACATAAGTACATTTACTAAGATATTGAAGTATATAAAAAATAAAATGTAATCTAATGAAATTAATTCACAACCAAAACATTATTCTGACACTGAGAAAATAGAATCTGGAATTCTAATCAAAGTTGTATTCATTTTTAAACAATTAAAGGAGAGAAGATTTCATCATTAACTTTTCCTGAAACATACCATTAAGGTATCGCACCAATCCTCGGTCCAGGTTCGCACTCGGCTCCAGCCAGCGTTGAGGACGCAGAGCCTCTCTTCTAAAAGAGCCTCGCTGCCCTCGATCAAGTTCTGAAGGGCAGCACTACTCTCTGTGATGGCATTTAAATCAGCTTTTTTCTTTTCCAGATCCTTCAGAATAATCTAGAAAATAAAAATACCAAGATCCATTTGATCTTTCAGAATGTGATAAAAGTTTATACAACCTTTCTTAAAAACAAAAAAACAAAATAAAACAAACAAAAAACAAACAAACACGGAAACTTTTCTTCCACATACTCCCTAGAAAGTTTACAACTGCCAAAGGTTTACAAACCTCCATAACTTACTAACATGCAGAGTTCTTAAGATGCTAATAAAAATGGAAACATTTACTTATGCATATTACAGGAAATGTATTAAATTCAGGTATGAAAAAATGTTATTTACTTATTTTAAGTATACTAGTAAATTCCATGTACCACATACACACATACTATTTTATCTTCATCATAACTCTGGGTGTAAACAATCAAGTTCACTTTCTGTAACTATAGCTGGCAAAGCAGAACTACCCCAGAACTCATAATTCTAAAATTTATAATGAATGTATTTCCTTGGTTCCTACAGGAGACAAATAAGTACTATAGTTACCTGTGAGGACTACATCCTATAACTAAATGGCCTAACATAATTTATTGTAAAAGTATTCCATCCTAAGTAAATTATTAAGAATTAGCACATCTAAGTTTTGGTCTTACAATTGTCATAATACTTTGGATAATATAATGACAACTTAATTCTCATGTTCCTAAGATTCAATAGGTAAGGTGTTTAATCAGGAGAGTTATAGAGAGAATATTGGATTCCAAAATTAAAACTACAATGTTCTTTCAATCATAAAGTGACTTGTGCTTATCTAACCTACTGCTGCTGGCACCTTATTATACACACCAAAATAAATTCCAGAAGGATTAAAGCATTAAAGATAAAAAGATGAAACTATAAAAGAGCTAGAAGAAAATATAAGTAAAAATTACATAAACTTGGAGCAGTTGAACCTTCTAAGCACTAATGGCATATATAATGAATAAAAAGATGATTTACCATTTAAAAAAATATATAATAACAGCATTTTTTAAATATGTACAGTACAGAAAGGGAACCATAGTAGCAAAAAATATATTTTTTTAATAATAGACAAAATACAAAGCATTAATAATTTAATAGGTAAAGAGCTCTAAATCAAAAGATCTAACAGGTGAAAGAAAAATGGTCAGAATTACACTAAAAGGCAATTTAAAAAAAATCTACAAATGGCCTATAAACTGATAGAAAAATCTAATTAATTAACCAAAACATATCTGCCTACCATTGTCCAAGTTGTGGTTAAAACAAGCAAGTAAGAATTCTCACATGGAGCTGGTAGGTATAATTTCATAATTTGTATAAGACTTTAAAATGGATATATCCCTAGACTCAATACTTTTAGCTCTTAGAATTTATCCTAAAAGAATAATTATGAATACATGTTATAATGTAGCTACAAGAATTTTCATCATAACATTTTTTATTTTTTGTTAATCCTCACCCAAGGATTTTTTTTCTATTACTTTTTGGAGAAAATGGTAGGGAGGAAAGGGAAGAGGGAGAGAGAGACATAAAATTTATTAGAACCTGATGTTTGAACACGGCTCAGTAGCCTATTTAAATATCAATCTAAATTCAATTTTTAAAATTATGATTTTAAAAATCCTAAATGCTATTATTGGTATAAGCCGATAACTTGAGTTTAAACAGGGACTATTATTTTTAAAGTTTACTTTTGAAATGTCAATAGTCATTGAAAATATAAAGTGAATCTGGATTAAATATTAAAAATAAGTTTCAATACAATTTGTA
This sequence comes from Pipistrellus hanaki, assembly GCF_964339955.1. Classification (NCBI taxonomy): domain Eukaryota; kingdom Metazoa; phylum Chordata; class Mammalia; order Chiroptera; family Vespertilionidae; genus Pipistrellus; species Pipistrellus hanaki. Next base: position 13,229,933 of record NC_140522.1, on the reverse strand, counting down.
CTCATTGCAATATTAGCACATTTAAAAATTAATAAACATTATTGGAATCACTGAAAACATTAATACTATAAAATTTAAACACAGTTTCTCCCAGAAGTGAAATTTTAAAATGCACAAGAGAGCCAAAACAGGTTTGGCTCAGTGGATAGAGTGCCGGCCTGTGGACTGAGGGGTCCTGAATTCGATTCTGGTCAAGGGCATGTACCTTGGTTGTGGGCACATCCCCAGAGGGGGGTGTGCAAGAGGCAGCTGGTCGATATTTCTCTCTCATCGACGTTTCTAACTCTCTATCCCTCTCAATTCCTCTCTGTGTAAAATCAATAAAATATATATTTAAATAAATTAATTAATTAAATAAAATGTATAAGAGAGAGAGAGAGAGAGAGAGAGAGAGAGAGAGAGAGAGAGAGAGAGAGAGAGAGAGAGAAGTGGCGGGGCGGGGCTGTCCTCACCTGAGCATCCAGGTCATTGTAGAGTACCTTCAGAGAAGTCAGCTGCTCATCCAGCCCCTTGGGGTTGTCGGTCTGCTTCTTCTGAACAATTTGTCTGCCGGTTTTGATTTCAGTTTCCACTTCAAGCTTGAATTCACTTAGAGTTTTATAGAGTTCCTTAAAAAGAAAACATAACAAATCGCACACATCACAGTGAAAACCCGGTAACTGGAATCATTTCAGAACAAGGCTTATCCAGACTGACAGCCATGATTTAACTACGGAGATCAAAGGGCTTTCTCTTTGCCCAATTTGGATTCAAGGGATGAGTAAAATAGCATCAAGTTTGCAATAACTTTTTTAAATCAGAGAAGAAAATAAACAAATGGCATTTTATATTTGTTTCAAAAAAACACTCAGATACATATTTTAAAAGTTTATGAAAATTTATGAACATTTTCCAAACGTAAAACGTGAAAATATCAGGACTAAAAATTGGAATGTCTATCATTTTTAAAATCATGACTTTAAAAATCCTAAATGCTATTATTAGAAAAAATCCAACTGTGGCTATATTTTTGGCTATTGGAAATTGGAAATATTACCATTATTTTTCCCCCCTTACAATTCTGAAGTACCAAAGCTACCACATTGGTACCTATACTACTTATGTAATAAGAAGATACATGACAACTCAACACATCAAGATGAATATGACTTTGAGAAATTTTAGTCATCAAGTCAAATTCAGAGCTGTCTTCATCTCCGTTACCTTAAACTGTTCTGTGCAGGTTCTCTTGCTTCCATTCATCGTGATCCTGACCTGAAGCATCTCAGGTGGCTCTGTCACACAACAGACCAAGTTACACACAGTCAAGATTGGTGCTTGCTTTGTTGACCTCTATATCTCAGTAAATATTTACATATATCAGTGAGTGTGTGCATGTGTGCGCTCGTGTGCACACACACACACACACACACACACACACATGGAAAAATGTATCCTATTTATTCATTCTTCCACCCATTTCAGCTTTTGAGTGATCAAACAACCTTTGGTATATAAAGACATGTGGAGATAACAGTTTTGATAAGCACAAAGAACTCTTCCCAATCTTTATTGTCTTTACAGGTGTCATCTTCAGCTTCGTCATGATTCTTCTCAAGCAGAACACTAATCCTAAGAGTGTGTATGCTTAGCCACATTTTAAAATGTATAAGCAACTGAATTTTAAAATTCAAGACTGCAACAACAATAAGGCCTTCTAAATAATTTTTTTACAGATCTTAGGTTTAAACTTTGATTTAAAGTTAATTTTTTTCTGGAGAATGATTTTTCTGTAATAATATTCCTGGCATCTGTTTTAAGTATAATTTCTTCTTTCATATTTTAGATTTAGACTTTATAAATTAAAATCTAAGTATCAGTAAGAATAATTTTTTTACATGGTAATGTTCCTAACATCCATTCTAAATATGGATCTTCTAGCTACCTTAAGTTTATCCTTTAAAAGTTAGTTCATTAGTCATACTCTGCCAAAGCTTTTCCTAATGTCATTTTGTGATTATGTTTCTTTTGTTTTTTAATCATATATATGTATATTTATGCCTTTTTTCTTTTTTTATTTCATGACACTGTAATAATTTATTTTACTCCATATTATCTATCTCCCCTATCTCTTCTAATGTCTTTGGAGGAAAAGACCACACTTCTTATTTTATAACCTGTTTTTCATCCTTCACCCCTATTGTTAATATTTATTTACAATATATATTAATATTGAACAAACCATGTACGTTATGCTAGATGAAGCCATATTTGCTGCTGGAAAACCTAGTGCACGCATTAGCCACAATGCCCTCACCATGCACTTGTCCATGTGTGTCTGTATCATATCAGGATCCACATCCTTCACGTCCAGCACATGCAGTTCTTCTTTCACACTATCCAGCACATGCTCACAGTCAAGCATGTGCTATTCGAAGTTCACAGGCTTCTGGAAAAGCTGGAACGTGGTGGACACCTCTCGAAGTTTCCTCTGTTGGAAGAAATGATAAAAATAAGCAATTCACGTTATAATGATAATCTCTCTCAACAGATGGAATTAGTATAACACCTGCTGCTAAAATGCTGTAAAAAGAAATCACAATAAAGCATTCCATAGAGGAACTCAGAGTGGTTACCCAGGATCATACATCACTTGACATTCAATGTGTCAGTCTTAGATATAATAAAAGGCTAAGCTGGCCTCCCTGAAATTAAAACTTCACTAATTTTCCCACCTATTTGAAAACTACAGTCAGAACTACTCACAGTGTTCTTCATGAGCTCAGAGTGAAAATCAATGTCGCATCCACCGCAAAGGACTGAGCGGTGCCCGGTGTATTAGCCGCAGAGAACTGACGCGGACTCTGCATCAGGGGAAAGACTTATCAACCTAACTTCTAAACCAAGCTTTCTATCTCTTCTCAACTCAACTTCAGAATCACATTCGATATTGTCCACGCATGCAACAATTTGTTCCTGCTGCTCTGCCTGGGATGCAATGCACCCGCAATGTGTCACCTGTCTCACTGTTCACATCAGAAAGAAAACCAAAGGCATCCAAGTAATCATTGCCCACACATCGCTCCCCCTGGTCATCTGCATGGCATCCATCTGGCTTCTGTTTCTAGCAACCCTGTCTTCTAGGAAGTTCGGAGGCAGAGAGTTCATGCTTTTTAGCAACTCTTCCAGCACTATCTTGTGGGAAAAGATCTCTAACTGAATTCTCTACAAAGAGATCAGAAGCAGGGAAGGATGTATTTTTTTTAAGTTCCATATAATCATATATTACATAAGAATATGCAGAGCCCTGTTCAAGTTTCAGTTAGTTTGCAGTATAGTAATACTAAACGCAGACTAGTACTGTATGTTGTGCACAAACTATGGTCTTCGCATTTGTCATTTCTAATGTCCACTGCTTATTTATAAAAAGGAATTTTCCCAGTTTCATAGCTCAGAAAGCTATCTTTTTCCAGGATTTCACATAACCAAAAGCAAGGTCACCCTTTCTCACTGACTGCCGGTTTGGGATGGCGGGAGGGGCTGGTGCTCTTGCAGGTGAGGAGGCGACTACTACACTTGCTCTTCTGAGGACTCAAACACCTCAGATCCATGGCAGCACCTTCGCTTCCTGCGGAACTTGCGAGGCATCTACCCTCTCCGTCAGGTAGGCTGTGAGCTGCTTGTCCAGACCCTGTAAGCTATCCAGCAAAACTTCAAGCATCTCACCAGTTTTCCGTAGGTCATAGAGTTCCTTTCGTAAAGACTTCTCCTTTCTCTCTGCCTACACAGGGGATAAAACAGAATCATTCGTCTTCATAAACTTAAATAGCTGAGTATAAGAAAACCCTATGATATGGCTACCAAGAAAAAAAAAATACAGGCTCTAGTTCAAGACTTTGGCGAGCAGCATGAATAAATAACTTGCAATAACAATGAAAAGGTCCTTGTGGTATCTTACATATCTTGCAGTGAATTACTCGTTTTTACTTCTTTCTACATACAATGAAAATCTGTTAAAATGTAAAAGATTTCCTAAATAATATGTAAAACAGAGAATATCCCATTTACTATGAATTTATAGTGTTTTTAGAAACCAGCAATAAGCCTATCAACAAGGATATACTATATAACAAACGTCTATCAGTAGAGTGAACCTATAAAAATTTTTTCCAAAACCTAAAACAAATTTCATGTACATATGTATATACCACTACTTGCTGCACTTTTAAATCAAGATTGATTCTTTTCCCAATCTCAGCATCAACAGTTATTATTTAATATGTGGTTGAAAGCATTAATATTCCTCTAACCCTCCTTGGGAAGAACAGTCTCTCTTCTCTTCTTACTGATATGAACATACACGTTGCAGTTCATTTTGGATATGCATCTAAGACAGCTTGGCATTTTATCACAACAGCGTATGTCAAATTCTGCCCTCCCTAGTATTTCTAGGACAATGTGAATTATTCTTACATACAGCTATAATATAATTCAAAGGAAATGAAATAGTTCGTAAATCGAAATCATCTCAAAGATAGATTTTTTTCTTTTTAATCATCAAGTTTTGCCTCCCTAGAGTTGGGTTTACTCGTCCTCAGCTAGTATGTTAAAGTCCGCAACATCCCCGTTCATGTTGGTTACGAGCTTTTCCCCTTGGCACAAGTTCTTGAGGTCAGCTCCATCTCACAAACAACTAATCTACTCTCATGCGCGTCCCGGTTCTTACCAGGCTACTCAGTTCTTCATATCGACTGTTGAAAGCCTCCAGTTTCTCACTTATCAACTCATCCATTACCCCACCATCAATGAGAGTCTGGCCAAGTTCCTGGATCTCGGTGCTATTATTGGCTGGATGTTGCAAAAGGCATTCTAGAGACTGGACAGGGGCAGGAAGGGGAAAATAATGCACTTAACTGAGGCAAAATGTATCAAGGAACCAAAAGTGTCCATTTTTTTAAACAAGTAATTCCATTTTCTACCCAAGAAACAAGACAAGGAATAATTAATTTTCAGAAATATCCATAATGGTATTAAAAAATACATAAAATTGAGAACTCAGCATAAAAGATGATATATGACAATACAATTTCATAGATAACTTTAGTAATTATTAATTACATGGGAAAATGTCCATGGTGTGATGCAAAGTTTGAAAGCAGAAAAGAATACTATAAAGCAAAACTATTTCAAACTGTTGATTATATTTTGAAATATGGGTACTCAGTTTTCTGTAACACATACAGAAAGCTAGGTGCTATTTTGTATACACACTTTATGTGTACATAAACCTAAGTAACCTTGGAGTTAAATATTATTTCATATTACAGATGGGAAAACTGAAGTTCAGAGAGCTTAAGTACATAGCCTACATACTGGTACATACGGTAAAAAGAAGAGCTAAGATTCCAACTTGACTCATGATTTCAAAGTCTTTGATCCAGTTATTATAACGTACTACATTCCAGTGCGTGTGCTAAAATTAACAATAATTAGAAAGAGCCCTGGCAGGTGCTTCTCAGTGGTTATAGGTCAGTTTGGGAACCTAAGAGTCGAGGTTCAATTCCTGGTCAGGGCACCTAGTTGGGTTGCAGGTTCACTCCTCACCCGCCCTGCTTGGGGCTCGTGCAACAGGCAACTAGTGAGTGTGTCTCTCACACATTGATGTTTCTTTCTCGTTCTTTCTTTCTCTCCCTCAACACCCTCTCTCCTTCCATTTTCTCTGAAAAGCAATGAAAAAAATGTCCTCAGGTGAGGATTAATAATGATAATAATAATAACAACAACAATAATAATAATAATAGTGAAAAAAATTTGCCAAAATGTCTAAAAGTATTTACCTTAGAGTTTGTTTTATACTTTTCTCCATTTTCAGTATTTCTAGAATGCACATGTTTTAATTCTCATGTTAAGAAAATATTCATTTTTAAACTAAGCTTTTCATGTTTTCATACTCTTCACCTCTCACTCTGCTCCTTTATCTGAGAAGTGACATCTTTTCTCCAGCAGAGCATCCAGCTCCTGGGATTCAGGTACCACCTTTGACTTACTTCTGACCTTCAATCCAGGCATCCGCTTAATTACCATGTGTCCCTACAATTTCAAAAGCATATCTATCCTCTTCCTAGCCTCTTCCTCTTTTTTTTTTTTTAAGCAGCTCTACTGTCTTCATAATTTATTTCATTTAAGAAACAGATATGAAGTCACCGTGAAAGAAAACTCAGATGCATTTCTTGGCCTCAAGGAGTTCAAATGGGCCTTGAGACAAGTTCCTGGGACAGGATCCCACACTTCTCACTCTTCCCTCCCTACCCTGTCCTCCAACTTGTCACATCTGAAGATAACATGGACGGAGCCACTGTGAACACAGTCATTGCCGTGTCTAAGGAGCAAAAATAACTTTATGAAGAAACAAGAGAGCAATTGTTCTAATGCCGTAAGGCAGAGTTCCTTCCGTCCAGGGACTGGTAAAAGGAGGCAGGAAAATCACTGTGGTGCTTTCCTGACATCCACAATGCACTAATTAACAAGTACCCACTTCGGAGACTGAGTTAGTGGGTCAATCATTAATCTAAACATAAAGGATGGTACACACACTTCAAGCAATGGAAGGCAACACTGAAAGCTGCTGAAGGAAAAAATGCCTTGCTGGCATAAGGCAGAAGATTCCTCATTTTAATACTCATTAGGCTACCCTACAACAAGAAATAGCAGGGAGAACTCAGGTGCCCACCTCCTTGGCCTCAAGGATAGCGTCTTCCATCTCTGGCTGGGTCTCCAGGCTTTTTACCTTCTCTTCCAGGGTGTTCAGCCAGCTGGTCTCAAGGTCCAAATAATGAAGAAATTCAAGCCAGCATGACCACACTTCCTAGAATAGGCAAGGAGAAAGGGGCATTAGACACGGATCCATTTAATCAAACAAAGTTTAAATTCCCAAGAATGGGAAGAAAAAAACAATCTAATAATAAAAGGAGGGAGAAAGAAGTAAAATGGCAAATTCAGGAAAAATAACCCCACTTTGTGAGACACTAAAAGTGTTCTGCTAACGCCTCTGTTATAATAAACCTTGTTGTCACATTTGTTTTTAAATTAAAACATACTTTAGGGACTTTTAAGGGCGGTCACGGTCTGCTTTTACAACCCTCTCTTCCATTTCAGCTCTCAGCCTCATCTGTATCACTCCATACTGTATATGTCCTTTAAAACTTCCGGACAGTTCTCAGTTCTCATTCTCCTTACCTTTATTGGCAAATTTTTTCCCCTCGGCCTTTTCTCCCCAGGTGAAATTCCCCTCAGCTAATAAAATGTCACCCACTCAATAAAGTCTTTCCCACCCTGTTCTGGTCCCTCATGTTTTCTATCTTTAGTTCCTGCCATGATCTTTGCTCCCAGAACTTCATTGTGAATCTCACAGTTACTGAAATTTCCTCCACAGATTTCGAATAGTCCCCTTTCTGGGGCCTCCCACCATGCTTCATGCAAGTTGTGGACTTAATCTGTGGCAGAATATAAACTGGAATGTATTTTATTACCTTGTTTACTATTTCTCCAGGGGAGAAATTTGACTGTTTCTCCTATCAAAAAGGTGCTTGGGTTTCAAAATAAATGTGTGGCAGCAAGGTTGTTGCAAGAGATGAGTTAGCAAAGAGCTTTTACTGTCTCAGAGTGTTGCATTATTCTCAAGGATTCAGCCATTTTCCTTCTTTTTCTCAATTAATGGATTGCTATGTCTATGGAGATCTGAAGGGATCCCATTTCCCATTGCTGGCAGGGGAGCTTCTCTGGTTTAGTGACACCAAACTCTTTGCAAATCCATCTCCATTTTGCCCTTTCTAGAGTCTATGTTCCCTCCCCCCATTTTCCCCACCACTTTTGCATTTGTCCAGTTTCTTTCCTTCTCCCAAATATCTTCCCTTTCCAATTTACCTCTCTCTCTTTGTTATCTCTCCATTTTCTAATGTAGACACTGCACAGTCTTTATCACGATTTATTATATGAAAAACCATCCTCAGCATCTATTATCAAAAGTAGTGGAAGTTTTTTTGTTCTTTTTGCTCTTAATCACAAATAGTAGGATAATATGCTTTTGTTTATGATACACCAGTGATACTTGCAGACATTTGATGTTTTTAGTTTTATTTATTCAATTTTCAGGGTTCTAGTTGAATTGGTCAAAGACAAGTAGAACATTATGATAGATTTTTCTTCTCAAGATACAATCTTAAGCAATTTATTTAAGCTTTTATTCAGACAGTATAAAACCAATCATCTCTTTGACACAAGTTTTTTTTAGAATTAATATATGTAAGTATAATTTGCAGGTTTCTGAACAATATTGGAGTGATAACTTTAATGGTTTATGATAGCCTGTATTATCCCAAGAATTTTACCAGAAGAAATGTTATATTGTAATTAAGTTCTTCTTGGCCTGCTACATACCTATAGCCCTTCAATTTTCCATCACATTCACAATATCTTCTAGAAGTTTGTTTTTAACTTTCTACCTGTTATTCCATGGGTTGTTGAAGATATTGAAAGCTATTGCTTATGGGTACTTCAGTTCAAGATCATGAACTGTCCTTGAAGTTATTAATTAGAAGTTTATTCCTTAGATCTTTCTTTCTAAATTTCATCTTAAAAATGAGAAGAGTAAAGAAGGGAGGTGAGGAGAGAAAGAGACTGTGTGTGTTTTTTATTATTATTATTATTGTGAAGAGCTGCTGGATACATAAAACTTGAATTTACTTTTATTTTTAGTGTCTCCTGAACATAGAAAAATACTTTCTTTTAGAGAGATTTTATGCTATAGTAAGACAAAGGTGAAAATATTCTTAAGGAGTTTTCTTTTCAAATCAAGACTACCTTAGAGCATCTCCTTTGAGGATGACAAGTGATTCTGTCTGTGTCTGTCATATATATATATTATTGATTTTTTACAGAGAGGAAGAGAGAGAGGAATAGTAAGTTAGAAACATCGGTGAGAGAGAAACATCGATCACTGCTTCTTGCACACCCCCTACTGGGGATGCACCTGCAACCAAGGTACATGCCGTTGACCGGAATCTAACCCCAGGCCAGAAGGGGCCAGGCCAGGAGCAGCCAGATCCTGAGCGGCCACGCCCAGAGCAGCAGCAGCCAAGCCCAGAGCATCCAGGCCGGGAGAGGCCAGGCCCAGAGCATCCAGGTTGGGAGAGGCCAGGCCAAGAGCAGCAGCAGCCAAGCCCGAAGCATCCAGGCCGGGAGAGGCTTGGCCAAGAGCAGCTTGGTCGGGAGCAGCCAGGCTCGGAGCAGCAGCAACCAAGCCCGGAGCATCCAGGCCGGGAGAGGCCAGGCCCGGAGCAGCTGGGTTGGGAGCAGCCAGGCCTGGAGCGGCAGTGGCCAGACCCAGAGCAGCTGGTTGTGGAGCAGAATAGAGCAACAGAGGCCAGGCCCGAAGCAGCTGGGCCAGGAACAGCTCGCTCCTCACCTGCCCATGCCCCAGGGCTGCTGCTCAGACATGACTGGAAACTTTTTGTGACAGTCGGCCCCGTCTGCACAAGAGATAAGGACTCCGGAGACAGACCAGGCCAGGGGGGGGAAAGTTTAAAAAAATAAAGTCAGTAGTAACTCAGTGCGGGGAGTTCCTTTGGGGTGAGACATGCAGACCTCCCTCTGTACTGGGCTGGGAAATTGGGGTCATAAAAAACCGCAGCATCCTGCACTCCCATTGGGAGTCAGAACAGACATTCTGCTTGAAGCAGAACAGGCCAGGTTGTGTAAATCACCTAAGGAATAGCTAAGGACAACCAGTTCTGTGTCCTGAGGGGCCAATCAGAGAGTGACAGACCAACAGTGGGATGGGATGGGAAAAAGAGGTATAAGAGGAGGGACTACCCCTCCATCGGGGCTCTTGCCTGGGTGTTTGCAGGCTGCTGCGTCAGCCAAGGTTTGAGCCCAGATTCGAATCTGTAATAAATTCTAGCATGCTTAATCAAATTGGCTCCGGTGGTTCATCTCTTGGGGACTCGCTTAGTAGCATTTGGAGGCTCCCCAGCGAGATCCCACCAGGGGGGCTTCTCAGTAAGCCCCTTTAAGAAATTTCAAGTCCTCTGGAACATCGGACCACGCCCGGATCTGCCTGCTTGGTGCCGGTAAGTCAGGCCTGGTTTCTCTTTTAAGTTTCTTGAAGCTTCCCTTGTCCTGGTTTGGTACGAACCCTGTTATCGTGAACTTGGGAGGCAGTACGCCGCTAAACTCCCGGTTCGCAACCGAGGTGGTGAGGACCAACGAGGCCTGGTTTTGGAGTCTGGAGACTCCCAGGTTCTGCCTGGTTTTGGAGTCTGGAGACGCCCTGGTTCTGGAGTCTGGAGACTCCCTGGTTCTGCCTGGTTTTAGAGTCTGGAGACTCCGTGGTTCTGGTCTGAGTGAGTGTTGTTCTGGTCTGAATGAGTATTGTTGTGAGTGTTCAGAGAGTGCGGCCGCAATCGAGTGTGTGGGAATTGGTAAAAGTGTTTTCGTTTTTCCTCTTTTGGATTTGTATTGGACTTATTTGTTGCCTAACTGTTTATAGACTGGGAAGAAAGAGAGAAATGGGGCAAGGAAACTCAAAGGAGAGTCACCTAAGTCCCCTTGAATGCATGGTTAAAATTTTTCCGGACTTCAAAAAACGAGGTGAAGGCTATGGTGTTTCTGTAGATGCCTTCATCTCCGGAGACTCTGTGAATTGGAGTGGCCAACATTTGGGGTTGATTGGCCTTCAACAGGGACCTAGACATGGGGCCCTGCATGGGAGTCCGGCGGATAGTCTATAGAAGCCCCGGGCATCCGGACCAAATTCCATACATTGATATCTGGATTGATGTTCTTTTTGATAACCCAAAATGGCTGAAGGAGTGTGGTTGTCTCCCTGACAAAGGAAAAATGGGAAAGAGACCTCCCAGGTCCATCTTACTCGCCCGGCCACAGGCGAGCAGAGAGAAGCCAAGTCAGGTGCCTTCAGCACCCCTTGTTTTAGCAGGGGTCTTCAAACTATGGCCCGCGGGCCACATGCAGCCCCCAGGGGAGTCTGATCCTGCCTGCCAGGTTTTTGGGCAGTGAGTGCAGCCAAGGTGTTACAGTAGGAATTAGTAGTTCATATAGTCCGGCCCTCCAGCTCTCTGAGGGACTGTGATCTGGCCCCCACTTTAAAAACTTTGAGGACCCCTGTTAGAGGCTCCTGAGGAAGACCCGATGTCGGGCCAGAAATTCCTTGCCCACCCCCTTATGTGGCCGCTGCTGTCTCCACTACCTCGCCAAGCAAGGAGAAGGGGCCTGATCCCCCAGTGAGATCTCAGATGAGAGTGGAGTATCCCCAATTTTCGCAGAACCCCCAGGGGCTGATAACTTTACACTCACCAGCCCACCTGGGATGACTGCCAGCAATTATTAAACACCCTGTTTACCACAGAGGAGAGAGAGAGAATAAACACTGAAGGGAGAAAACAAGTTCTTGATGCCCATGGGGAGTCGGTTACAGATTCAGCCCAGATTGACACCATCTTCCCCTTGGCCCACCCTAATTGGAACCCCAATTCAATGTTAGGTAGGGAGGCTCTGGACCATTACCGCCAGGTTCTCCTGAGAGGTTTTCGGACTGCTGCTCGAAAGCCTACCAATCTCTCTAAGATAACCGAGACCAGACAAGGGCCAAATGAAAGTCTGGCAGCTTTCCTTGAGCGACTATGTGAGGCCTATAGGACATACACACCTATAGATCCTGATGCCCCGGCAAATCAGGCAGCCCTTGTGGTCCAATTTGTAGCACAGTCGGCCCCAGATTTTAATTTGAAGGTATGAGGTTGTAACAATTATAGTCCAAAAAGGTTAAAAGCAGAGACCGAATTCTAAAATTAACTATTTAGGAAGCTTGAGCTGGCAAAGGCACCAAGTCTGCCCAGCAAGCTAAAAAACTAAATGAATCTTATTTCAGACACCTGCCTCCACCCAGTCTTCATCAGTGCTGGAGGAACGGTCTCATAACTGTTTGTTTCAATTAGCCATTTAAGTTTAATGTGATTAATGATTACAGTACATTGTAAAATCTTTAAAAGAAAAGGAAAATATTTTGTGGGCCGTTTGGTCCTTGTGTGTGTGTCAACTGAAGTTATAATTTTAAAATCAGTAAGAGCTTGTCAGAAAGTTCAGGAGTCTGATTGCAGTGTAGGGGTCACAGGTTCCCCCAAGGCACCTTCACTAGCAAGAGGCAAGTTGTGGACAGCCAGATGAAAACGCCCTGGTGGAAGTGCCACCTTCGCCACCTGGGACCCGCTCGCTCCCTGCCTCCATTCACCTCGAGGACTTGTTTTGAGTAGCTGGAGGCGGTAAGGCCAGAAGGAAAATTCCCCTGTGACCCCCCCGGTACCCCAAGGGGACCCCAAAAACCCCCGGTGACTGCTTGGACACTTTTCACCGTGTTCTATTAGGGGGCTTAAAGGCGCAACTAGAAATTCTCCTGTTCCCCTTTTCAGTCTTATAGTAATCTGAGATCTTTATCTGTAGGAAGAATGTGGCAGTTTAAATTTCAAGCAGCTGGAGGCTTGGGAACAGAGTGCTGGACCTGCTCCCTCTTCCCTCTGCCTTTTCTAAATATTTTAAAATAATGGAAGATTTGAGGTATGATTATAGATTTTTGAAGGACATAGAAAGAAGGTTTAAAAGCTAATGTAAAATAATGAAAGTTTTTATGAAAGTTATGCATGTGATGAGAAGGAGAAACAGGGAGAGAGAAAGAACGAAACAGAGAGTTAAGAAAGAGACTCTGGGAGTCCGAGAGGGAAGGATTTAGACAGAAGCAGAAACAAAGATTGGAAGAGAAAGTGATATGGGTGTATAAGTGTGAGTGTGTATGTGAGAAAGGGAGGGAGAAAGACATGAGCAAGAGACAGGAAAGGACAGAGATTAGAGAGGGAGAGAGACAGAAGGTGAGGCCAGAAGAGACAGAGACGATCTGAAAGAAAGGGAGACTTAGATTCCAAGGGTTTTTAACTTCGAGGAAGAAGACTGACAGGACCAGGGCTCCTTTCAATTAAGCTCCCAAGGGTAACCTTACAAGTGAGAGGCAAAGCTATTAATTTCCTGGTGAGCACTGGGCAGTTTATTCAGTCTTGACAGAGCCGATGGGACCCCTAGGAAGATATCAGTCCAGGGAGCCACCAGACAAACTGACTGTTTTCCTTGGACATCAAGAAAGACTGTAGACATAAGAAGGAACACATACTGGAGGAACGCAGCCGCTAAACTGGACTGAAGTAGAACAACGGGCCTTTGAGGAGCTAAAGAAGGCTCTCATCTCAGCACCTGCCCTAGCCTTGCCAGATGTCACAAAGTGAGTGAGGTAAGGGGCATTGCCAAAGGGGTTCTCACTCAGACTCTAGGTCCCTGGAAGAGACCTGTTGCCTATCTGTCTGAGAGGAGACCCTGTGGCAGCAGGGTGGCCAGTGTGCCTCTGGGCAGTGACCACCACAGCATTGCTGGTGAAGGAGGCAGATAAGCAGACTCTGGGCCAGGAGCTAGCCCTAACAACACCCCATGTCATTGAGACCCTCCTTCGGGTGCTCCAGAAAGATGGATGTCAAACACCAGAATCACCCAGTGCCAAGCTCTTCTCCTGGACCAGCCATGTGTCTGGTTCCATAAGACACTGGCCACCAACCCTGCCAGCTTGTTTCCAGATGATCCAGAGGAACCCATTCATGATGGCATAGAGGTAACAGACAAGTACTGACAAATGTCCTGCCGTCATCACCAGACAAGGTACTGTTCACGGATGGGGGCAGTTAGGTTCAGGATGGGATCTGATATATAGGGGCAGCAATAGTCACCCTAGACCACACCATTTGGACACAGTTCCTGAACTTTTGGCCTTAATCCAGGCCCTTCAATGGGGACACAGTGCCATCCCCCAGGAAAGAGGATTACCAATTTCAGAGATTTTAGCTTATTTGAGTCCATCTGACTCCTGAAAGCAGTTGCAATAGTGCACTGCAAAGGACATCAGGAAGGGGACACAATTGAAGCCAGAGGAAATAGAGACGCAGACCAAACTGCTAAGAAGATGCCCAAAGACCAGTAGGGCCTTTACAAGTCTGCCAGACTCCAACCTACACCAAACAAGAGGAGGAATTGGCTGAACAGAAGTAAGCCATCAAAGGACTAGATGGTTGGTGGGCCCTACCAGATGACAGACTGCTGGTCCCAGAGGCTCTAGGTCAGACATTAGTTGCCCAGTTATACCAGGTTACCCACTTAGGTGTCACCAAGACTTCTGAATTTCTGTGACGCAGATACTACGAAGCTTAGGTAAGGTAAAAGCGTCACTAGAAGTACTGTCTGTGTACAGGTAAATGCTAAGCAAGGTAAATGCTAAGAGGGTCCCCCTGGGAATTCGGGCCCCAGAGAAATTCCCCAGGAGAGCATTAGGAGGTAGATTTCGCAGAGATTAAGCCACCAGCATTAAGGTACAAGTACATGCTAATTTTTATAGACACCTTCTCAGGTTAGGTTGAAGTATACCCCACTAGGACAGAAACTGCATTTATAGTAGTCAAGAAATTACTCCAGGAGATTATACCTAGATTCAAACTGTCATAGGATCAGATAACAGCCCAGCCTTTGTAGCAAGGTATCTCAAAGTATAGCTCAAGCCTTAGGACAGGCCTGAGCGGAACTCTATAAAGTTTAATTAAATTTGTCCTGGAAACCGGTGAAAATTGGACCAACCCCCTGCCCTTTGCCCTATTATGGACCAGGTGTACCCCCTACTGGGATGCCCCCCCCCCCCGTTTTTTTAGATCATACATGGTAGACCTCCTTCCATCCTTCCTGGGGTCAGGGAGAAACTGAAAGCTAGAATTCATAACCATTCCCTTGCTCAAGTCCTTATAGGCTCTGCATTTTACCCAGAGAGCCACCCATAAGCTTGTCCCAGATGCACTGCCAGTGCCCACCGTGGACCCTGTATACCCCTTCCAGCCCGGAGACTCAGTGTGGGTAAAGAAGTTCACTGTCCAAGGACTCACCCCAGCCTCACAAATGACTGTTGGTTATGTCTCAACCCTGAACCCCCTTATTATTCAGGAATTGCTGTTAACATCTCTCTTGGAGATACCCCACAGGACATAAGAAACATCTCCTTGGAGGCTGCGGAGGGTCACTGCCAGTGGGTCGTAACCCGAAACTTACTCTCGGGGATCTACAAGGACAAGGGACGTGCTTGATGCCTGCTAATTACCCTCTGAAGGACTCTTTCTACGCCTCGTCCTTTGCCTCCACCATCCTGTTACCAGAGGAGCCATCTCGAGGAGGAGCAGCTCTGCTGGCTGCCCCTGAAGGGACTTGGTGGGCTTGTACCAATGGAATAACTCCTTGTGCCTTTCCCCCGTTTCTCTTAGACAAGGAATCGCCAGGCCTCTGCATCTTAGCACACATACTTCCTCAGGTCTATTACTTCTCTGGGGAAGGGGGCCGAGAACACTTAGGTCTCACCCCACACCGGGTTAAGAGGGCCCCAGTCCTTATTCCCCTTTTACTGGGAATTGAAATTGCAGGATCAACGGCTGTAGGAACATCCACCCTTATTAAGGGGAACCAGGACTACAAAGAATTGAGCCAACAGATAGATACTGAACTTAGGACTCTTGAAAGTACAGTCAGCAAGCTAGAAGGGTCACTGAGCTCCCTAGCTGAAGTTGTCCTCCAGAATAGACGGGGTTTAGAGCTACTTTTTCTCAAACAGGGAGGGCTTTGCCTAGCCCTGGGTGAAGCTTGTTGTTTTTATACCAACCACTCTGGAGTCATAAAGGAGAGCCTTAGCCAACTAAGAAAAAGATTAAAGGAAAGGGAGGACGCCAGGGCCAGCCAGGGGAACTGGTATGAAAACCTCTTTACGTGGTCCCCTTGGCTAACAACTCTTATTAGTGCCTTAGCCAGCCCCCTCCTCATTCTATTGCTAGCTCTAACTGTGGGTCCTTGTTTGTTCAGATCTCTGGTAAGTTTAATACAATCCAGAGTCCAGGACCTTAAGATCATGGTCCTCCGAACTCACTATCATAGTCTCAATACGGAGGACCGGGAGGAGGAGGAATCAAAGATTTGATTCCCCAATAAGACAGTAGGGAATGTGACAGTCGGCCCTGTCTGCCCAAGAGATAAGGACTCTGGAGACAGACCAGGCCAGGGGGGGGAAAGTTTAAAAAAATAAAGTCAGTCTTAACTCAGTGCCAGGAGTTCCTTTGGGGTGGGACATGCAGACCTCCCTCGGATCTGGCTGGGAAATTGGGGTCATAAAAAACTGCAGCATCCTGCACTCCCGTTGGGAGTCAGAACAGACATTCTGTTTGAAGCAAAACAGGCCAGGTTGTGTAAATCACCTAAGGAACAGCTAAAGATGGCCAATTTTTGTCCCAAGGGGCCAATCAGAGAGTGACAGACCAACAGTGGGATGGGATGGGAAAAAGAGGTATAAGAGGAGGGACTGCCCCTCCATCGGGGCTCTCACCCGAGTGTTTGCTGGCTGCTGTGTCAGCCAAGGTTTGAGCCCGGATTCGAATCTGTAATAAACTCTAGCATGCTTAATCAAATTGGCTCCAGTGGTTCATCTCTTGGGGACTCGCTTCATAACAGTACTTACTGGTCTGGTTGCTGGGCCCTGAGGGCCAGCTTTCTGCCATATTCAAGGGGAATGCCCTGCCCTGAGGACAAGGGAAACTCTTGCTGGTTTCCAGTAGGAGCTAAGGGCGGTGGGGCTTTTGCTTAAACTGGCAACCCAGGTCCACATTCACACGGCCCCAGGGCCCTACCCACTGGAACTCTTCCAGCTGTTGCCCCTTGCCCCAACCCCCTCTTCCCTTGACAGCTACCCACAGACCTCCTGGCTTCCCCACAAAGCCCCCAACCCCTCCCTAGATCCCTGCTGTCCGCAGGCCCGCTGCAGGTCACCATGTCCCTGCCCACCAGCCTTTCTCCAGCTTACCTAACCACTTCTTGCTGCTCACCTGGCCCCACCCCCTTGTTTTCTGGACCGCCTCCAACTGCTCACCTCTCTTCCCCCCCCTCATTCACTTGACAGGTTCAGGTGTGGGCCAGGGCCTGCCTCCTCCTTCAGGAAGCTCCGCCCCATGGTTCATTGGACCAAGGAGCGAACAGCACCTGCTGGGCTGCCCTGATCCTCACACACAGAATAGCCCCCACCTCTGGGAGCCCTGTCAGGTGCCTAAATCCACCCAAAGCACATGGCCCTCTGCTCACAGGGTGCCTCCCGGGTCCCCAGGAGTGGGCAGACCAGCCAGCCCCCCGCTTCAGGACAGCCATGGGCCTCCAGAGCCTCAGGGTCGGCCCAACCCCCGGAGCTCCCACCAAGCGGCAGGTCACAACAGAGTGTCCTGGGACGCCCACAGCCCTGTCTGTGGCCTTTGACATCCAGGAGAGAGCTATGTCAAGTCCGAGAAAAATCACTTCACACTCTGGGGGCACAGCCCGGGCACCTCCAGAGGTACTTACTGGTTGGGTAGCCTGGCCCTGAGGGCCTGCTTTCTGCCCAATTCGCGGGGAAAGCCCCGCCCTGAGGACAAGGGAACCTCTCGCTGGCTTCCAGCCTGGAGCTCAGGATGGTGAGCTCAGGAAGGTGGGGCTTTTGTGGCCAAGTGGGACCCTTGTCCCCATTCACAGGGCCCCAGGGCCTTACCCACCGGTTAGGGTTAGTATTAGCTTTAGGGTTAGGTTGAGGGGTAGGGTTGGGCTTTGACATTGGGGAGAGAGCTGTGTCAAGTCAGAGAAAATCACCTTCCTCCCTGGGGGCACTGCCCCGGCCCATCCAGAGGTACTTACTGGTCTGGTTGCCAGGCTCCGAGAGCTTGTTTTCTGCCCCATTCGCAGGGAACACCCTGCCCTGAGGAAAATGGAACCTCTTGTTGGCTTCCAGTCTGGAGCAAAGGGCAGTGGGGCCTTTGTGTCCACTGGCGACCCAAGTCCACGTTCACGGGGCCCCAGGGCCCTACCCACCAGAACTCTTCCAGCTGTTGTCCCTCACAACAAAACACTATTCCTTTGACCGCTACCCCCAGACCATTTGGCCTCCTGGCCGAGCCCACAACCCCTCCCAAGGTCCCTGTTGTCCCCAGGCCGGCCTGTGGGTCACCATGTCGCTGCCCACCAGCCTTTCTCCTGCTTACCTCACCACTTCTTGCTGTCTGGGTGGCCCCGCCCCCTGGTTCTCTGGACCGCCTCCAGCTGCTCACCTGGCCCTGCCCCTCTTTGACTTGACCTGGTTCAGGTGTGGTCTTGGGTCTGCCTCCTTGTTCTGGAAGCCCCGTCCCCTTGTTCATTGGACCAATGAGCGAGCAGCACCTGCTGAGCTGCCCTGCTCCTCTGACACAGAATAGCCCCCACCTCTGGGAGCCCTGTCAGGTGCCAAAATGCACCAACTGCACATGGCCCTCTGCTCAACAAACCAGTTTTGGCAATGAATTTATTTTTATTCAAATTTTCAGTATTATTTTATTTCCCCATCAAATCCCACTCTATTATTTTATGTGCAAGGCACTGTACACTTTCACAGAAATAGCTCTGCTAATTAAGATGATGCAGTTTTATGAATACAGACTTGAACACCAGAGGTAGAATTAGTATAAGAAGTATAGAGAGATGCACTCCCAAAGATGAATTCCTTTCTTACCAAAGTGTGGGGTGCTACACTCTCCCTTTTCCCTTCCCGATGGTGGGTAGGCCTGTTGAATTGGCTGATCCCTATCTCAGACAAGATTCCCAAGCCAGTGAGGCAGGAAGAGGCCTCCCAGATCACCTTTCCCCAGTGGCAATTCCTGCCTTCCCAGTGGGCCCTTGCAATGCTGGCTGGAGCCTGGGATAGTGCCCCTGAGTCCCCCTGCTCTGTCCGAATTTGTGAAGTGTGGATGTAATGTGATTTCTGAACTTCCTTCACCCAGACCGATTTAGAGAAAAGAAGCTCTGTCTCCCAAGTTGGTCTGTGCCTTAGAGTCACTGGGGAATTCTAACAATTCCAAACCTGCACTGCATCCGACTCACTAGGTTAGAGAGGCACTGGTATTTTTGGAAGCTCCAGGGGCGGTTCAGTGTCCAGGCAAGCTAGGGAATGACTGCCTTAATGTGCTAGATTGGGGAAGTTTTCACAGTCAGCACCAGCCCCCACATGGCCAGACAAGCAGCCAGAGCTTCAGGCATAGAGGGGTCTCCATGCTGAGCTGCTGTGCTCTGTCACTCTCTGTTGTTTTTGGTCAGGCTGTGGAGGGACTGTCTCACTTGATGTTGTGCTTTGTTTTCCAGCTAAAGGAATGTGGCTCCACAAGGGTGCATGCTTTAAATCAGGGGTCCTCAAACTTTTTAAAGTGGGGGCCAGATCACGGTCCCTCAGAGAGCTGGAGGGCCGGACTATATGAACTACTAATTCCTACTGTAACACCTCGGCTGCGCTCACTGCCCAAAAAACCTGGCGGGCAGGATCAGACTCCTCTGCGGGCCGCATGTGGCCCGCGGGCCGTAGTTTGAAGACCCCTGCTTTAAATCAAGTCAACAGAGTGCTGCAGGCTTTACATCAGAACAATGTAAGTTTGTCAGGTGATGGGGCCATGTGGGTGCCATCCGGATTGTTTACTGTTGAAACCAGCCACCTGCTCTGTGCATGGACCTCCGCTCCTTTATGGAAACATTTTCCTATGAGTGAAGGAGTAGTCACTCTTTTTCTGATTAATGACTTAGGGTATAAGGAACACATTTTATTTTATTTTTTTTGAGATTTAAGTTTACCTGATTTCTCTGATCATTCACATGTATGGCTGTCCAGATGTGCTCAACCAAAACCCTCAGCTTCCATGGAGAACTTGTCTTATTTTCTTTATCTAACCTTTATTCTCTCTTATTGTGTCAGGTGGATTTGGTGAATATCGGAGGAACTGACATTGTAGATGGAAACAACAAGCTGACACTGGGTTTGCCGTGAAGCACCGTTTTGCACTGGCAGATGGGGGATTTTCAGTCACTTATTACTGGTCATTGGAAATGTGTCCTTTGTGTATTCGTTTCTTAGCTCTGCATCACAGAGCACCACAAACCGGGCGGCTTTAACAACTGAAGTTATTTTCTCCCAATTGTGGAGGCTACAAATCTGAGATCAACGTGTCAGCAATGATTTTTTTTTTTCCTCAGCCTCTTTCCTGGGCTTGTGGGTCCTTTTTCCCTTTGAATCCACATGGTCTTCCCTCTGTGTATGTCATATCCTAATCTTTGCTTCTGATGCCAAGAAACTAGTCATATTTGATGAGAGCTCTCCCCTCCATATGATCTCATCTTGCCTTAATTACCTCTTTCAAGGGTCTCTAAATAAAGTCACATTACAAGGTACTGGGGAATAGGACTTCAACATAGAATTTTGTGGAGGGCACAATCCAATGCCTAACTGCCTAACCATTTGGAATGAAAGAAACTGACAAACTGCTCTATTTTCCTAGCCTAGACAAAAAGAAGATGCCTTTATAAAATATTGAATTTGAAAATTTCAGACATCAAAACCTTGCTAAAATAGCTTAAAGAATTTCCAGGTACTGTTACTCAGATTCCCAAAGGTTAACAATTGTCTATATTTGTGTTTTCTCTTTTTCTCTTTGCCTAAATACTTCAGTGCGTATTTTCTGAAAACAAATTATTCTCCTAAAATAAAGGAGTTCTCTTACATAACTACTATATATTAACATAATATAAAATGTGTATGATAACATTAATAGTTCTAACTTACTTATCATGTCTCTTTTATCTTCTTTAATCCAGAATACTTTCTGAGTGTTTGTGTTTTATTATATTGGCATTTTTGAGGAGCGCTGGACAGTTATTTTGTAGAATCTCCCTTTCTGTGGGTTTGGCTGATATTTTCTCATGATTAGATTCAGGTTATTCATTTGGGGCAGGCATGCCGCAAAAGTGACATTGATTTGTTCTCAGTGCACTCACCTGGAAGCACACACTGTCCGTTAGGCTTGTTCTGGCAGAGTCAACGTTCATTGTTTGGGTAATGTGGTATCTGCCTATGCCTCCACCAAACGTGACTGCCCTATGTTATTAAAAAATGTCTTGTGAGATATACTTGGAGACTGTGTAAATATTCAGGTACTTATCAAATCTTCCCCATTAGTTTTAAGATCCATTCATAATTCTTAGCTGATCAGTTATTATTATGATGCTTGGCCAAAAGTAAATTTCTAATGTCATTGTTCTTTTACATTGTAAGGAAGGGCTTTCCCTTGTCTCTTGTTTATCTGTCTGTCCATCCACTTTTTTATTCATTCAATGTACACACAGTGTACACTCAAGGATTTTTACATATTTAATAGGATGTAATTTTTTGCTATTATTGTCTACTAGAGGCCTGGTGCATGAAAATTTGTGCAATGCAAGGGGGAACAGGGGTCTCGCAGCCCAACCTGCCTCCTCTCATGGTCTGGGAGCCCTAAGGAGATGTCCTACTGACGGCTTAGGCCTGTTCCCCATGGGCCAAAGCTGCAGCCTGGCCTTCCTCTGTGAGAGGCAATCAGGCCAATCAGGGGGAGGTGCTGCCCCCATCACCACGTTGTTGCTGTCCCTGCTGGCCACAGCAACCTTCCCTTAGCCCTTGCAGCTGCTGCAGCTGCTGACTGCCCTCAGCGCTTGCAGCCGCCCCTCCCTGCTTTGTCCGGAAATAGGTCTGGAAGGACATCCAGAAGACATCTGTCTATCCAGTCTAATTAACATATTACCCTTTTATGAAAATAGATTTTGACTCTTAAATTATACTAAATTTGGCTCATGTGATTGACCCCCCCCCCTTAAATCAGCTCTGTGTCCTTTTGACATATCCACATCATTCTTTGAGCACTTCCTTAAAACACATGTATTTCTTTAGAGTAATACTGTGCAATATTAGTTCTTGATTATAATCGGGAAAGTAACTTCATTCTTTGATTTTGCATTCAGTCAAAAAAGTCTTCCTTGCATCCTTATCTTTTATAGAAAATCAAAACAGTTGCTTTTCTATCAAAAGTTCTTTGTAAATGTATAGTATTAAAATATTACTCTTTTAGGGATTATGAAAGTAATGTTTATTGTAAGTGAATCTAATATGAGTATTGTTAAGATATAGAAAGTACTATGGTAATGTATAATGGTGAAGTAAAAAATCACCTTCAAAATTCTAGTACTTCAAAATAATTGCTGTTTAAAGGGAAATTTGAAATAAATTGAATCACCAGTGACCTGATCCCTATGGTTAAGTAATGAAATAGTTCTCATGCAAGGACTCGATCCCAGTAGCTGCTTTACGTCATAGGCGGACATGGTCTCTCTGGCAGGTGAAAGATGTCATGAAGGACATCATGTCAGCCTTGCAGCAGACAAACAAGGAGAAGATCCTGCTGAGCTGGGTGTGCCTGTCCACCAGGCCATACAGCCAAGTCAATGTCCTCAACCTCACCACCATCTGGACAGACTAGCTCGCCTTTAATGCCCTGCTTCACTGACATAAGTGAGAATGACTCTCTTTAGTTGTGGGCTTTCCAGATGTGTATCTCCTCCCTCCCTCCTTCACTGCTCCTCCATAAAGCCCCTCCCCACTAGCCCTGCTGTCCTCTCAGTACAGGTCCTACCAAAATATTAAGAAAAGTAAAATCATGGAAAAAATCTAACCACCAAGTCTTTATTCTGTGGACTTAAATAGCACAGCACAGCCACAGCTGCTTCTACATATTCATAAGTTAAAACATGTAAAATGATTCACATAGTTCAGTCCCACTCATTCAGCACTAATCAGAAATATATGCAAAGAATTGTGCTAGTGTCCATTCTTTTACCAAAGGGAAAGTTCCATAATTCAGTGCAGTCCCGACTTATTCTACAAAATTTTTTTTTCATGAAATTTATAAACAGATTCTAAATATATGAAAGACCAAAAGCCCATGAAGAGCCAGTACAATTGTGAAACAGAACTAGGCTGAAGTACTTCTCAAACAGAAACCAAAAGTAATGATGAAGCTACATTAATTAAAACTATGGTGCTATAAATAAGTACGCTAATTTAATTACAGGCTGAACCATATGAAATTGCCAGTGCTTGACTGTTATTTTGACGTACAACAATGGCAGTTTCTATACTCAACCTAACAGAATAAAAGACTCAGAAATAGCTCCATCCTGATATATAACTGAACTGATTGCTATTAAAATAGATGGTATAGGACAACTGGTTACCCATATGTAAGTAACTGAGTTGGATCTTTACCTCACCTTACCCACAAATAAATTTCAGATGCATCAAGGATTTAAATGTGAAAGGTGAAATTTCTTATATGTTTTATTGCCATTTTAAATAATTTATTGTTTCAAGTTTTGTTTCCTGTATATGCTGTGCTTATATATAAAAATATAATTGATACCACTACATCTTAGATCTAGAAACTTGTTAAAATTTTAAAAAATTAAGTTTGTTTCTGCAGAATTAATGCATTTTTGGTAGACCATCCATAGATTATAATAGTCCCCTCCTCTCCCCTCCTCTCCTCCCTCTTCCTCTTCCCTCTCTTCCCCTCCCCTTCTCTTTTTCCCCTGTTCATTTGTGCCTTGCCTTTCAATACAATATTGATTTGAATTGGTAATAATGAGAAGAATATTTTGTTCTTGAAAATGAAGGGCATGTTTTTAATGTTTTACAATAATAATAATATTTGCTGTAGCTTTTTTTGAGATATATAATTAAAATTTGGTTAGAGAACCTCCACACCCAATCTTTTTCACTGTATCAGTTTAGAGAGGTTAACTGTTCCTAGTTGGATAAGACATGTAGTCAGAAAACTTGAGTTTTAGCCTAAACTTTTTTCCATTAACTACCTAATTGGTTCAATAAGTGTGTTTTTAGTACTTTTCCTGTGTTAGGCTCAGGATGTATAACAGAGAAAAAAGGTAAACACCCATATCTCCTTGGGGTTTATGTGCAATTAGAGGGAGGCAGACAATAAAGAAAGAATAGGAAATGTGAGTTGTTTAGCAAAAAGCTGTGGTAAACATGCTGAAGAGAAATGTAGCTGGCAAGAGGGGAGGCCAGTGGGTGCAGGGCGTGAGTAGGAATAGCAATAGGAGAGGAAGTCTGAAAGGAATCAGGGGTGGAGTGGGCGAGGCAATCCCAGGAGGTAGGTGAGTGTAGGATGCAATAACAGATGGAGTTCACAAAAATGATCAACTTTTGTGTAAGTCAGCACACAAAATGTCCAGTTTTCAGGATTAAAAGAAAATCTTTATAGACATGAAATACTAAGCAATATAATATGGAGAGGGTGAGTGGAGGGTAATTCTCTCAGGACGTTTGGTTTAGGAATAGCCTGTGTAAGCTGGATTTTCCACTCTGCTAATAGTGGTCTTTCAATAAGAGAATTAATTCATTGGTATTAATGGTGGTAATTGATGTATTTAGGTTAATTTTTCATTTTTTTACCTATTTATTTTGAGCTTTTTATTTCTTTTTCTCTGTCTTTTTTCTTTTTATCTTATATTAATAGGTTCATCCTCCTCTTATTTTTCTTTAACTATTTGGAAAGTATTATAAAATATTTTAAATCTTCTAGTGATTACTCTAGAAAATTTAATAGGTATGTTTAGCCAATACAGGAAACTTAGAATATTTTATCCATTGTTTTTATTTTTATAAGTTACTTTAAAATACTATATATTTGACAAAGTTTTGGTATATAAAGTTAAACTTTTTAATTTAAACTCACAAACAAAATAATCTAAAACTGCAATGTGTTAGATTATAACAATGACCACTTCGTTTCCACATGTGTTGTCTTCAATGTATTTTATTTGTGTGGTATTTTCAGACCTGATCCTTTCAGCTGGGATAGAGTCGTCAAGATGTCCCCTACTGAGAGACTTGAACATGCCTTCAGCCAGGCTCAAATGTACTTGGGAATTGAAAAGCTGTTAGATCCTGAAGGTATTGTTCAGTGCTTAAGTTTAATCTTGATTTTGCTGCACAATTTTGGATATTCGAAGAGCAGTGTTTTTTGTTGTTGTGGTTTGTTTTTTTTTTAGGAGGAATTATGAGAACTGAGCAGTGTTCTTTCGTTTGAAACATGGTGCAAGTTATTTTATCGCAGTTATTGGAACTTTTGTACTTAACAATTTGTAGGATCCTATAGGAGGAAATTTAATTACCTCACTGACGAATAGTTATTTGTTACCAGCAGAAGAGTTAAAGTTTTAAGAAAATATAATTATTAGAAAACCAATTCAGTATTTGGTTTAATTTTTCTGAAATGCAGTTTTATGCTAGTACTAGCGGCCCGGTACAAGAAATTCATGCACAGGGAGGGGGGGTGGTGAGGGGAAGGGGTGTCCCTTAGCCCGGCCTGCACCCTCTCCAATCTGGGACCCCTTGGGGGATGTTGGGATCGGGCCTAAACCAGCATTCAGACATCTCTCTCACAATCCGGGACTGCTGGCTCCTAACTGTTCACCTGTATATGATGTGAAAACTTTAGTTACAAATGTTGTGGAATTTAATTCTAGACTTACTTTTATAATGTTAATAAAATCTGGCATTATCTTAAATGTCAGCATATCTCTGAGCTGACATTTGGGAAAAGCTTATAGGGAAGAATTTAAAGAATTAAGATACTGAACAAAATTAAGAAAGTGTCTATGCCTTGTCTCTTCTGTCATTATATGAAACATAAACTTAATGAGCTTTGGTACTGCAAAAGTTATATAATAGTATTGTTTATGGGTGCTGAGGATAGTTATTTTATATCTCCTACTGAGCTGTTCAATATATTTTGAACATCTAATTTAAGCTGGTCTTTATTTCCTTCCCCTTTTAGATGTTGCTGTTCAGTTTCCTGAAAAGAAATACATAATTATATATTTAACATCTTTGTTTGAGGTGCTACCTCAGCAAGTCACCATAGACGCCATCCGTGAAGTAGAGACTCTCCCAAGGAAATACAAGAAAGAACGTGAAGAAGGAGATATTAATATACAGGTAAAGATAAATTTTTATTGAAATGTTTGACTGGCTGTCTTTGTTATCTCTTAGGTACCAGATAAAAACACTTTTAGAAGATTTATTTTTCTTCCCTTGTAAAAGAATGTTTTTATTAATTTTAGAGAGAGAGGAAGGGAGGGAGATATATATATATATATATATATATATATATATATATAGAGAGAGAGAGAGAGAGAGAGAGAGAGAGAGAGAGAGAGAGATACATTGATTGGCTGCCTCCTACTGGAGACTGTGCCCCAAACCCAGTCATGTGCCCTAACCAAGAATCAAACTGATGACCTCTTGGTGCATAGGGGAAACGCTCCACCAACTGAGCAGCAATGGCCAGGGCAGAGGATTTTTTTTCTTGACTGAGAACAGCTTGGCTTGTCCACTTGCATATGCCTTGGAAGTTCAATTTATCAGTTAGCATGCTGTCACATGTGTGTAACAGAAAACCATAACTCAACTGATTTCTTAAGAAGAAATGCACTGCTTCACGCGATAAGGGGGCCCAGGGTTGTGATCATGCTGCATGATATGCTGAAGAAGCAGTGATTTCCCATCATTTGGTCACCATCTTACATCAGTGTCATTTTGTATGACAGATGGTTTCTCTCATGTCAGCTTTGCTTTGTTCTAAGTACTAGTTTTCTTTTTCTGCTTTTCATTTCGTCTTTAGCAAAAGGATTTTTACCATTATATTTTCACAAGGGCTATCAAAATACAAGGTCTATTTTTTCTTTCATTTAGAAAGAATGACAATATGTTACTCAGTGGGTTTTTCACTTAAAGATTTATAATACTTTTACTCATTAGGATAAAGATTCATTTTTTAAAATAAAGTCATGAATTTTTTTCCTGAATTAACCTGCCCTGAATTAATACATATTTAATGACTGTGGGATATAAATGTTTCTTTAAACCCAACAGGAATAAATGAAATCACTCAGACCAAGTACACTGAGTGAAGAAAACAGGTTCCAGGCTTAATTTTGAGGAGATCCATGACTTACAGATTGGCTGCAGAGTCGGGAGGAAAACCAGTGTGGGGTTCCTGAGGCAGAGAAAGGAGGGTTTCAGGAGGGTGGGCAGTCAGCCATGCAGTGGGGCTGAGAGTTTAAGTTAAGAGAGAGGGTGACCAGATCTCTAGGTTAGCTTGGGACAGTTTGGTTTATGTGGGTTGTCCTAGCATCGTTTTTATAAAAATGTCCTAGTTTGTTGGCTAATAACATGGTCACCCTAACGGCGGTGCTAGAAAAGTGGATTTGTCAGTGGGAAGGTGTTTGGTAACATTGGCAAAAGCCTTTTCAGTTGGGTGGGGGGGACCAACACCAAAACTGAATGGGACTGTTAACAAATCGGAGCTGTCGAATCCATGAGAATTTCTTATGTTTCCCCTCTACATTGCTGTATGTTTGAAACATATAAACATTGTGGATGGGAAGTGATTAAGTGAAGATGGGCTGTCAGCAGATTTTAAAGAAGTTTTGCTCTAAAAGGGAACCAATGAACAAAAAAGAGTTCATTTGGTTATAAGATTCTAAAGTAAAAAAAAAATATTCCATGGATTGGGATGAATTCATTCCCATGGGTTAAAAACAACAACAACAACAACTACAATAAACCCAGACCAGCAAGTGAACTAGAGGTAGCAGCCTCCCAAAATCACCATCGGCAGCCTGTATGTGTGCCTGCCTTTCAGGGTCAAAAATAAAATGCTAACATGCATTTCAGTAAAAGCAGTTTCGCTAGTGTCAGAGCAGAGTTCTAATCTTCATGTCCTTTTCTTTAACTGAGATTTATCCTTTAAGGCCCAACACCATCTTGCACACACCTTTCCTATTTTAGCCCTGGCTGAACTCAAACAGCATCTCTTACTGGGACCACGGAGTTTCCAGCTTCACTAAGAGCCATTTTACTTTTATTCAGAAGTGATTCAAGTGGGTACTTGTCACTTCCCACCTATGTGAGCATCCCCGTGAGCACAGGATCCAGGAGAGCAGGCTGTTCTGTGTTCTTGAGGTACCAATAATGCCCTCTGAGTAGCTCCAGTCTGGCTTTCCCAGCGCCTGCGAACTGGCTGCATGTCTGAGACACAGTGGGCTCTTCTTGTCCGCTGCTCTCCATGCAGCGTGTCCCTGTTGAACAAACACCTCATCGTCACGCTGCCTGGGGGTTTCCTCTCAGCTTTGTTTTCCTAGAGCTCAGCACCGGAGGAGGAGCACGGGAGCCCGGGGGCTGACACCCCCAGCACCATCACCGAGGTGGACAGGGACCTGGACAGCTAAAAGACAGCCCTGGGGAGGTGCTGACATGGCTGCTTTCTGCCGAGGACACGTTCCAGGAGCAGGATGACATCTCAGAGGACGTGGAGGAAGTCAAAGAGCAGTTTGCCACCCACGAGGTAAGTCATCTGTGGCCCGTGAGGGGGCCATGTCCGCCACGGTGCCTGTGCCTCCTCGGGCTCTGCCCTGATGTGTGCGCTTCCAGCATTCTGCCCTGCGGGAAGGTCATGGCACATTTTAGGACCCCTGACATTTAAATAAGGGCTTTGTTTAAAGTTGGCGCAGGCGATTCTCACTGTGCATTGGAATTAGGTCTCATATTTTAATCTTATTGTAACATGTAACTCCTGTGGAGCCACGGACACAAAGCAGTGCACAGCACTGCTGGTTTCTGGAGTGCACGGTCATCCTTAAAACACCAAGTGGCTAATTAATACAATGCACTCAGTCTTTGGACTGGGAATGTTCCCCAGGAAGCGGTTATTTTTATTTCTTGTACGATTAAGCAAATGTCGTAGCCAGTGTTCATGTATACTTTTATACAATGAACTTTTCCTACTATTTTGAGAGTATAGTATATTGCACTGTAGTGATTAGCTTGTATGGAGGTTTCTTTTTGGTGAAGTAGGTTTGTTTTGGGCCAGTATATGAGTCGACAGGTCTTATGTGCTGTTCTGGTTTGAAAATAATAGCAATTGTCGGGTTCTTTAAGCAGTTTCTCTTGGGTGAGCACGGTGTTTTATTTATTCTGTTTTCTCATAATTCCATGTCATGGTCTCTCAGTATCATCATCAGCATTTATTTAAAAATACTGACTGTTAGCAGACATAATATTGTTTTCTTTGATAGATTCCCCTTTTTTAGTTAGGCCAGTGCCTCATTCTTATATTCAAAGTTGGGCCAAAATCTACTTTATTTGCACTCTTCAAGGCTGCCTTTTCTGTATCCCTGATATTGAAACATTAATTTATTTACTTTTTTTTTCAATGAGCTGCTCACAAGTCACAGTGATGTACTCTTCTAGGCTTTTATGATGGAGCTGACTGCGCACCAGAGCAGTGTGGGGAGCATCCTGCAGGCAGGAAACCAGCTGATAACACAGGGTACTCTGTCCGATGAAGAGGAGTTTGAAATCCAGGAACAGATGACCCTGCTGAATGCTAGGTGGGAGGCCCTCAGGGTGGAGAGTATGGACAGACAGTCCCGGTGAGTGAAAGCAAATAAATGAACACTTTATTCCACTATGTGTGTTGTCCAGTTGAGTTGAAATAAAGGTCTGTGACTGCAAGATAATTACAGAGCTTGCCTTGTAAAATGTGTGATGGTGCAGGAATTTTTGTATGATCTTGATGTGATAACCAAATTAAAAGGTAGAAGTTGGAGTACAAACATCAGGTATAGGAAAGGATAGTTTATATGGATAGATATTGATGTGCGGTATCAAATTGGCTAACCAATAACTCAATGTGAAGACAGGACTATGTAGTATTTATTTATAATTTATTACATTTTCCAAAGCAGTCCTGCCCCCCTCCCACTCCCCCAGGCTCCCATGGTTCTTTCCCCCCTCTCTTCATTGTGTATTAAGGTGCAAACTACATTCCATTGCAATTTCCACCTATTTAATATGCAGGAATTCCTGATTGTAGACACAATGATTCTGATAGGAATGGTGGCTGCTGTTATTTTCATTCTTGTACTGCATTTAATTGATTCCATTTAGGAGGAAAATGAAAGTGTGTGTGTGTGTGTGTGTGTGTGTGTGTGTGTGTTGTTTCTATATTTAAAGACTAAGTGCTGCTTTAAATGGTTAGACAGGAGTGAGTTTCCTTGCCCGACACCCCGTACCCCCCACCCCACCCAGATTGTTAGCTGCCAGGAGTGTGTATTGTGTGCATTTGCCTTTGCAAAGGGGAAGAGCAAGTGGGGCTGATGCTGTGTCCCTCCCCACAGGCTGCATGACCTGCTGATGGAGTTGCAGAAGCAGCAGCTGCAGCAGCTCTCCGCCTGGTTGACACTCACGGAAGAACGCATTCAGAAGATGGAGACTTGTCCCCTGAATGACTATTTACAATCCTTGAGAAAGCTGCTAGAATATCATAAAGTAAATCTGGCTCGTTTTTTTCTTTTCTTCCTCATCAACTATGAAACAGCAGCACCTAGCCTTCTCATGGGCTTCTGTCCTTACTGCAGCAGCTTAGAGGTTGGAGTCCATAAGGACGTGGCTTTACTAACATTTTATGTGGGTATGTAAAGTGCTCTTAAGAAAGCACAGAGCTTCCCTAAGATTCTCAGGGGTTGTTTTGGACCTGTAAGTGGTTAAGAACTCTAGTGTGTGAGCATCAATGCCGTGCAAAAACTCTCAGATTTATCCGTATTACCCTTTAAGGAAATCTATTGTTTCTTCTCCAATCTAGAAAAGTATCTGGCACTAAATGAAGAATCAAAATTTAGTGGATAATTTAATTTCATCACATATTAAGGAGAAAACTTTTCATAGTCAAGGCAGGGTAACAACTAGCCCCTCTGCAAGTTGTCTGAATAATCATATTTTTCATTGAAATATCTGGATAACTGATACATACATATATTTACTGATAAATAAAGTTTTAGGGATACTTTAAATGCAACTCAAAGGCATTTGACAACACTGTTGGTAGTGTTTAAACTAATTGCTTTTTTTTTTTTTTAAAGGTTATGTTATCAAGTCTTTACAAAGAGGTTGTTTGGTATTTCATTTGACTTAATAGTGGTATCATCTGCTATGATGTTGCCAACTTATGATTTTCAGAAACTTTTGGACATGTGTCTTCATTTAAAGTTGGCTAGTGGTGTGAGACTTTGTGCAGAAGTTCATAGTTATTATAGTAACCTGAGAGGTAGGCATTCGTGTCTAGCCTGTTTAGACAGCGAGTTTTCAGGATGAGGCCTGTTTTCTGGCTCTGTCTTCAACCCGTTGCCCTGTACAAAGCTTTCTCTGGTAGTACTTATCAAAATAAGATAACATGAATTAAATAATTCTTGCTCATATTTAAGTAAAATAGAAATAAGTTGAACACTTGTTAGTTATTATCTATATACTGGTAGCAAAATAATTTATTGGGAAACATATTATGAGAATACTTTTAAAAAAAATGTACCGATAATCAAAATTATTTATTTAGTTTTGCTAGTACTTGTACAAATCCTGTGTTTAAATTTTGTGACTTTTCATGGATCATGAGATGTGAAGAGAAAAGAGTCAATTAAGTATATTTAACAGGAATACTCTCATTTAACACATAGTTTTTATAAGGTTAAAAGTTTTTCCCTAACTTTTGTGTATTACAGATGAAAATTTTCTTGGCATGTAAAGGTGGTTAAAAAATTACTGGTGTATTGTATTTTGTTTTAAAGACAATTATAGCCTGCATACAATTTCAGCACAAAAAGTGAATGTTTGCTCTATTTTGAAGATGTCTATAAAAATGCTAAATTCTCAAATAAAAACCACAATAAAATGGAAAGGGCAGGAATTTGGTGTAGACAGTTATAGGATAGAGTTCTAGTTGTGCTACTTTTTAGCTATGTAGTATAAAATAGTTACATCCTATGGAAATTAGTTTTTCTCATCTATAAATATAGAGGATTCATCTCTTATTTTAAAGCAACTTCTAAAGCTTGGTAATAGAGAACAATTGATGTCAAGAATTTATTTGAGGATTTTTATAACTGTCTCTGAAAGCTGTGCTCACCAAAGGATGGTCTCTCCCTTTACTAGGAACTTGGTGAACGTTGGACACAGTGTGCCAATGGACTGAAGACGCTGGAATAGGTTACACAAAATCAATATCTTGTGGCAGGGATTATTGGAAGAACAGGTATGAAACTGTTATCCATAGAGGTGGAAGGTAACTCATCCTTAATTATGGCATTAGAACAAAGTTTACTTTTCTTCTAATTTTAATTATTTGTTATTTTTAAAGTCAGATTTGTATCCATTTTACATGAAGAGTATTCATAGAGATTGTACTGTGCTGCTCATTGTAACAACAATTTGATCTGTGTTATTTTTAAGAATGTTAGTACTTAGACATGCTACTTTCATGGTTTGCTTGACATTATAGTTTCATTGCATTGTACTGGGCAATGTATTTGAACTTGTACCAACATAGTGCCTAGCATATAGTTTGTGCTACATAAATAAGGAATCCACCTAATGTTTTGTGGCTTTTAAATCACAAGAATTTTTAATGGTTTTAAAACAGAATAACTACTGGAATTAATTAGGAAACATTATTTAGCAACACCATTGATTTAACATTTGGATAATAGTATGTCTTTTTCCTACTAAGTATTACCAAAGAAAATGAACCTTTAAGTTTTCAGTCAGAGCAGTGGTCCTTTGCCTCCTACATCCTTCCAGAAAAGCAGCCATCAAAATAGAATGCAAATAAGCAAACATTTCTCTGGAAACACCAAACTGTTGTGGTTTAGAAAATAAGCAGTTACTCTATTCCTTCATCTCAGTGTCCTTTTCAATTCTATTAAATGCATCTCATTTCTATCTACAAAAGAAGAACTGGATGCTTTTCAGGCAATAAAAACAAGTATGTGATGCTTTGTGGTTTAATAAATATGGTGCAGCTAGAACCTCTTCAAAAGTGGGATACAAAATTTGTCCCAGTATAAATTGTTAATCACTTCTCCCCACCACCAATCATTGGCCACAGCCTTCCTGTTAAGAATTTCATAATGGACCAGAATCTGATTTCTGGAATATTTACAGTTCACTTTACGTAATACTTACATTTACTTAGACCTTTGTTTTCACTCCAAAGTGTAACATTGAGCAGTTAAAAGTTTAATTTAATAATGACACTAGGAAGGAGACATTGATTGCCAGAGAAAACTATTGTGTTACTTTTCTGCTAAGTAAAATAATTTAAAATTTGGAAATAATTTTAATTTGGAAAATAAAATAATTACAAGTCAGGCATAGCTGATATTCTGGCCAGTATTTTAGGTTTATATCTCACCTTTGAATGGCTTTCTGCTAGTGACGTAGAGGAGGGATCATCTGAAAATGGAGAGTTGAATCCAGCATAGGTACTTAATGTAGAGAAATCTGCGATCCTAGGAATGACCCCAAGTCAGCCATATCCCAGTTAGAACCTCCTTCATGGGATTATTTCTAACTCAGCTGCCAAGTCCTCGAGCATCAGCAAATGGGCTCTGAGATATTGGTTCCAAACTTCTGCAGCCCTGGCCAGTGTCAAGTGTGGCAGGGGGTCTATTCTGTAAAGAACTCCAACCTACCTTTCCAACCTCAGTGTTCCCTCTGCCCTTCCATGTGCCCAGAGCTCAAACCCTGAATTCCCAGTCCCTAGCCCATGGCGAGGCTGCCTGTGCCACAGGAATAGTGCTGGTCCTTCTTTACTGTCAATTCCAATGCATGGTGCCTTTGGTTCGGGTTGTTGTTTTGTTGTCTTTGTTTTTTGAAAGAGTGGCTGTATTTTATTTATTTTCTAGCCTGTGTGTTTTTGATTAAGGATTGGCATCGGCAATGAAATGTCCTTAGACCCAGCTCCTCATTTTTAAGTTCTCTGCAGCCATCAAGAACCATGAAGTCATGTATAAATCCCCCGCTCTCCCTATCTCTAAACTGGAAGCCATCTCTTATGTGGTGGCTGCACTTTGTATCTTGGGCCATAGTTACTCCTGCTCATTATCTTATTACCCTTACTATTACTGAGGGCAGGAACTGCTTTTGCGCTTTATGCCCTTCATCTTCATCTTTTTGTTTGTGTAATATAGAGGAAAGGAATAGTTGTAAAACTCACTGATTAAAAAAACACAGTTAGAGAAGGAATTGATTCTATTGCAAACATAGAACCAAGAACCCCTCCTCCCCAAACATACACACCCATCCTACAGAAAAGGGTTGGTGCGGTAGATGCCCCATTTGGGGAAGAATTATCCCCATGTAACTATGTTGTTTTCCATCCTGCTTCAAATTGATCTTCCTACTTCTGCCTAAAACAACATGTATTGTTGGCCAATGAAGTTTAACTGTCTTTATTCTTTGGACGATCCTCAGACTTCTTCCTCTGACCAAAATTGCTGTTGAACCTGAGGGTTGGTGTGGTTTTCTGGAATGATGCTCTGGAAAAACCATTAGCTTTGCAGTGTGGGTCTTTGATATGGCTCTTCTGTGAATTTGCCAAGGGACCTTGGATGTATAACTTGGCTCTCCTCTTTCTCCTCCCTAAAACACGGGACTGAAACAAGGCAATCTCCCAGACTCCCCATGTCTCCGGAGAGTTACAATGCGATTCTTTGGAGACTCCAATAGCCCTTTAGATGCCCAACCTCTCTGAGAATTAGGTTTACTTAATCAGGTTTGGGGCTAATTTCGGGTTGATTTGTTGCAAATTTAATAAGGATAATATCTTTTCTGTGTCACTCCTGCCTCGTGCTTAGGTTTTGGTAGTCCTTCTTTTTCAAGATAAGGATAAAGCTTCTAAGAATATAAATGTTAGAGATTTGGGAACTTGATTGAATCCCATTTCCAAGTGATTCCCCAAGTGTATATCTAACTTTTATATTATTTATAGTGCTTACTGAAAGCTTGGCTCACCGAAAAAGAAGAGGCGTTAAATAATGTCCAGACGAGGAACTTCAGAGACCAAAAGGAGCTAAGCCTCATCAGTGTTTGGCACCTGGCTGTAAGTGATGTCATTGTCAGCATCTGTCCTGTAAGTCCGTGATATTTTAGTGTTTTATATCAATGGTTAAAACCATTTAGAAAATCCAGATCAGGACACATTACCTAACACAGGAATGCTGCCATGGAATGGTCTAGAACCAGGACTCTTATGTTTTAGTATCAGATAATTAAAAGGGTTCATTCTACTATAAAATATATACATGTTTTTACAGGCCCTGACCAGTGAACAGGAAGATAAAGTCCTGTTAAAAGGGAGTCATCTAACAAATATCTGAAATACTAGATTCTGAAGGAAGACATGGAAATGAAGCATCAAGCATTGGACCAGCTGAGTGAGATTGGCCAGGATGTGGGTCAACTACTTGATAACCCTAAGACATCCAAGAAGATAAACAGTGATTCTGAGGAACTGACTCAGAGATGGGATTCTCTGGTTCAGAGACTAGAAGATTCCTCCAACCAGGTATTGTTTGCTCCAGGTAGTATGTTGTGCTATTAAGAAGAAATTAAATTTCAGGTTAGTTTTAGTTTTTATGAACTAAAAAAGTAGTAGCTAAACTAAAAAGTTGGTTCCTTATATCTGGTTTACTATAAAAATGAAAATTGACATGAAAATGTTCTTTAGTTGTCTGAAGTAAATTTTAATGAATCTTAAAAACATTAATATCCAGTGATTTAATGCTTGCTAACTGATAATAGACATAAATCCGTTAAATCATCTTTAAATTTTTTAAACATATTTTATTGATTTTTTAGAGAGAGGAAGAGAGAGGGATAGAGAGCTAGAAACATCGATGAGAGAGAATCATCGATCAGCTGCCTCTTGCACCCCCACTGGGGTTGTGCCCGCAACCAAGGTACATGCCCTTGACCGGAATCGAACCTGGGACCTTTCAGTCTGCAGGCTGATGCTCTATCCACTGAGCCAAACCTGTTTCGGCTAAATTTTATTCGTTTGAAAGCTTTGATAACAACCTCAAAACTTTGGTATGTATGTGAATGTTCATAACAACATTATTCATACTAGACAAAAAATGAAATGACTCAAATATACAATAGTGGATTGATAAACAAAATATGGTATAGCCATACAATGGAATATTTTTTGGCAATAAAAAAAATGAAGTACTGATATTCTATGACATGGATGAACCTTGAATACATACAAGTAAAATGAGCCAGTACCAAGTTTATAGGCACCATGATTCTATTTATATGAACTACATAGAATAGATAAACTCATAGAGACAGAAAGTAGTTTAGTGGGTGCCAGGAGCCAAGGGGGCGAGAGGATGGAAAGTGACTGCTAATGGGTACTGGGTTTCTTTATTAAATAACAAAATTATTCTGGGAATAGAAAGTTGTCATGGTTGCATAAGTCTGTACACTAATAACCATTGGTTTTACTTCGTCAAAGAAATAACTTTCTGGCATATGAATTATACCTCAATAAAGCTGTAACAGAACCTTAAAACCTTGGCTGATTTTATTTCAGGTGACTCAAGCTGTAGGAAAGCTGGGAATGTCCCAAATTCTTCAGAAGGACCTTTTGGGGACTGTTCACATAAGAGAACAAGTAACCACCAAAAGGTCTAAGCAAGAACTGCCTCCTCCTCCTCAGCCAAAGAAGAGACAGATCCCCGTGGATATGGAAGCTAAGAAAAAGTGAGAGCAGACAGGAATTTTCCAAAACCAAGACCCCACACTATGCGTTTTGTACTTAGTACTTATGTCATACTAATCACTAATGAAATGCAAATGTTGACATAATTATTGTTATGAACCATTCACTACCCCTGAGTGTTCTGAATATTCTACTTCCCACTGGCTAAGTATCTGTTATCTCTCAATGGTTTTATTTATCTTGTACTTATCCTGAACTGTGTTTTGATACCCTTTCTTCTTCCTTTCCTTTCATTTACATGGAAGGATAGGATTGCCCCTGACCCTTCATTTCTCCATTCTTTCACTCTCATGATTCTAACAATCTTGCTTTAGTTACATCTTTTTATTGTTTGTGAATCTGCTTTCTCTTCTCTCAAGTAGAAAAATATTAATTTAGGGAATTAGTCTCCTTTTTTCTTTTTCTTTTTTTTTCACCTTTAATTATTTTTTCATGTTTTCTTTCTTTCTTTCTTTGTTAATTCTTTTTTCTAGATTCATTAACAGATTCTTTGTGTCTAGCTTGAAGATTCAGCTTTAGCATATGCTTTCTTTTCATCTTAGAGATTAAAAATAAACTTGGGTTTTTTATAAGAGAATTAATTACCCCTGGCATAGATAGAGCTTTTATGAATACCAGCTATCCTGTTAAGCCATGATGTAGCAGCTACCATTATTCCCCAAAAATAAGACCTAGCACATGAAAAGATAAGACATCCCTTGAAAATAAGACCTAGTGCAACTTTGGGAGAAAAAAAAATTAATATAAGACACTCTGAATTGACGTTATTATAAGTGAAGTGAGACAATGTTTTTCTTCCAAGGAAAGAGAAGCCGATGGAGGGCTGAGCAGAGCTTCCTCTCTGGTTTTAGCAGCTGGTCTTAGTGACCCTCCCCCTGGTATGGCTGGCAGGGGCAGTTAAGGGACGCTGCTCTAGGCATTTTTAACGTTGGGTCTTTCCTCATTTATCTGGCTTCCTTCTGCTGAACTGGATTCTGTTCTTCAAACTGTTATTTTTGAACAGTTAGTTTTAAACAGTTATATGGCAGAACATCCTTAAGGAAACATGTACTCACCCTTGCTTATTCCTGTGGAGTGTCCACTGGGAATGAACACCAGAGTTTGTACGTGGTAACTCTTATGGGGCTAATCTTGGTCCTAAAGCACTTAGTTTTGTAGATTTTAGTAATAATAGGTGCCGTTTACAGCATCCCAGCTCTGTACCTGTGCAAACATTATGTTTTCCAGGAAATTTTCAGGCAAGGTATTTGTTATTTTCCCCAGAGGCTTCTGAGGCTCAAAGAAGAGAAATGAGAAAGTTGGTGTTCAGACCTTAGTCTTCCTCTTCCTGGGGGCACGCTTTTTCCTAGGACTCAGCATGGAGGGGTACTTGTGGGGCTCTTGGTTGTGAAAACAGCTTTTCAGATACCTATCTGTGATCAGTTGGTCTGCATGGCTGGTGTCTGTTCCTCCCCTATTTCTTTTCCCTCATAGTGAAGGGTAAGCAAGGACAGGCGTGTGTGAATTGGGTGTCTTCACATGGTCTGTGAGTGAGAGAGAGGGAGGAAGGGTAAGGGTTGATGCCATAAAACTTCCCTTATGCCAAAATGGGTATCGTGGGGGCCACTTGCTCCAGTCAAGGCTGACAGTGACTAAAACTTCCTTGCAGCATGATGCTTCCATGCAAATGTCAAAAAGCCTTGGCCCAGGACACTGTCAGTTTCCTTATTCGAAACTTGACTTATTGAGTTGTCAGTTATATGGCAGTAGAGCTGCTGCTAACTCTTAAAAAGTTCGAAATGGAGATTGTCAGGGCCAGAAATGGCAGCTACTTAGGTGGGCAGGTCGAATTCTTCATGCACTTTATAAGAGTTTCATACTTTTCTCTCTTCTTATTTTTTAGATTTTTAAAAATGTATTTCAGAGAGAAAGGGAGAGGGAGAGAGTTGGAAATATCATCGGCTGCCTCCTACACACCCCACCCTGGGGATCGAGCCTACAACCCAGGCATATGTCCTGACCTGGAATCCAATCCTGACCTCCTGGTTCATAGGTTGATTCTCAGCCACTGAGTCATGCTGGCTGGACTCTCTCTTCTTGCACTTTTGTCTTCTTGCACACCCCACCGCTACTTGTCCTGACCATGTCTTCTGTGGTAAGATCCTCAGATACTGGAGTCAATAAAAAAAGAGTTATATCACCAAAGCAAGTAATAGCAAAGAGTAAGAGTAGCATGGTCCTATGGAACAGGGGCAGGCTGGCAAAAGAAGAGAGGGAAAGGGAACTGTGGAAGGTGCACAGTGGGATGAAAAAACTTTCAAAGCCGTGGATGGAAAGGGAGGAGGTGGTTGTGCAGGTGGTATAATATTAATAGAGCCAGAAAGGCCTCAGCATATCAGCACGTGTTGCTTTCTGTCTTCATCAGAGAATGGCCCTGAAAACTAGAAAGTGTGGAATAGTCATTACTGAGAGTGTATTAGAGTCTGAATTCTGAGTTAGATGGAAAAACCACACGGATTCTTCAGAAGCCTAAATCTGCATCCCAAGTCACCTGGGATTTTTACCATGGTCTCAAGGTCACATCATGTATTTTGTGAGAACTACCAGAAAAATGGATTCCTAATTAAAGGGGAGCATTGTTTAGAAGTGAAAGACCTGAAGTAAGATGGATATTGGTTCTTGGCCGTAGATAAATGACCAACCAGAGGTCGTATACGTGCTGGCAACGGCTGTGTGGTTGTCAGGAATCAACATGGACACCACTAATAAGCCTTGTCCAGACTCATTTCCTTTAAGGACTGATTTTCCTTTAAAATTATTGTTTTTGGAAAAGGGATATTCAATTATTTGAATCACAGACTCATAGAGCCACATTTCATGTTAGCTCATTTAGTTCAAATAATGCTACAAACCATCATTTTTTTGGCAAGCCTAGATTTCAGTAAAGGATTTGAGAAAATCTCTTATAGCCTTATGAAAGGGAGATGGAAAATTAATTGGATGCCAGTATTAGGTTGACTCTTATATTTTGAAAAATAAGATGGAAATTTGTTGAATAATGAATGGCATGGTGTCTTCACAGGGGAATGCTCAGATAGGCACTGCCATTGTCATTATTTTTTACCTGAGAAAGCCCAATTACCCTCAAAGAAGTCAATAGAAAAGGAATACTTCAATCTCAGATTTGCAGA
Source organism: Pipistrellus hanaki (assembly GCF_964339955.1). NCBI lineage: Eukaryota > Metazoa > Chordata > Mammalia > Chiroptera > Vespertilionidae > Pipistrellus > Pipistrellus hanaki. The sequence goes on along the minus strand of NC_140522.1, from coordinate 13,190,059 downwards.
TAAGAAAGAGCCAGGAGGGTTAGCTGATGTGAAAGTAGATAGAGTGGCACAGCTGGTGTGGTTCTGTAGTTGAGCTTTGACTTATGAACTTATGAATCAGTGTGGGGCGTGATTCTCTTTCATCATTGGTGTTTCTCTCTCTCTCTCTCCCTCTCCTTTTGTCTCTGAAATCAATTAAAAAATAGAGGTACTAAAAATTCAAATAATTTTGTGAGCTAATGAGGCAAAGTTTATTGTTTGTAAACATCAACTCCTAATTGTAAGCAATATGAGTTAGGGGAAATGTAATTTTGTGGAAGTTACAGGACTTTTGGACTTTCAGTTAACCATATTCTTGTGAAGAATATAGTTATAAACAATCAAATAAAAGAGGAAAGAAACAAAACAACCCTACAGTAGGAAAAATAAAAGTTAAAGAATTTTAGATGTCATTTCATGAGTGGAATTATCTGCGGTCACATACCAGTTAGCTCCCTTTGTTGTCATTCAACCCAACATTATAAGAATACTCTGTTCCGTGTGGCATACCTACTGTAAGGACATTGAAAAGTTGTAGTTTCCAGAACATGTTGATCTGAGTGGGGAGTGCAATACTTGGATATCATGTCCTAGAGCCACCCTGGAAGGGATTGGGGATGTTTAACCAATGGGAGACTAAGGGGAGCAATGGTGGTTGCCTCTAAATCTGAAAGTATTTTTTGAACAGGATAGAAAACGTATATTTATCCCAAGGTGTGGGCGAGAAGCAAAGAATTAGAGAAGGTGCAAGGGAACAAAGCCAGCTTAATACAAAGGCAATTAAGAAGTCAGACTGATGGATGGTGTTGAGGGAGGCCTTGGAAGGAAATGACCATTGCTTCTCTCCAGTGGTAGAGATCAAGTTGAACCTATGGACTTGCATTCTTTAAGGGCCACTCCCAATGTTGCTGTCTCTGAAGTCTCTTTCCCTCTGCAAAACATTTCCTTTCTTATCTGTTTTAGACCTCCCAGCACCATACGCGGCATCAGGCTATTGTGGGTGTTAGTACATTGTGGATGAAAGCATGGAGCCGGGCAGCAGACAGTCCTGGGCTCTCACATAATAGTGTCCAGCAGAACTAAGAATAACCTGTTTCATTCCCTCCCCTATGCTCTTTATTTATTTCTGCTTTGAGTAGCTAACTGTAGAAGAAAATTTGTTCTAAATTGTGTAAGAACAAAAGATATTTCGCTGTTTATACCAAGAAAAGCATTCCCCCTCCCCGAAATTTGAAGTTTTAATCCTAGATACTGCTGACATTGAGGCAAAATAGCTTGGTTCATTGGGGGATGTTTTGAAATTTTTAGAATGGTCAGGAAACTGTCAAATCATGGGGGATCAAGTTATTCATGAAGAAAAATCATTATTTTTAAAATTGGAATATTAAAAAAAGAAGTGAGTTAATGAAAATGATGCTATCAAAGTTTTGAACGATTGTCTTTTCCCCCAGTAGCAATAGATTTTGAGATGCAGTAGGTTGGATGTCACTGAGTAATATCCCCCTTTGTTATTGTGTTCCATAGGCTGATTTTAAAGTCATTGAGAAGTGGATGGAGGGTGCTAAGACTTCTTAATGGAAGAACAGGCTCTCCCAGGAAATGATGAAGGGCTAGAAAGGCAGCTTGTCCAATGCTCAGTGAGTCCTGCTGACCTAGGGGACCTGCCCTTATAAATAACATGTTCTTTTCCTTTATTGTTTGCGGCTATTATTAACATGGTTAGAATATGATATGCCAGCACACTGAGATAAAATACCTTTCATTATAAAGCTTTCTTTGTTTTAGAGTTAATAAAAAGCGACGGATTATTTATATTTTATTTTTGGCCATGATTATAGAAATTTGGATAGAGAGAACAAGAGCTGCCGTTTTGTGCCATGATGACAATCTTAGGGTCATGATTACCAATTGCATATTGCTCTTATTGTGCCACATGGTGAAGCATTAAGAAAAACATACTTAATAGTCAAAATTTCCCAGTAATGCTGCATACAGCTTATATTTGGTGAAATCATTAGGCTTCTCTAAATTCATTAACAGAGTTATATCCTGTCGAAACTGATTTGGCTCAGTGGATAGAGTGTCGACCTGCAGACTCAAGGGTCCCAAGTTCGATTCTGGTCAAGGGCATATACCTTGGTTGTGGGCACATCCCCATGGGGGGTGTGCAAGTGGCAGCTGATTGATGTTTCTCTCTCATCGATGTTTCTGACTCTCTGTCTCTCTCCCTTTCGCTCTGTAAAAAATCAATAAAATAATTTTTTAAAAGAAGTGCTATATCCTGCTGAGAGTCAAATATTTCCAATCTAATTTGGCAGGTGTCTATATGAAGCGCCCGGGTGAAATGAAATTCTTTTAAGCACAATATTTCTGAAGCAGTTAAACTTTTGAGTCCCAAACATTCTGTTCTTACACTATTTGCAGGGATAAAAGCAAACTATAATTATGGCATACACTTCTATGGAAATGAACTCAATAATGTCTTCATTTATATGTTCAGGCTTTTGTTAAGGAAATAGATACAGTTGAATCATCACTGAAAAGCATGAAGGAAGTAGAGACACACCTTCCAAGTTGTCCAGTTGCTGGAATCAAATCCTGGGTGCAGACCAAACTAGTTGACTACCAAACCCAACTGGAGAAATATAGCAAGGAGGTAAGTTTTTCAGCTTTCCTGCCTGTGTTTTTCAAGAAGTAGATGCCATTGACAACAGTGATTGTTGTGGCTCATACAGTCTGAAAACCAGAGGGCATACTGGTTGTCCAGTTTGGCTCCTCAGGGGGAATGAGCTTGTCGTGCTTAGCAAAGAGCAAGAAAGGCACTGCAGCTGGGACTGAGTGAACGGGGGAGATTGAGTGAGTAGTGGGGTGGAGAAGGGTGTTGGGAGGGGCTGTTTATGGCCTTGGAGACAAAGGTGGGGGATTCTGTGTCAAGGATCACGCCACACAGAAGGGAACTTATAGAGTTTTGAACAGGGAAGTGACATGTGACAGATCACTCTGGATTCATCTGGACAGGCAAGATGCCATTGCAGCCTTAAGAGAGCATGGCTCCCGGATTGGGGAGATGGTGGTGGAGGCCATGAGAAATGTTTGGTGTGGACTGTGGTTTGTAAGTAGAGATGAGAGTCTGGTAATGACCTGGAAGTGTGATATATGAAAAAGTGAACAGTCAAGGACAGGCTAGGGATTTTGCAAAAATGTTCACTTTGTGTGAATGGTGGCGCCTTTTACTGAAATGGTGAAGACTCAAGGAGCAGAATCTTTTGTTGGAGCATGTGTCATGATGATTTCCATCTGGAAGGGTTCAAGTCCAGATCCATATTGGACGTGCAGGTGGAGTTCCTTGGCACTAACCTGTGGAAAGAGGAAGGGGCAGAGTCCAAGGATGCTGAGAAGGGAAGGTCGGCCAGAGGAGAAATGCCAGGAGAGTGTGAGGTCCTGGAGGCGGGTGGAGAAAGCTTCCCACAGAGCCTGGTGCTGGGGATTGCTGAGGCCGATGGGAACTGAAAAACAAGCTCTAGAGTTGTCAAATGGAGGCTTTTAAAGACCCAGAGAAACGGGGTGGGCGAGGGGCATGGGCATCCAAAGGGATGCTATTGTAATTTGTAAAATTTAGAGATACTACAGGATATTTGCATGCTGGAAAGAAGGACCTCACCTAGGAGGAGAAATAATGATGCAGAAGAGATGGAGGGAACATCATGTCTGAAGTGAAGTCTGTGATTATGTGTGAGAAGGAATGAAATTTACTCTCTAAGCGAAAGAATTGCTGATGCAGTGCTTCTCCCTGGTAATGGAAGGGAAAGGGACTATACTGTTGGTTCTCTTTTGTTAGTGAAACAGCAGTGGAGTGAGGAAAGGGGAGAAAATGTGAAATACAGGAATATTTCACAGACAGTCCTGTGGGTAGGATATCTCTTAGTACAGTGTTGTTTTTTTTGTTGTTTTTTTTTTTTTTTTTTTTGGTTAGTGTTTATATAAAAATTTTATATTGCATCATTGAGTATTTTTTTCATGTTCCCCCTCTCTCCCCCCAAATTGCTTATTTTGCATAAGTTTTAACTGAAAGGAAAGTTGAAATAATGATACAGGGAGCAGCCTCATGGCCATGTCTGAATTTGCCCATGTTTAGTGTTTTACCATGCTTGCTTTCTCATTTTGTCCCCTGATCTCTCTAAATGCACACATGCATACATATGTACATACATGTATAATTCTTTTGTTTTTGGTTACAAATGTACTTTGGACAAGGATTTGAATATATCCTCACACTTCACCCCTCAGTGAGGACGCTATTACACAAAACCACCACACCATGACACACTTAAAAGGCAGTTAATAGGATATTCCTACTAAAAGCCTGGGTGGCGCTCTGGCTGTCAGGGATGGTCGTGTGCACCATGGGCGCGCAGGTGAGCGGGGCGGGCTGGCCACTGAGCGCAAGGGCGCCAGAGGGGGGTGGACGGGAGGCACATCGGGGAGTCACCCCATGGGGCTGTGTCCCCAGGGCTAAACATCAGGGCAAAGGGCACCCCCTACTCCATCTCCACCTCCACTTCCATCATCACCTCCACCTCCCCACGGGGGAAATGAGATTCAGCTCCCCTGTTGGGATACACCTGGGACAGGGAGCCACCCACATGCCAAGTCCACCCCCCAGCCTTGACCTGGGGTAGGGGCATGTCACAAACCCCCCGGGTCACTGCCTGGTGCCCCACCCTGAGCTGCACCCCACAATGGAGCAGTGACCTCGCGCCCCGATGACGGAGACAGGGCGTGGAACCCTGGTAGCCAGGCAACCTCTCCCCCACCACAAACCCCAACCCGCTCCTGCTGGAGCAGTCGTGGATGGAGTTGTCCCTATCGCGAAGACATGTTTTGTTGTTTTCTGCAGTCCCCCTGCTGCGACCTGCGAGAGGGCGGCCTTGGCAGCGCTTTCCGCCGCTGCTGCCGCTGCCTCCGCAAGCGGTCCCGGCGCCTTTGGCCCTTTTCTAGATCCAACAACAGAGAGGTAACCCGGGGCGGTTCAGGGCGGCTTGGTGTCCTCACAGCCAGGCCATCACTCTCATCCCCTCACCAGCCCCCTGACCCGGGGCACCAGCTTAGGGTTAGAGGGAACCCAGGGGAGCCCAGGGCGGTGTCCCTAGAGCCAGGCCACCACCCTCACCCCCTCAGCAGCCCCATGTCCGCTGGGGCACTGGCCCTGCTGGTGTCCGGGACTCGGGGAAGTCCTGCAGCCCCACTGGGAACCGATTGGGCTTAGAGGGAACCCAGGGCGGTTTGGTTTTCGTAGAGCCAGACCACCACTCTCATCCTCCTCACCAGCCCCATAACCACTGGGCGTTGGCCCTGCAGGGCTATGGGACTCCAGCGGAACTCAGGGGTGTTCTGAAGCCCCATGGGGCACCGGCTTTGACACTGCAACCCCATGGGTGCCCTCACAGACTCTGACAGGATGGAGAGGGAGCCAGATACCTCCACCGAGGACTTGGCAAATAGTGATACTGAAATATTTCTTCTAATTCCCTTTCAATGTGCACGAATTTGTGCACCAGAACACTAGTCTTTCTAATAAAAGGCTAGGTGGTCCTCCCGTTATCTTGCAGTCACAAGATGGCTGTTCGCACAGTGGGGGGCGGGGCCTGGCGGCACTCCAGGGCTCAGGGCCATCCTGCTCATGCTGGCCCTTCAGGGGGGGACTTTGGGACTTGAGGCCATCCCACGGCTCTGGTGGGGTCCTCAGTTTCCTGAGATTTTATTCGACATGTCATTAGTTATCTAATAATTTAGCCAAATTTAGATTTCTCTAAATGTGTATAATCTGATGCTATATGCTTGAATGGGTTTTTCGGGGAAGGAAATAGGGAAAATGGTTTGTAAGTGGCAGTGAGGAGCCAGGAAGGTGATGGATACATACAGACATACTGACATAGACCTTCAGTTCTATGTCTGTCTCTATCTCCCTATCCACTTATTATACCACACATATGACAGTATAGAATTAGTTGTGAATTATTACTTGTTTAAAACATGAAACTGAATGTATGGGACATTTTTAAGTATCCTAAGCAGCAGGCATTTCTCCAGACTACTGCATTTCACTGAGTCCTAAAAAGGTTGAAGAACTTTGAGATAAGCATAAATGCTGCCAAACTTTTATTTTGCTAAGAAGGGACAGGCATATGAAATCAACCAACAAGCAAAAACCAGTCTATGTCATCTATTGTACCTAGCCAGGATCTCATGAAAGAAAGAACACTATAATGCCAGAAAATAGAAAATTGATAATTTCAGGGAGTTAATTACAATTTTGAGCTTTGCTCTTTCTGAAAAGTTTGCTAGTGTCTTTATTTATTTTTATTTTTGCATTTCTCTATGGATCCATGAAAATTATATAACTAACTAGTGTCCAGAATCTAGCAAAGAGAATGTTCTGGAAGGGGGGCCCAAGAACTGTGGTGTGTGTGTGTATGTGTGTGTGTGTGTGTGTGTGAAGCTGATCAGATTAAACTGCTGATCAGCCAGGCTTGGGCCAGGGCTGTGTGTATTGCTGGCAGCAGGATCTTAGCGTACCACACTGGCCTGAGATCAAAGCTCCTGTTTGACCCCTTTCTATGTTTATGACTGTGATCCCGATGGAGAGTGGGGACAGGAAAGCCACTAAGCTGTGCCCCTTACTCTCGTGAGAGCCATCTATTCCTGTCCTGGCCGTTGGTGACTATCAGCTGCTCAGCCAACCAGCCCTGGCAGGTGACGCTGCCGTGAGGTTGAACTTGAGTGAGCATGGTCTCTGTGGCCGGCATCACTCCCCTAGTAAGAATGAGTTGGCAGTTAGAGGGAGGAGCTCTTGGGAAATATTTTAGGTTTCTCTGAAATTTTTAAGTTATTGAACCAAGTTGAGAAAAACACCTATTTTCTCATAACATTTTTGTGTCTCTGTGGAATATGAAAGTATAGTAAATTATCAAAATAAAAAGTGTGTAGAACAGTATTTTATGAACATTGTTAGTAACAGCTTCCTCTTCTATGCTTTTAAAATTAAAATTGTTACAGCGAATCCTGTTAAAAAGGAGAAAGTGGGTATTTTGGTTGCATTTTCTTAAAATATATTTTATTGATTTTTTTGCCCCCCTCCCTCCCATGCATACCCTCCCTTCCTAGAGTTTTATGTTCCTTGGTTGTACTTATATGCATGTATACAAGTCCTTCGGTTGATCTATCATCTCCCCCAGATCTCCCTACCCTACCTGCTGTAATTTGACAGTCTGATTGTTGCTTTACTGTATATATATATTTTTTTCTACAATAAACAATGCTACAGTAAAATTCCTTATGACATGTGCTTTTATTGCTTATAACATGTGCTTTTAGGTTACATTCCTTAATTTGGGAAGTTATGAATTTTAAAAATTATAATGGACTAGAAGCCTGATGCACGAAATTCGTGCAAGAGTAGGTCTTGCTTCCCCTGGCTGCTGGCATCAGCTTCCCTCTGGCATCCAGGACCCAGGCTTCCCTCCAGCCATGGCAAGCAGGTTGTTTCTTTCACAACCTGGCTTTGTCCGGAAGGATGTCTGGTCTCATTAGCATATTGTGCTTTGATTATTATAGATATGTCCAGATTAGATTAATATCCAAAATGTGAACTACAATCAGAGTTATCATTATTGTTTTCATTATTGCTTATATTTTCACAGCATCAGCAGAAAGTGTATAAAAGCTTTTATCTGAATTTGAACCCTAAAAGTCTTTGTGGGAAGTTACCACTGTACAGTTAGCTATTAGAAACCTGTCATTTATTGTATTAACACTTATTTATTTGGCTAAATGTCCTTTCTTTTCTAGATTTCTAGTCACAAAGATAAATGGTCTGAACGTCAAGAAAAAGTGAAGAACCTGAAAAAAGACTTAAAGGAAATGCAAGAATGGATGATCGAGGTGGAAGAAGAATACCTAGATAAGAGTTTTGAATACAAGTTACCAGATGAACTTTTGAAAGATGTAAAGGAGATGCAGGTGAGGCTGGGATAGTCAGTATCAGCAGGCTTTATCTCTCCCTTTAAAGTCAATCAATCATACAAAAGACCATCCATCTGTCTGTAAATCATGATTGTGCAATTGACTCTTGAACAACATAGGTTTGAATTGTACGGGTCCATTCATACACACATTTTAAAAAATAGATACTGTAAATGTATTTTCTCTTTCTTATGGTTTTCTTTGTAACTCCCCCCCCCCTCTAACTTACATATAACATACAAAATATGTGTTAATTGACTGTTTATTTATTCGTAAGACTGTTTAAGTTATTGGTCAACAGGAGGCTTAGTAGTTAGTTTCTGGGGAATTAAAAGGTACTTATGAATTTTGATCCATTGTGTTGTTCAAAGGTCAATGGTACATAATCCTTCATAGGAGGATTTCAAATTAAAAAAAAAAAAAAAAAAGGAAGGGGAACTGCTGTGATTCTAGTAAGGAAGGAAGTTCAACATGGATTCATGAGTTGAATCCATGTGGGGCCCTGTGACTTTTTTTTATTTTAGAACCTGGGGAACCACAAAGACCGAATTAAAAAAATTCAGTGACATCAATCACATTCACAATATTGTGCAATCATCACAACTATTTCCAAAAATTTTCAGGGATAATTTTTTTTTCCATTCGGACCAAAAAAGACTTTCTAGTTTGCTTGGGGTTTATTCTTATTTCATCAGATGTGTTCTGCCAGTTACTACATGGGGCATATGCCGCATGTATATAAGTGGTTTGTTAGAACAGGTAGAGTTGCAGTAATCCATTGTCAAGGGATTTAATATCACTTGGGGCCACAGGATATATTACTTCCCGTGCACTTATATTCCTATGGCAATAGTCTTGAACCCTCTTTTTTTTTTTAATATATTAAAGAACTGGGCGTCATTTCCAAATTTCTAACCTTACTTCAAGTCTCCTTCAGTGTCCAAACTAAAAGAGATAGTGATTAAAGGCTATTTTTAAAAAATAAGATTAAGCAACACATTGAATGTTTTACGCCAAAGTTAACTTGCCTAAAAGCAAAAATCTCTCTGCAGATGTTCTTTAAAAAGTGTTAGATTTTGCCCAGCTTGTGTGACTCAGTGGCTAAGTGTCAACCTGTGAACCAGGAGGTCACAGTTCAGTTCCAGGTCAGAGCACATACCCGGATTGCAGGCTGGATCCCCCGTAGAGGGCTTGCAGGAGGCAGTGAATCAATAATTCTCTCTCATTATTTATTTATTTTTTAAATATATTTAATTGATTTTCTACAGAGAGGAAAAGAGAGGGATAGAGAATTAGAAACATCGATGAGAGAGAAACATCAATCAGCTGCCTCCTGCATGCCCCTCACTGGGGATGTGCCCGCAACCAAGGTACATGCCCTTGACTGGAATCGAACCTGGGACCTTTCAGTCTACAGGCTGAGGCTCTATCCACTGAGCCAAACTGGTTTAGGCAATTTTCTGTCATTATTGATATTTCTATCCCTCTCTCCCTCTCTTTGAAATCAATAAAAATATATTTTAGAATGGATTAGATGTAATCCATGCATTACTATATATGACAAAGGTCTTTTATTATACTTATATTTTCACAGAAGAATAATTTTTAGTGTAACTTTTAAAAAAATATATACATATATGTATATATGTATATATATATATATATATATATATATATATATATATATATATTGATTTCAGAGAGGAAGGGAGAGAGAAAGAGAGAAAGAAACATCAGTGATGAGAGAGAACCATTTGTGGGCTACCTCATGCAGGCCCCACACTGAGGATTGAGCCCACAACCCAGGCATGTGACTTGACTGAGAATCAAACTTGATCTCCTGGTTCATTGGTCAGCACTGAATCCACTGAGCCATGCCAGCTGGGCAGGGTAGATTTTTTTTTTTTTTTTGCTTAAAAATTATTCAGTATATAAGGTATTTTAAAGGTAGCCTACTACATTAACATGCTGATATTTTTATCATGGGCCCAGACTTTGAAAATATTTAATGTCAGTAAACATAAGTTAAGGATGACTTAGGTGTTAAAGTTGCCTGCCTGTTATTAACTGAAAATGTTTATGTGGGACTGTTTTCATTGGGGCATATAATGAGTGAGGATTTATAGCTAGTATTTAATTTAATTTAACTTTATTATATTATTTTTTCAAAATAAGTCTCTCTAGTGCTTACCTAAATAGTGTTCTAAATTAGGTAGTTGAAATCACATAGAGGCTTTAATTTTGGTTTAGCTACTTTAGGAAAAAGAAAGACATTGGTTAGTAAGAAAGAGGGACAATTTTCATTTCTATCCATCCCTGGAACAGAGAGCAAAAGAGGATGTGCTGCAAAAGGAAGTCCGAGTAAAAATACTGAAAAAAAACATCAAGTTAATAGCTAAAAAGGTGCCCTCTAGTGGCCAGGAATTGACTATGAAGCTGAAGGTTGAGCTGGAGAATTATCAACTTCTTTGCAAAAGAATTTGAGGAAAGTGCCAAGCACTTGAGGTATGCTATTTTTTTTTTTTCTCAGTGATATCGATATGTTTCTGAGATTAAAACTTTGTAATGTACTGACCATTTCCATTTCTTGGGAAAAAAATTTGATTTTTTTCCCCAAACACTGCATCATAAAGGAAAATAGTTCTTGGTTAATAGGTTAATAAAATGAAGCAGGGATAACAACATATAGGGGATCAAGATCTGCCCTCAATTAAGGTTCATGGGAAAGTCATTTAACATCTTTCGACTTTACATTTTTCATATTTGAAATCAAGGTTTTTATATCACAGGTGATCTATAGGCAGATTCTATAGATTCTAGAACAGTGTACTGTGAACATCTCTTTTGTTTTTCCTGGTTAGTGCACAGACAGAAATGAAGATTTTTAAAATGTTTTGTTTAGAGTGGCATCTACAGTTAGAATCACCTGAAAGGCAGTAGAGGAAGTAGAACTTGAATATGCTGGTAATTGACAGGGCAATGGGATTAAGATGCAGATGATTCTATGAGTTTTGTTTTTTATTTAAAATAAAATTGAGTTCTTATTTGTTTCTATATTAGTGTGACTTTTATGTCATTAAAATAGTTTAGGAGCACTTCAATTTAAATTCAGCTCAACCTCAAATAAATGACCATGTTGAAGTATATCCTAAATGGTAAACAGCGCAACTATAATATTTAAACTGAACTCTACCGTTACTTGCTTGTTCTGAAACTATTTTGTGGTAAACATAATCATGGATAATTAAGACTAGTTAATAAGATAACTACAACTCAAAACCTCACTCTTTAATATTAATATATTATTTAATGTAAAATACAGGAGGTTACTTATTTGAGAAATTAAAATTCTATAAACAGAACATGTGGTGTTATGCATGCTTAACCTTAAGTCCTATTGAATGATATTGGAATTGGACTTTACTACAGTTTTATATATGTTTTCTTCTCTGTCATAACCACCCTTGATTTTCCTCTTTTTTCTTTTCCTTTTATTTCTAGCCAAAATAACAACTCATTATATATATTTTTAAATTAATTTTCTTTTTATTGATTTCAGAGCAGAAGGGAGAGAGAGAGAAACATCAGTGATGAGAATCATCAATTGCTGCCTCCTGTATGCCTCACACTGGGGACTGAGCCCACAATGCCCTTTCCTGCAATGAAATGGTAACTTCCTGGATCATAGGATGATGCTCAAACACTGAGCCATACCGCCTAGGTTACATAATGAATGGAGTCCCAAAATTATCCCACTCTAACAAAGACCACATATATTGTGTCATTTCTTCAAGCTGTCTTTATTCCAGAAGTAACATCCTATCTAAGAAAAGAGTAATATGCAAATTGACCCTCACACCAAGACAAAATGGCTGCCCTCATATGGTCAAAGATGGCTGCCCTCATGTGGATACAAGATGGCAGCCACATAATGACCACTATAAGATAGCCTGCAGGGGAGGGCAGTTGTTGGCAGTTAAGGGTGACCAGGCCAGCAGAGGAGGGCAGTTAGGGGAAACCAGGCCACCAAGGGAAGGCAGTTGTGGGAGAAACCCAGGCCTTCAGGGGAGAGCAGTTGGGAGGGGCTGGGACTGCAGTGGAAGGCATTGGAGGGGTGTACCAGGCCTGCAATGGAGAACAGTTGCGAGGGACCCAAGCCTGCAAGAGAGGGCTGTTGGGGGTCCAGGCCAGCAGGGGAGGGCAGTGGGAGCCAGCAGTCCTGGATTATTGAGGGATGTCTGACCACGCATTTAGGCCCGATCCCACTAACAGGCTGTCGGACATCCCTCAAGGGGTTCCAGATGGGAGAGGGTGCAGGATGGGCTGAGGGACACCCTACACCTCATACACAAATTTTGTGCACCGGGCCTCTAGTTTTAAAATAAGGAATGAGGGTTTGGAATTGCTTTGAGAATTAATATTATACTTACTTTGAAATTAGTTTGAGAGAAGAGAAGGAAAAATGCAAAAAAAAAAAAAAAAAAAAAAAAAAGATAAAGGTAAAGGTAAAAGAGAAAAGATAAGGGCTTGATATTTATAAGATGGTAAATGAAAAAGGACGAAAAAAGGGTTTAAAAGTAAAAACTATTTTAAAATATGTCAGCGATTTCCCAGGAATATTGGGCAGAAATAGACCAAATTTCTAACTTAGAGTGAGAATGCCCTTATTAGAGGAATCCAAATGTATCACCTTGATTATTTTTAGACTCCTGAAAAAGATATGAAATCAGGAACTAGTTCAGACTTACAGAAGAATAGAGGTAATACTATTAAAACATCTTTTCACTATAACTAATGTTAACTTTTTGCCATAGTTTCTCAGATCCCATTTGAGTATTGGATACATTAGTATTGTAAAATCTGATTTCTTCTTTTCCATCCCATGTCATTTCTCTCTTGAAGTAATCATCATCCAGAAGTTGGTGTATATTCTTCCCAACTATGTTTTTATATTGGTAATATATATACACCCACTTATGTCTCAGTTATCTATTTCTATACAACAATCTCCCCAAAACGTAGTGACTTTTAAAATATATTTTATTGACTTTTTACAGAGAGGAAGAGAGGAATAGAGAGTTAGAAACATCGATGAGAGAGAATCATCGATCAGCTGCCTCTTGCACACCCCCTACTGGGGATGTGCCCGCAACCAAGGTACATGTCCCTGACCATAATCGAACCCAGGACCTTTCAGTCCACAGGCCGACGCTCTATCCACTGAGCCAAACCGGTTTCGGCCATAGTGACTTTTAAAACGTTTAAAGCTACTGATTATTTCTCATGGTTCTGTGTTTGAGGTGTCTCAGTGGGGTGGCTTCCTGCTCCATGCTGTCTATGACTAGCTCACTCAGGTGGCTGCATTCGACTGGGGGCTCAGCAGGGACATTCACATTGGCCTCTCTCCACAGGGCCTCCCAGTCTCACAGCTTCTCTACCACAAGGCAGCTGGCTTTTCAGAGGCAGAAAGCGGGAGCTCCCAGTCCTCTTCAAGGCTTGGCCTCCAATTTGACAGTGTCACATCTGTAACATTCTTTTGGTCTAAGCAAGTCACAAGGCCAACCCCCATTCCAGGGCAGGAGAAAAGAATTTCACCACTTAATGGGAGTAATGGCAAAAAACCATGGCCATCATTAATCCACCATAGTTCATCCTCTGGTCATACCTTAGTGACAGTCCTCTCACATGCAAAATGCACTTACACTGTCCCAGGGACTCCCTAAGGCTTATCCAATACAGCATCCAGTTCGAAACCCTGCCTTAAGCCTAAACAGATGTGACTCTCAGGACAGTTTCTTTAGGTGCCGGTGTGGCACCGTGCAATCTCGTGACTTGCCCATTAGAAAGAGAAGTTTATCGGACCCCATACACACACATTCAAAGGTGAGCTAGGCATAGGCACTCCATTCAAAAAAGTGGAGGCAGTGGAAGGTACATGGCAGTCACTATTCATAGTGACTCAGAATTGTAATACTAGTCCTTCTGAAATCTGGCCAGGGCCCCTACACCCGGGGCGGGACTGGTGCTCGGTTAGGGCCCAGTTCTGTTTCCTGGGAATGCTGCTCATTTTTCCTTCCCCATCAGAACATGGGCTCTGCTTGCTGTTGCAGCCGAGTAGATGTCTCTGCTCCTCTCCACCTGTAGAAATTTGGGGGACCAGACACACCTTTTCTCGTTCAGTCTTATTCAGGGGCTGGCACATGGCAACCTGAGGGTCAAATCTGGTTTGTGTCTCTTCCACAGTGGCCTGTGAGCTAACAATGGTGTGTATGGTTTCCATTTTTAAAGGGTTATTAACAACAAACCAAAACACACACAAAATAAACAGAAGAATCTGTGGCAGGGACCAGATGTGGCTTGTGAAACTTAAAATATTACCTGACTGGCCTTTAATAGAAAAGGTTGCTGCCCCCTGACCCTGGCAACACAACTCATTCGCAGTGCAGGCTGGAACGTGCCTCCTCTCAGTCAGTGGACCTCAAAGAAAAGCAACCGGGGGGCTCCACATGAAATTCTCTTTCCTACATTTATCTGTAAATGGGCTCCTCTTCTGTGAGGAAGGGGCTGTGCCTCCCATAACTTTCTCCTAGGAAGTGGGGGGTATAAATTTATCCCCCTGAAACTCCTCACAGAAATTGGGAGTTAGCGATTGCCATTAATACAGTTAGTATAGCTCCATTTGGGGCAAAATATGGTTCTTTGCACATATAGACATGTTCCTATGAATTTAGAAAACAGTTGGAAAGAGTATACAGCAAATTGTTACATCCATTAGCTCTGAGTTGGAATAGGATGGGCCCATAGAATTCCAGTTTTCTATATAATTGTTAAAAAGTGTTGCGATTATGAGTGCTTTTACCTTTCTAGTTTAAAAGCAAACTAATAAAATATTCCTTTTTTGTTACTAGTTAAGTAATTTATTTTTGACTTTTAACCAGGTCCTTGGAATTTATTTTCCTGTAAAGTGTGAGGCAGCTCGCCCGTCTTTGCCTCCCGTCTTCCCTCCAATTGGTCCAGTGTGATTTACTAAAGAATGAGGTTTTCTTTCATTTATTTGAAATTTCAATTCTATCAGTTTCTGGGTCTTCAGCTATGCTCCTCTATCTAAATGCAGTGGCTGTTGAGTGGAGAGAATATGTAGCGATGAAGATGCACTCATCTCTAAATAGCTGCTTGTCTAATGCCCCTTCCTCCTTGCCTATTCTAGGAAGTGTGGTCGTGCTGGCTGCAATTTCTGCATTATTTGGACCTTGAGACCAGCTGGTTGAACACCCTTGAGAAGAAGGTGAGAAGCCTGAAGACCCAGCCAGAGAAGGAAGATGCTATCCTCGAGGCCAAGAAGGTGGGCATCTGCGTTCTCCCTGCTATTTCTTGTTGTAGGGAAGCCAAATGAGTGTTAAAATGAGGAATCTTCTGCCTTATGCCAGCAAGGCATTTAATCCCTCAGCAGCTTTCAGTGTTGCCTTCCATTGCTTGAAGTGTTTGTGCCATCCTTTATGTTTAGATTAATGATTGACCCACTAACTCAGTCCCCGAGGTGGGTACTTGATAATTAGTGTATTGTAGACGTCAGGAAAGCACTGCAGTGATTTTCCTGCCTCTTTTTACCAGTCCCTGGACAGAGGGAACTCTGCCTTAAGGCATTAGAACGATTGTTCTCTTGTTTCTTCATAAAATTATTTTCGCTCCTAAGACACGGCAATGACTGTGTTCACAGTGGCTCCTTCCATGTTATCTTCAGATGTGACAAGTTGGAGGACAGGGTAGGGAGGGAAGAGTGAGAAGTGTGGGATTCTGTCCCAGGAGCTTGTCTCAAGGCCCATTTGAATTCCTTGTGGCCAAGAAATGCATCTGATTTTTCTTTCACGATGACTTCATATCTGTTTATTAAATGAAATAAATTATGAAGACAGTAGAGCTGCTTAAAAAAAGAGGAAGAGTCTAGGAAGAAGATAGATATGCTTTTGAAATTATAGGGACACATGGTAATTTAGCGGATGCCTGGATTAAAGGTCAGAAATAAGTCAAAGGTGGTACCTGAATCCCAGGAGCTGGATGCTCTGCTGGAGAAAAGATGTCACTTCTCAGATAAAGGAGCAGAGTGAGAGGTGAAGAGCATGAAAACAATGAAAAGCTTAGTTTAAAAATGAATATTTTCTTAACATGAGAATCAAAATATGTGCACTCTAGAAATACGGAAAATGCAGAAAAGTATAAAACAAAATCTAAGGTAAGTACTTTTAGATATTTTGGCAAATTTCTTCCTCCTCCTCATCATTATTATTATTATTATTATTATTATTAATCCTCACCTGAGGATATTTTTTTTCATTGCTTTTCAGAGAAAATGGAAGGAGAGAGGGGGTTGAGGGAGAGAAAGAAAGAGAGAGAAAGAAACATCAGTGTGTGAGAGACACACTGACTAGTTGCCTGTTGCACAAGCCCCAAGCAGGGCGGGTGAGGAATGAACCTGCAACCCAACTAGGTGCCCTGACCAGGAATTGAACCTCGGCTCTTAGGTTCCCAAACTGACCTGTAACCACTGAGAAGCACCTGGCAGGGCTCTTCCTAATTATTGTTATTTTTAACGTACGCACTGGAAGGTAGTAAGTTATAATAACTGGATCAAAGACTTTGAAATCATGAGTCAAGTTGGAATCTTAGCTCTTCTTTTTACCGTATGTACCAGTATGTAGGCTATGTACTTAAGCTCTCTGAACTTCAGTTTTCCCATCTGTAATACGAAATAATATTTAACTCCAAAGTTACTTAGGTTTATGTACACATAAAGTGTGTATACAAAATAGCACCTAGCTTTCTGTATGTGTTACAGAAAATTGAGTACGTATTTTTCAAAATATAATCAACAGTTTGAAATAGTTTTGCTTTATACTATTGTTTTCTGCTTTCAAACTTTGCATCACACCATGGAAATTTTCCCATGTAATTAGTAATTACTAAAATTATCTATGAAGTTGTATTGTCATATATCATCTTTTATGCTGAGTTCTCGATTCTATGTATTTTTAATACCATTATGGATATTTTTGAAAATTAATTATTCCTCGTCTTGTTTCTTGGGTAGAAAATGGAATTACTTGTTTAAAAAAATGGACACTTTTGGATCCTTGATACATTTTGCCTCAATTAAGTGCATTATTTTCCCCTTCCTGTCCCTGTCCAGTCTCTAGAATCCCTTTTGCAACATCCAGCGGATAATCGCACCGAGATCCAGGAACTTGGCCAGACTCTCATTGATGGTGGAGTAATGGATGAGTTGATAAGTGAGAAACTGGAGGCTTTCAACAGTCGATATGAAGCACTGCGTAGCCTGGTAAGAACTGGGACGCGCATGAGAGTAGATTAGTTGTTTGTGAGACGAAGCTGACCTCAAGAACTTGTGCCAAGGGGAAAAGCTTGTAACCAACATGAACGGGGATGTTGCAGGCTTTGAAATACTTGCTGAGAAAGAGTAAATCCAACTCTATGGAGGCAAAACTCGATGATTAAAAAGAAAAAATCTATCTTTGAGATGGTTTCTATTTATGAACTATTTCATTTCCTTTCAATTACATTATAGCTGTATGTAAGAATAATTCACATTGTACTAGAAATACTAGGGAGGGCAGAATTTGAAATAAGCTGTTATAGGTGGTCTCAGAATCCTCCAAACAACCTGAAACAACATTTGAGGCAGCCACAGCCATTTGCACACTATTTCACACCACCTAGTTCTTAAATATAATTGTGAGATTTTAAAAATGGGTGAAATAATAATGCTATGAGGTTGGCGAAAATGGGGGCAATTCAGAGACACTCAAATTGGTAAAACCATTGCTGTAAATGAGTGAAATTAAAGTCAGCTCAAGTAAATGCTCACTTCTTTTCTGATACTCCATTCCTCTGATTAATGACAGAAGGTCCAGGTAAGAATATCTTTTTAAAGGATGATTTTCCTTCCCCAGCTGCTGATTGGCCAGGAACCATTGTCACCTGAATCTCGGGTCACCACGGAAGAAGCCCTTGAGGCTGATGTGCCTTACTCTGACGTGGAAAAATTTGAAACCAACATTGGATATATGCAAAAAGTTGTGGAAAAGCATTTGGAATCCAACCATAAAGGTGAAAAGGTTGGTTCAGAGATTTTCAAACTATGCCGTTCTTATGTTTATTTTCTGTTAAGTATAGTTTTACATCAATATTGTTTACCCAAACATCTGCCAAACATGATTTTCTGATGTGCAAATATGATTTTCTGATGAGTGTCGATGTAATTGATTTAGTAATGCTTAAAAAATAGACATTGCACTTTCTGACTAAAAACAGAGTTATCTGAATGCTAAACCAGCTAGCATTCTTTATGTTTTAACATCGAATGTGACATATTTTAAGAAAAACCTGACTTATTTTGCTGTGTATAATTTCGATGAACATATCTTGAGTTATATTTTGTAGGTAAGTTTTCCTCCTTGGGAACTGATGGCAAGTGACCCTATATGCATTTTCCTTCTGAGTAAATGTATTCTTTCTAAACATGCAGATGGATGAGGAGAGAGCCCAGGTTGAGGAAGTTCTCCAGAGAGGAGAACAAATGTTAAATCAACCTATAGAGAAGAACAAAACACAAGAGATAAGGTTCAAGATAGTGCTTTTGAGCACAAAATACAAAATACAATATAACTAAGGTATTGTCATGAGGTTGCTATGAGGTTGGCGAAAATAGGGTAATTCAGAGATGCTCAAATTGGTAAAACCATTGCTGTAAATGAGTGAAATTAAAGGCAGTTCAAGTAAATGCTCACTTCTTTTCTGACATTCCATTTCTCTGATTAATGACAGAGGTCCAGGTAAGAATATCTTTTTAAAGGATGATTTTCCTTCCCCAGCTGCTGATTGGCCAGGAACCACTGTCACCTGAATCTCTGGTCACCACTGAAGAAGCCCTTGACGCTGACGTGCCTTACTCTGACATGGAAAAATTTGAAACCAACATTGGATATATGCTAAAAGTTGTGGAAAAGCATTTGTATTCCAGCGATGACGATGAAATGGTTGGTTCAGAGTTTTTCAAACTATGCTGTTCTTATGTTTATTCTCCGTTATAGTTTTACATCAATATTGTTTACCGAAACATCTGCCAAATAGGATTTTCTGATGTGCAAATATGATTTTCTGATGAGTGTCGATGTAATTGATTTAGTAATGCTTAAAAGATAGACATTGCACTTTCTGACAAAAAACAGTGTTATCTGAATGCTAAACCAGATAGCATTCTTTATGTTTTAACATCAAATGTGAAATATTTTAAGAAAAACCTGACTTATTTTGTTGTGTATAATTTAGATGAACATATCTTGAGTTATATTTTGTAGGTTAGTTTTCCTCCTTGGGAACTGACTGCAAGTGACCCTATATGCATTTTCCTTTTGAGTAAATGTTTTCTTTCTAAACTTTCAGATGGATGAGGAGAGAGCCCAGGTTGAGGAAGTTCTCCAGAGAGGAGAACAAATGTTAAATCAACCTATAGAGGAGAACAAAAAACAGGAGATAAGGTTCAAGATACTGCTTTTGAGCACAAAATACAATATAACTAAGGTATTGTCATGAGGTTGCTATGAGGTTGGAGAAAATGGGGTAATTCAGAGACGCTCAAATTGGTAAAACCATTGCTGTAAATGAGTGAAATTAAAGTCAGTTCAAGTAAATGCTCACTTCTTTTCTGACACTCCATTCCTCTGTTTAATGACAGAAGGTCCAGGTAAGAATATCTTTTTAAAGGATGATTTTCCTTCCCCAGCTGCTGATTGGCCAGGAACCATTGTCACCTGAATCTCTGCTCACCACGGAAGAAGCCCTTGAGGCTGACGTGCCTTACTCTGATGTGGAAAAATTAGAAACCAACATTGGATATATGCAAAAAGTTGTGGAAAAGCATTTGGAATCCAAAGATGAGGAAGTAAAGGTTGGTTCAGAGTTTTTCAAACTATGCTGCTCTTAGGTTTATTCTCTGTTAAGTATGGTTTTACATCAATATTGTTTACCCAAACATCTGCCAAACATGATTTTCTGATGTGCAAATACGATTTTCTGATGAGTGTCGATGTAATTGATTTAGTAATGCTTAAAAGATAGACATTGCACTTTCTGACTAAAAACAGAGTTATCTGAATGCTAAACCAGCTAGTGTTCTTTATGTTTTAACATCAAATGTGAAATATTTTAAGAAAAACCTGACTTATTTTGTTGTGTATAATTTAGATGAACATATCTCGAGTCATATTTTGTAGGTTAGTTTTCCTCCTTGGGAACTGATGGCAAGTGACCCTATATGCATTTTCCTTCTGAGTAAATGTATTCTTTCTAAAAGTTCAGATGGATGAGGAGAGAGCCCAGGTTGAGGAAGTTCTCCGGAGAGGAGAAAAAATGTTACATCAACCTATGGAGAAGAACAAAAAACAACAGCTTTGGTTCCAGTTACTGCTTTTGTGCACAAGATACAACAAAACTAAGGTTTTGTAATGGGGAGTGTCTGTGCCACTGAATAACTCAGCCCTTGTCAGTAGATGTTTGATATTGCATTCAAAACACACCATTTGGAATATTGTCTCCTCCTTTTTGGTGTGCATCGATGAACATTTTTTTACTTTTAGGAGGGAAAAGAGTCAAAGAAAATAGGGAGCATAAAATCTTATTATGGGCATCTCTGTTGGATTTCTGATAATGTACTAAATCTTAAAAGGAACCTTCCTTTTTCTTAGAATAGATTCCTACTTTGGATCTTTAGTTTATATAGAGTTGCCTGACCGTGTCAAAAAAAATGTCTAGCCGAAACCGGTTTGGCTCAGTGGTAGAGCATCGGTCTGCGGACTGAAAGGTCCCTGGTTCGATTTCGGTCAAGGGCATGTACCTGAGTTGCGGGCACATCCCCAGTAGGGGGTATGCAAGAGGCAGCCGGTCGATGTTTCTCTCTCATCGATGTTTCTAGCTCTCTATATCTCTCCCTTCCTCTCTGTAAAAACTCAATAAAATATATTTTTTTAAAAATGATTAGTTTACAAATAACCAAATTTGGGAAGTTGATAAACTATGATTTATATTCTAGAAAAGCTTCACTACCAGCTCCCTTTTCAATGGCCATAATCCCAGCCACATTATAAATGAACTGCTGTTCCCCCAAGGTCTGTTCTTGTAACACATAAATGCAGAACTCTAGATTAAACATCTTGTTATTAACTCGATGATTTTAGTCTTGAGTTTCGGGTTCATTTAGGAATTATAACCATTTTCAGGGTCACTAACTCAATGAACATGATATTTGTGATCATTTTACTATACTTTTGAACTTACAGGGGAATATCATTTTTCGGAAGCTCAATGTAGAGACACAGTGAAACTATGAAAGAAGCTACCTTAATTCATGAGTAGATGAACTGTGGTTATTTGCAAATAGTAGCCAGCATTTATTAAATTGTAGCCATATACAAGTAAAAGAATTCAACTCCTTAAGGACAAGTGTGTGGCCCATCACTTTTGTTATTTTGAAAGTTCTGATTAGAGGACACAGAAAATAGAGTAATTAGTGAAGATAAGTAGTCTACTCGGTTTAGCTTAGTTTTCTCTGAAGTTAGGGTTTTAGGACCTTTTATTGTCTTATGTAGAAGATTCATCTTCTATAATATTGTTCTCCAGCATTAAGATTGGATATTGGATTACCTGTATGCTATTTTAATTAAAAATCCAATTACATTTCTTGTTATGTTATCAATTCTTATTTAACTTAGTTACATTTTTAACAGTGAGGCCATGAGGTCTTAAATATAATTGTGAGATTTAAAAAATGGGTGAAATAATAATAATATTAAAATGTTTCATTTCATATGGAAGGTTATGATTTGCCGCATGTTCTCCTGTCCTCAGTAACTCAGGAAGGAACCTGTTATGCTTTCCTGTTTGATAAATGAGTTTCAGTGGCATTGGTCATAAAGTGAAACATTTCTGTTTAAGAGCAGGCTGCAGACGAAAAGTAGAATAGAGATTGTTAAGGGTTTGCATAGCAAAGCAGGGCAAAAATATAAAAATTCAAAACATAGTTTTAAAAAATTTGATTCCAAGTATTGTACTTTTCCACAAAATAATCTTGTGCTTTTTTCAGTTAATTGTGGGGATATTTTAAGAGATATACATTGTTATTGTTAATGATTTTACAGGCAATTCCTATTCAACAGAGGAGAACAGGCCAACTAGCTTCTGGAATTAAAGCATCACTTCCCCCTGCAGATTATTTGGTTGAGATTAACAAGTTTTTACTTTCTATGGATGATGCTGGATAGCTGATCTGGAAAGATCAATTAGTTATTAACTTTGTAAAGGGGGTTTCAGGGAGACAGATGATGACTTAGATTTGGACATGTCTGAATATCTAATTGACAGACTGAAAGTATATTTTTGAGAGTCCTTGGCATCTTTAAACTCTGTGAGGTAGATGTAACCATTAGAAACCAGGACCCAGGGAGAGAAGCCTGAGTCAATGGTAGAAACCAAAACTCCTACCCTTTAGAATGTTAGCATTTGATGGATGGGCAGATGAGGATGAGCTGGTAAAGGACACTTAGAAGGTCAGAGAGAGGTGGGAGGAAAGTCAGGAATACAGACTGTTCAGAGTTCAAGGGAGGGTGTGTGACAGCATTAAATGTTACAAAGGGCCAGGGCAGCTAAGGAATGGATGGCGTTCTTTTTTTTTTTTTTTTTTTTTTTAATTGATTTCAGAGGTGATGGGAGAGGGAGGGAGAGAGAAGCATCAGTAATGAGAGAGAACCATTGATTGGATGACTGACTCCTGCATGCCCCCTGAGACCAGGGAATGTGCCCTGGATGGGAAAGGAACCATGATCTGGTTCATAGGATGATGCTCAACCACTGAGCCACACGGTTGGGCTGGATGGTATTTTGATAGTAATGTTGGTGGAGTAGGGGCTTAAGCAAGACTGCGGTGGATAGCAAAGCTGTCATGTAGGGTAACACTTTCTCTTTGGGAAACAAGATCACCTTTATTTATATGGTACTCTTCTCTTTCCACTTGGCCGGATGCTATAGGTATGCAGAGATGTGCCAACTGCACTGAAGGAACGCAGCCAGGAGCCCTGCTCTGTTTCTCAGACAAGAACTGCTGGTAAGATACAGTTTATTCCTTAACCATTTTTTATAAATATAGCAAGACATTATAACTATGACCATCATATATGAATTAGAGAAAACTTTAAACTGAAAAACACAACACAGTTGTGATCTGTTACTCTATTTTCAATTACTTGAAAGGAATGTCTTCTTTAAACCCAACACATACTTGCCTGCAAGGCACTCATGAGAGATAAGCTTTTTGCCTTTCTTGGAAAAACAGCGGGACCTGGTCCCCAAGAGAGCCTGGGAAGGGAAGGGAGGAGGCAAGGTGGGAAACTGAGGACATGCGGGTTTTCAGAAAGTCAGCTATAACCATTACCCAACATGCCCTGGGAGGGGTGTAATTGCATGCAGATCATGACTGAGAACAAAGGATTAGGTATCCCGGAACCAGGTGGGAGATGGGGTTTTAGAAGAGTTCTCCATCCCAGGGAAGCTATTTACTGATAGATGCCAATGATCATTTCTGTGTGGAGGGAAAAGTTTTCTCACTATTTCCTTCTCTCCTTGTCCCCATCAGAGTACGGGTTATGGCACCATAGCTGTAACACCGTACCTTGCAAACTCTCTGAAACACCGTGCCCTGCTCTCTCTCTTGACTCTTACTGGCCCTTTAATTTTGGAATTGGAAATTTCAGTAGATGATTTTGTCAAGATATATGCAAACCTGTTGGACCTTTTAATTTAAATTGTGCTGAATTTATGGATTGACGCCTTATCTAATATACTGTATGTTAAAGTAGGCTCCAGATGGCTCTAATAATTCAGCTACCTTGTGAAAAACTAAAGACAAACAATCAACCTTCCATCATTAAAAACAGAAGATAAGCACAAACAACTGAGAGAGAATAATATATATCCAATATATATATTTTGAAGAAGACAAGAATCTCTAACTGAAAGTTCTGGAAAAACAATCTTCCAGGACAGATTTATGGATCTGATCACCCAAATTTGATAACATCTATATGTTAAAAACAAAACACACATTAAAAATCCTAAAGTAGAAACAATGTTTTCATCAATATGGCAAGATTCACCGTTCCTATAAAAAATGAGTCCTTGCAAATATTATAGAAAAGGAAGCAGATAAAGACCACAGTTATAAATTATACTATATTTGGTTAACAAACAAAAAAAGTTTGCTCTCACTGATAATAAAAAACAAGTAAATGAGCACAGTGGTGAGCACTTTGTGTTCATCCATTGAGACAGAGTATCATTGGTGTATATCATGGATGCGGAGTCCACATGTTGCTGTTGCAAATCTCAGTTTTTAACTTTTAAGGAAAATTAGCACTGCTATTTTATTTTGCTAATAAATATTAAATACATTACTTTTATTTTCATGTTTTCTGATCTAGTCATTCTGCTTTAGCAAATCGATACCAAAGTGTTCATCAGAAAAATGTTAAGTACTCTATACAAATGGAAGGAGCCAACTAAGTATCTAGCTATAGGGAAAGAGTTAAGTAACAGGTAGTGAATATATATACATATTAGAGGTCTGGTGCATGAAATTTGTGCATGGTGGGAGAGTGTCCCTCAGCCCTGCCTGCACCCTTTCCAATCCGGGACCCCTCAGGGGATGTCCCTGTGGGATTGGACCTAAACCCGCAGTCAGACATTTCTCTCACAATCCGGGACTGCTGGCTCATAACCGCTCACCTGCCTGCCTGCTTGATCACCCCTAACTGCCTCTGCCTGCCTGCCTGATTGCCCCTAACCACTCTCCCTTCCCTGACAGCCTGATTGCCCCTAAGCACCTCTGCCTCAGTGCAGCCACCTTGGCTTTGTCCAGAAGGATGTCTAGAAGACGTCCATTCTAATTAGCATATTACCCTTTTATTAGTATAGATATTCTTACTTAGGTATTCACAATGATGTTG
This sequence comes from Pipistrellus hanaki, assembly GCF_964339955.1. Classification (NCBI taxonomy): domain Eukaryota; kingdom Metazoa; phylum Chordata; class Mammalia; order Chiroptera; family Vespertilionidae; genus Pipistrellus; species Pipistrellus hanaki. Next base: position 13,164,953 of record NC_140522.1, on the reverse strand, counting down.
ATGAAGAATTGCTAATGTTCATATCATAAAGTTAAGTGCTTTACAAGCTCTCTAAAAAACAGAAAACTATGAATAAGTTGGCTTCATAATTAAGCAAACCGCTTGACAAAATAAAATAGCAGTGCTAATTTTCTCACAGTTGGTGTATTTCTTACTATATCTTCTCTTGGTGTCAGTGTTAGTTACTTTTGAGTTATTGCTGCCCTAGAATATTGTATAACTGGGTGTTTAATTGGCTTTACAGCTACCAAAGATACTGTCGGAAATACCATTGCCACTTCCATATGAAGAAATAAAAAACTCTCACCATTTTTTAACCTAATCTAAATTTTATATAAGCACACAGATGCATGTCAACATTGCCCCACTACAGTCAAAATATCCTGTTGACTGTGTACTTTGCTACATTTTTTATTTCAGCTCATCCTGCTCCCCTAAAGGTGGTGCTAGAGTCCTCTGCTTCAGAGCCTCCTGCTCAGGCTCCTCCTACTTCGGAAATTTCAGTACCTGATGATCTGGATAAAATGACAACAGAACTAGCTGACTGGCTGATATTGATCGACCAGATGCTGAAGTCCAACATTGTCACTGTCGGGGATGTGGGAGAGATCAATAAGATGATTTCCAGAATGAAAGTAGGTTCACAGCATAGAGGTTTGTCATGGCAACACCTCCGCACACGGGTAGACATGATCTGTCTGGCGCCCTTTTGTTTGTCCTGAACTCTGGGGTAGTGAGCTTTAAGAACTTCTTTATCTGCCAAACAGCCATCCCAGACTAGCTGGGAAGAGTCCAGATTTTCTTGCATTTGTGCTGTTTTGGTAAGATCACCTTTACCACGTGAGTTGTAGACTCAGTGTATATTTTCACATCTGAAACTGAGATTGTAAATCTAGTCCCATCAGTACAATGTAAACTAATGTTACAGTTAATGCCTCGTATGATGTATGATAATTTCCTGAAGTGCATTTTCAACTTTTGCTTTATAATGTGATAATTTGTTTAATTGCTGACATTAAAAGTGAGAATGCCTGACCATCATATTATATATATATATATATATATATATATATATATATATATATATATATATATATATTAGCACACTATGCCATGCTAATTTGTAAGGTTATTTTTCCATATTCAGTGTGTGCTGGCTTCTGGGCTTGTGTGCTGTATAGAGAATAGAGATACGGCACAGAATATACTAAATATAAATTGACATATTTGGAATGAATCATTAAGTAATGACAGTGATTGCTAACTGTTATTAAGTGCTTAATGTGTGTTGGGCACTTTTGTAAGTAATCTACATGTTTACTTCCTTAACTACCTTTTGAGATAGTTACCACATGTATCCCAGATTACATATATGCCCGGCTATGATGGAGGCACTTAATGTGTGCAAGTAGATGGTCTCTGCACAGAACAGAGTGTAATAACAGGCATAGGCAGGTGCATATGACGGGATAGGGGAGCCTGGGTGAAGGAGAGCGTTACTGCCACAGTGATGGAAGGCAGACCATGTAGGATTTTCACATGTAGGAACAAGTAAATGGCATCGCTGGTCTGGGGAGCAGAGAGAATAAAGACATGAGGTGGGGGAGCATGGCGGGTGAGGGATATGGGGGTCATCATTTCTGCAGCAAAGAAATGCAGTAGGAAGTGAGATAGCAAGGGCAGCTTGAGTTCACGCTGATGGAGCTTGCAGGCCATGCAGAGCCCTTTGGACTTTTCATCTGCAAGCCATGGGCACGTGTTTTTACTCCTTTTCTTTTTTACATTGTGGCTGGAGACTGAGGATAACAATGATCTCTCTTAAGCAGGAACAATGGGAATAGTGCAAGAGATGCTTAATACAAAGAAAAGAGCCTTTCTGGGCTGCTAAGACCATGCTGTCACAATTAGCAGAGATTCGGAATAGTAGACGTAAAGTGAAGATGAGGGTTTGATTGATTCAGTTTCAAGTGTGTTGTGTTGAGAGGTTCTTAGGCCATTTAGAAAGAAATGACCAGCATTCATTGCAATGTCTCTCTGGATCCCGGATTGGAAGTTGTGAATAATCCATTTAGAAATAACATTTGACACTGCAGGAGTAATTGGAGTTTGCGAAATTAGTGAATTCCGAAAGAGGAAGCGCTGGGAGAGAATCTTTGCCATGCCATTTGCACCTATTGGAAATAGTCTTTAGGGCTATTAGTTCCATAGTTGAAACACACCATTTCCTGACATTAACTTTTCTCCCATCCTTATCAAGAGATATGTGTATAGCAACAGTTTTCTGTGTCTAAAATTATTTAATTTACAATTATTCAATTAGCATTTTTCTAATACTTCACTGCCATCCCTGAAGGTGACAGTGGTTTGTGTTCATACCCAATGCAGGCCTGATAGGCATCGCTGCTAATCTTTTCAGAGAAGTTCTTAGTTTTTGAAGGGACTTCTTCATTTAATCTCCTCAGACCTGATACAGCTTAGCTGTCAGTATCTTACCATTTCTTCTTGTGAAAACAAAAACACAGACAGGTGAAGTAATCTAGATGGTAAGTGGTACAGCTGAGATTTGAACCTAGGACTGACTGTGCCACAATCGCAGATGCCTCACTGTCCTGTTCAGGAGACAGACAACTTTGATGTCAGTCCACCGGTTTTGCTCCTTAGTGTTCTTGGCGAGCAGCCTATTAACAGATCTTAAAAATCATTTCTACTTAAACAGATCACAAAGGCGGACATGGAACAGCGCCATCCTCACCTTGACCATGCTTTTACACTGGCTCAGAATTTGAAAAATAAAGCTTCCAGTTCAGATGTGAGAACAGCAATCACAGAAAAATGTAAGTCCAAAAAATTATATGTCATCATCTACTTTCACTTACACACATATACACCTTTTCAAAGATTATTCAACCAGAAATTAATATTATTTAATACTCTTTATCTATGAATAAATACAGTTTTCACTTGGTTTTTTCAATCTTTTGTGTACAGTCAGAATTTCCTTTTGAACTCATCAAAGTATTAATATTATTACATTTAAGTAGTTACTGATTCATTGGATTATTTGCTCTTAAGGTAAGAAAAGAAAAATTAGAGAAACCCACAGGAATGCAAACCCATTCTTTCATTGTAATTCATTCACTAAAACGAAATCTTAGCATGTCGTTTAACTCATCTTCTCAAAATTCAGTCCAAAGATATTTATTGAGCAACTACCCTGTACCTCTGTAGCTGGCAGTAATCTGGGAACACCTTAGCTAAAGAGAAAATAAAGCAAAATAAATAATAAGCAAACAAAGCAATCACAGCCATGATTTTTGCTTCGAGTTTAATATCTGGCTTAAAAGCACCTGTATGTCATATCAAACAAAGTCCAAATTCTCAAGAATGGGAAGGAAAAAACAATCTAATAATAAAAGGAGGGAGAAAGAAGTAAAATGGCGAATTCAGGAAAAATAACCCTATTTTGTGAGACACTAAAAGTGTTCTGCAAACGGCTCTGTTATAATAAACCTTGTTGTCACATTTATTTTGAAATCAAAACATACTTTAGGGACTTTTAAGGGCGGTCACTGTCTGCTTTTATCACCCTCTCTTCCATTTCAGCTCTCAGCCTCATCTGTATAGCTCCATACTGTATATGTCCTTTAAAACTTCCGGACAGTTCTCAGTTCTCATTCTCCTTACCTTTATTTACATATTTTTTCCCCTCACCCTTTTCTCCCCAGGTGAAATTCCCCTCAGCTAATAAAATGTCACCCACTCAATAAAGTCTTTCCCATTCTGTTCTGGTCCCTCATGTTTTCTATCTTTAGTCCCTGCCATGATCTTTGCTCCCAGAACTTCATTGTGAATCTCACAGTCACTGAAATTTCCTCCACAGATTTTGAATAGTCCCCTTTCTAGGGCCTCCCACCATGCTTCATGCAAGCTGTGGACTTAATCTGTGGCAGAATATAAACTGGAATGTATTTTATTACCTTGTATACTATTTCTCAAGTGGAGAGATTTGACTGTTTCTCCTATAAAAAAGGTGCTTGGGTTTCAAAATAAATGTGTGGCAGCAAGGTTGTTGCAAGAGATGTATGTTCCCTCCCCCCATTTTCCCGACCACCTTTGTATTTGTCCAGTTTCTTTCCTTCTCCCAAATATCTTCCCATTCCAATTTACCTCTCTCTTTGTTTTCTCTCCATTTTCTTATATAGAGACTGCACAGTCTTTGTCACGATTTATTATATGAAAAACCATCCTCAGCTTCTACTATCAATAGTAGTAGAAGTTTTTTGCTCTTTTTGCTCTTAATCACAAATAGTAGGATAATATGCTTCTTTTTATGATACACCAGTGATACTTGCAGACGCTTGATGTTTTTAGTTTTATCGATATTTATTCAATTTTCAGGGTTCTAGTTGAATTGGTCAAAGACAAGTAGAACATTATGATAGATTTGCCTTCTCAAGATACAATCTTAAGCAATTTATTTAAGCTTTTATTCAGACAGTATAAAACCAATCATCTAATTGACACAATTTTTTTTTTAGAATTAGCCGAAACCAGTTTGGCTCAGTGGTAGAGCGTCGGTCTGCTGACTGAAAGGTCCCGGGTTCGATTCCGGTCAAGGGCATGTACATTGGTTGTGGGCACATCCCCGGTGAGGGGTGTGCAGGAGGCAGCTAGTCGATGTTTCTCTCTCATCGACGTTTCTAGCTCTCTATCTCTCTCCCTTCCTCTCTGTAGAATTAATATATGTGAGTATAATTTTCAGGTTTCTGAACAATATTGGAGTGATAACTTTAATGTTTTATGATAGCCTGTATTATCCCAAGAATTTTACCAGAAGAAATGTTATATTGTAATTAAGATCTTCTTGGCCTGCTACATACCTATAGCCCTTCAATTTTCCATCACATTCACAATATCTTCTAGAAGTTTGTTTTTAACTTTCTACCTGTTATTCCATGGGTTGTTGAAGATATTGAAAGCTATTGCTTATGGGTACTTCAGTTCAAGATCATGAACTGCCCTTGAAGTTATTAATTAGAAGTTTATTTCCTTAGATCTTTCTTTCTTAATTTCATCTTAAAAATGAGAAGAGGAAAGAAGGGAGGTGAGGAGAGAAAGAGACTGTGGGTGTTTTTTATTTTTATTATTATTATTATTATTATTATTGTAATGAAGGGCTGCTGGGTACATAAAACTTGAATTTACTTTTATTTTTAGTGTCTCTTGAACATAGAAAAATATTTCCTTTTAGAGGGATTTTATGCTATAGTAAGACAAAGGTGAAAGTATTCTTAAGGAGTTTACTTTTCAAATCAAGACTACCTTAGAGCATCTCCTTTGAGGATGACAAGTGATTCTGTCTGCGTCTGTCATACACACACACACACACACACATATATATATATATACATGTATGTATGTATGTATGTATGTGTGTATATATATGTATGTATATGTATATGTATATATATTATTATTGATTTTTTTCAGAGAGGAAGAGAGAGAGGGATAGAGAGTTATAAACATCAAAGAGAGAGAAATATAGATCACTGCTTCTTGCACACACCCCCCCTACTGGGGATGCGCCCGCAACCAAGGTACATGCCGTTGACTGGAATTGAACCCGGAACCTTTCAATCTGCAGATCGATGCTCTATCTACTGAGCCAACCCGGTTTTGGCTGTCTGTGTCTGCTTAAAGTACTATTAATACCTTTCTTAAACCAGGTCTTATAAATATAAAATAAAAAAGAAAATTATTTTTCTTAGAACTTTTTGCTTTACCAGTTCACAGTAGTAGATATTTTTTATTGGTAGGCATTTTAGTGCATTTAGAATATATATTAACCAAAGAACTTGCATGACATGTATGCATATATTCATAACCCATGGCCACAGGCAATAGTGTGGTGAAGGCCTGGGATGGGGCAGAAGCCTGGTGGAATGGGGTAATAGGGGGGTAAGTGGGAGACATCTTTAATTCGCTCAACAATACAGATAAATTAAAATATAAAAAACTGCTCATATTAAAAAAGAAAATAAACAAAAGAGGCCAGAAGAGATTGCCCTAGCGGGAAGGAAACAAAAGCTCTGGCTGTGCTGAGCCCCAGTTCCGAAAGCTCTGAACCCCAGTTCTATGCCAGTCCCAGGGGACCCAACCTCAAACAGAGGGAGAGGAGGCTATGAGGCGGAATCCCAGGGGAGCTGTGAAAGGCAGAGTCCCCGGTGTCGTGCACATTTTGAGCAGAGGATGGTCTGTTGACTCTGATGCTAGACTGCCCTAGTGGGAATGAGACAAAAGCTCCAGTCTGGGAAGAACGTGATGAGGAACAGGAGCTGCTGGCGGGCACCGGCAAGCTGGGCACCAGCAAGGATCGAGCGATGGTCCCTGGGGGGGAGGTGCCACTGGGTCCTCTACCGCTGATCGCTGGCCATGGAGCTGAGGCCGGGAGCTACTTCCTGGGCAGTGCCGACCCCAACAGCAGGCCAAAGCCGCACAGGAGGCCGCGGAGAACAAAGGGGCGCAGCAGGCCAGCCTGCTGACCTTCCAGGACGAGGAGGAAGAAACCGAAGAAGTTTTCAATGTGAATAAATCTAGTTATAGCAAAAGATAGTAAAATTACTTAAGAAAGAATACGAAGAAGATCTTGAAAAATCGAAGATTAAGACAGAACTCAACTCAGCAGCCAACATTGCAACATAAATGCATTTTTTTAAAAAATGACAATGTGGAGCAGCGGCGGCCAGGCCCAGAGTAGCCACGCCAAGGGCAGTGGCAACCGGACCCGGAGCAGCAGAAGCCAGGCCCCAGAGCAGCAGCAGCCAGAACCAGAGCAGCAGCAGCCAGGCCCGGAGCAGCCAGGCCTGGGGCAGTGGCAGACAGGCCTGGGGTGGACCCGACCAAGCCCAGGGCGGCCAGGACCAGAGCAGCCAGACCAGGAGCAGCTGGGCCAAGAGAAGCAGTAGACAAGCCCGAACCACCAGGCCCGGCGCGGCCAGGCCCAGAGCAGCCAGGCACATAGCAGCCGGGCCCAGAGCAGCCGGGTCAGGAGCAGCCAGGCCATTAGCAGCAGCAGCCAAGCCCGGAGCAGCCAGGCTGGGAGCGGCCATGACCGTAGCGGCCAGACCCGGAGCAGCTGGGCCCAGAGCAGCCAGGTCGGGAGCAGCCAGGCTAGAGCGGCAACAGCTGGGCCGGGAGCAGCCGGCCTCGGAGCAGCAGCGGCCAGGACTACAGCAGCCAGGCCGGGAGTGGCCAGGCCAGGAGCAGTCGGGTCGGGAGCATCCGGGCACGGAACAGCCAGGTTGGGAGCAGCCAGGCCCGGAGCAGCAGCATCCAGGCCTGGAGAGGCAGCAGCCAGACCTGGAGCAGCTGGTTGTGGAGCAGACAAGAGCAACAGAGGCCAGGCCCAAAGCAGTTGGGCCCGGAACAGCTCTCTCCTCGCCTGCCGGTGCCCCAGGGCTGCTTCTCAGACATGGCTGGAAACTTTTGGGGGAACGTCAGGGTCTGCTGTATCAAGTGATGAAGGCTTAGATTTGGATGTGTTGAGTTATTATAGCACTGGGTTGTTGATCTGTGAGTGCCTTGTGTGGGGTCTGGATGAGGTTGGTTGATCTATTTGGAAGTCTCTTTTGCGTGAAGTGTATCCTTGGACATGAAAAATTTAAAGTTCTGAAAGTTTAAGGTCTCTTGCCAAAAAGAAGTTTTAAAGCTAACACCTTAATTTCAATGGAGAAAGGGGAGGACAAGCCCTTCCCACCCAGAACAGGTAATCCAATTCCAGCCAGCAGCAATCTTTAAAAAATGTGTCCATTTACATTTAAGTGGCTATGCCTTTTGATAGCCAGGGGCAAGTTTACATGTAAACAAGTTTGCTTTTCAGTTCCCAGGGCAGAAAAAATAAGGTTTAAAATGATTAGATTTTAAAATTTATTCTTAAAAATATAAAAGTTTATTAATTAAAAAAAAGGAAATTAAAAAATCTGATGAACAATATTAACTGTTGATTATAATAGAATCAGAGATATGGGAGGGGAGTGGACTGACAACTATGGGGTGGGGGGAAGGGGGAGTGGTGTTTGCAGGAAGAGACTGAACATAAACAGTGCACTTTTGGATGAGAACAATGGGGGGGGTGCAGAAAGGGCAGAGGGTGGGGTGGGAACCTGGTGGAGGGGGGAAGAAATGAGTAACCTTTGTAATAATATGAACAATATTGATTTGAAAAAAAAAAAAGAGGACAGAAAGAAGGCCAAGGGGCACATGAAAACATGCTCAAAGTCACTAATTATCTGAGAGATGCAAATCAAAACAACGTCATACCATCTCACACCTGTCAGAATGGCCAACATCAACAAATCAACAAAGACAAGTGTTGGTGAGGTTGCGGAGAAAAAGGAACCCTCATGTACTGCTGGTGGGAATGCAGACTAGTGCAACCACTGTGGAGAACAGTGTGGAGTTTCCTCAAAAAACTGAAAATGCAACTCCCACTTGACCCAATAATCCCACTCCTAGGAATATATCCCAAGAAATTAGAAACACCAATCAGAAAGGATATATGCACCCCTATGTTCATAGCAGCACAATCTACAATACAATAGCTAGAATTTGGAAACAGCCTAGGTGCCCATCAGCAGATGATTGGATCCAAAAACTATGGTACATCTACACAATGGAATACTATGCTGCCATAAGAAAGAGGGAATTCTCATCATTTGCAGCAACCTGGATGGAATTGGAGAACATCATGCTGAGTGAAATGAGCCAGTCAATGAAGGAGAAACACCACATGACCTCACTCATTTATGGATAATAAAGAGCATTATAGACTGATGAACCAAAAGATAGATATAGAGACAGTAAAACAACAAGCAGACTGTCGAATTTACAGCGGGGATGATGGGAAGATCTGGAGGAGATAATAGATCAACCGAAGGACTTGTATGCATGCATATAAATACAAGAAATGGACACAAAATTCTGGGGAGGGAGGGTATATATGGGAGGGGGGGCAATGTTAAAATATGTTCACAGACAATAATTTAATTTTTAAAATTGTAAAAACAAATGGAGGTCAGCAATTGGAACAGTAAATAATAAAATTTAGTGGAGTTTAATAGAAGAATTTTTCTTTAAAAAAGGTTTCTGAAATATATCAACTGTATAGTGTGACTATGTGTCAACTTGCCTCTTTTCTCCTTTCTTTTGCTAGCTTCATTTGTAATAAGTTTGGTTTCAGGCACTTTTCCCCTTTCCTGAGAGTCACTTTCAGGAATTCTTTTTTTGTATTGCTTCCTTTAGTGGAAGAGGTGAGGAACCATTGGAACAGCACTCAGCATACCGTGGAGTTGCGGCTGAAGCAGCTGGAGGACATGGTGATTGACAGCCTACAGTGGGATGATCACAAGAAAGCGACTGAGGAACTTATGAGAAAATATGAGGCTCGACTCTATAGTCTTCAACAAGCCCGAAGGGATCCACTTATCAAACAAATTGCTGAAAATCAAGTAAGACTCAATAGATACCTTTTGGCGATATTGATTTGTTGGATGTGTGGGGGTTTTTGGTTCTGTAGTTTTAAGGATTCTTGTGATGCTTTCCCAAGTTCTTAGAATATGCAGTGAAATTAATATAAAGCATTTGACCAGGAAGAATTCTGAAAAATTCCTGGAGCCATAACAAATCGAAATGTACATGTATCTTAGATTTACAGCTCACTGACTCCTTGCAATTGGAACACATCCACAAACCAGCCACTAGAAAGAGAACATTTTCGGGATACCAAGAACCTTCCTTTGTTCCCTGCATGTCTACCCTGAAGGTTATTTCTATTTAGGAAATTTCTTGGGACTTTCCTTTGAGGGCTACTGTAGGGAACAAATCAGGTAATAAGTAAGTTTAGTTTCTTTTAATACCTTTTTAACAACCTGGTTTATCAATGTCATCAGAGCATCGAACTTCTGTGATCAGTTTGGTTAATAGAGTTGATGACATTGAACATGTATGGCACTATTTTAAATTTTCTCCATAATCACAGAAAATATTCTCGAATTACTGTTTATGGCTGTCAGTTTATATTTTAGTGTAACATTTATTTCCCTTCAGATAGCCTAATATAAAAGTGTACATTTGTGAAGAATATAATAATGGAAGCTAAGTCTCAATGATGAAAGTATATTTTCATTCTTCACACACCTGGACTTTTCTGTGGTTACAATATAAAAAAAAGTGGCCAGGTGTCCTGATTTCCTGGATTACTCCCTATGTTTATGATATCTCCCAAGTGTTTTTGCCAAGTGGATCAAAAGTTATATCAGCAGAGCCTCTGACCCTTCAGTAAAGGAATACAATTCAAAGTGGTATCAATGCTTCAATCATCAGATGTACCATATTCTTTTCTAATTCGCAGTATGGTCATTTTCTCCGGAAACTTTAGGGTTAACCTTTTTTTTCTTTTTTTTTTTTCTTTTTTTTTTGTCAATAGCTACAAAGAACTGTAGGAACTTCCTTTTGTCCTTTAGATTTCATGAGGTGTATCTTGGTCCCAGGCACTCTCAGAGATTGAAAAGGAACTAATACACCAATGGACATAGCCTCGGTGTAGCTATTCCAGCAATTCCCAGTGAACCTTGCATGGCTGCTTGATCCACTCAAGCAGTTACCTATACACGGTGATTGAGAGGGGCAGGAGACCGAAGACTTCTATATTGTTGGCCCTTACCATTGCTCTAAGTACATAGACGGGAACTCTATAATCAATTCATTCCTATACAGTGCATGTTCCTATAAGGATCAGATGTATAGCAGAAGGAATGAAAAAAGACATTGTTTCCAGGAAGTAAAATATCTAAAAGAGGAAAAGACAAGCATTTGTTTAATGTCATCTGCTATGGACCTGATGACTTCCTTAGTTGTTTTTCTTTTCACGTCTGTAATTATTTTGATTTCAACTTACATGCAAGAGTTTGTCCAATAATTTGTTTTCTACTTTTGATATCTGTGTCTAAAACATGTTAAAACCTACTGGGAGGACCAAAGTTTTGGCAATACTGGTTACTGAGTGACCAAGTCTAACAATAGCGCCTGAAATTGCACCTTAGATACTGCTTCAAGAACTGGGTCCTGGAGAAAGGATCGTGATGGCGTTCGATAACATCCTTCAGAAGCTGCTGAGGGAATACGGGAGCGATGACATGAGGAATGTGAAGAAAGCGACAGAATACCTAAAAACATCCTGGATCAATCTCAAACAAAGGTAAACGCTAAGGCCCTGCCAGGTAACCGTGTGTTGTCAGGTTGAGAATTTGGTGGCTTTGGCTTTCTCATGGAAACATGCCAAAAAGTGAGACTACTGGAAGCACATTTTAGTGTGATTAAAAAATTTTTCTGCTATTCTGAGTGTTATCATACAGAGTGTATATTTATACAATATCTACTTGATTTTATACAATGGAGATTTTCCTTAAATACGTCTAAACTTTGCCAGTGATTATTTATATGTTCTGATTTTTCTTTTTTCTTATTTGGTCTCTTGGTGCTACCTAGAGTAAATCTTGTAGCTCCGTGATGCTAAGGAACACTCAGGTATGGGCAGCTGCATTAGGGTGATGGTAATCCTAAGGGTCATTAAAATAGTGGAATGTTTGGTCAGATTGCCTCAGTTGAGGCTGAGAACACATGGATCCAACTCTAGACTCCTAAACTATTCTGTGTGTAGTCAGGGCTTACTTGATGTATATATTCTTTTTATTACTCTGTCTAGTCAGTTTATTTAAACAGTCTTAAAATAGCATATGTGTTCATAAGAGAGAGATTTTCCTGTCACTTGAAGACCTAGGACTTGAGGACCTATAAAGAGGGGTTAGCATCTGTTTAAGATTGCATATTTATTTTCACCATCAGTCAAGATGTGTTTACCTTCAGCACCCTGCAGGGAGCACCTTGCCTAAGGTAATTCGGTTTCACACACATCTGTACATATGCAGATACAGCTGCCTGAAAGCTTCAAAGATATCCTAACACATTTGTTTTTCTGTGAATAAAATGGATAATATTAGGACACTTTATAACATATATTACTGGTAATAAATATGGTCAAGTATTTAATAACAGTTTGACATGAAGGTGTTTTATACAATTTCAGAATGCCATTTTTAGTTATAATTTCTAAAGTGGAATTTTGGAAAATTCAGAGAGAATTATGAGGGCATTATATGAGCATGAAAACCCTAGGATTCTGGAGGAAATAAGACTGGGGTTGCAAAAACAAAACTTCATAAGTGGTTAAAGCAGAACATAGCTATAATATTTATCTTTTTAGTCTTTTATACAACTGTTTTCTTATAACAAGGTATTTGAGTATAGAAAGGATTCGAATCCAAGGCTGGGAAGAAGGTGAATTAAAAAAAACAGACTTAAGAAAGCTGGTAAAGTGAATTAGTGACAGTGTGTGGAGGGCACCGTGTCCCAGGAGAAGCAATGTAGATGTGTTCTGCGGGCAACTGAACACTACGGGAGGTTTTTAGGATGTAATTGCTGAGAGGAAGTAGCTGACATTCCAGAATGTCATATAAATGGGATCATGGTATGCAGCTTTTGTGTCTAGCTTCTTTTACTTAGCACAGTGGTTGGCAAACTCATTAGTCAATAGAGCCAAACATCAACAGTACAATTGAAATGTCTTTTGAGAGCCAAATTTTTCAAACTTCTTCTAATACCACTTCTTCAAAATAGACTCGCCCAGGCCATGGTATTTTGTGGAAGAGCCACACTCAAGGGGCCGAAGAGCCGCATGTGGCTCATGAGCCAGGGTTTGCCAACCACTAACTTAGCAGAACTCACCAGGGATTTCACCCATATTGTTTCATCTATGAGTAGTTTATTTCCATTACTCAGTATTCCATCATATGCATGTACCCACGATTCAGCATTTAGCACAAGATGACTTTTGGGTTATTATCAGTTTTTGAGCGTTATGAGTGAAGCTGCTATAAACAGTTGCATTTGGGTTTTGTGTGGACACAAAATTTCCATTTTTCTCTGGTAAAATGATTGCTGGATTGTATCTTAAGTGCACGGTTAATGTTAAAAATTGCCAAACTGTTTTTTAAAATGGCTGTACCATTTTCCACCCCTGCTTACATTGTGTGAGAGTTGCAGTTACTCTACATTTTCACCAGCATTTGATGTAGTGTAGTCATTTTAAAATCCATTCTAATAAGTAGTGATATCCCATTGTGGTCTGAATTTATGTTTCTCTGATGATTAATGATGCTTAACATCTTTTTATATGCTTATTTGCCATCCATATATCTTCTGTTATGATCTGCCTGTTTAAATCTTTTACCTATTTTTTTAAAAGAATGTGTTTATTGGGGTATAAAAAGATAATGGTTCTTTATAAATTTAGAGAATGTGGAAAAGTACAAATAAGCAAGTAAACCACCTTAAATTGAATATTAAATAACCATTTTAATACTGTGTTAACATGCAACTAAGAAGGACAGGCGGTTGGATGATGATGGATGTGTGTATGTACAATTAGAAAACATACATAAATGAGTTGTCATATGTTGCTAAATTTTTTTGCAGGGACACACTGACTCCATCTGCTGCTTTTTAAAAAAATTGTATTTATTGTTAAACGTATTACATATGTCCCCAAACTCCCATTGACCCCTTCTTTCTTGCCCCCTCCCTCTGTTCTAGGCCTTCACCATCCTATTATCTGTGTCCATGGGTTATGCATATATGCATACAAGTTGTTTGGTTGATCTCTTATCACCAACTCATCCTCTCCAACATCCCCTCTGAGATTCTGGCCTTTTCCATGCTTTTATGTCTCTAGAGCCATTTTGCTCATTAGTTTATTTTGTTCATTAGATTCTACATATGAGTGAGATTTGTCTTTTTTTATTTTTTTTTTTTTACTGGCTAATTTTGCTTGACATATTATTCTCCAGGTCCCTCCATATTATCTCAAAGTATAAGATAACATTTTTAACTGCTGCATAGTATTTCATTGTGTAGATATACCACCATTTTCTAATCCCCTCATCTACTGATGGGCACTTGAGCTGTTTCCAAATCTTAGCTATTTTAAATTGTGCTGCTATGAACATAGGGGTGCATATCCTTTCTGATTGGTGTTTTTAGTTTATTAGGATATATTCCTAAAAGTAAAAATCACTGGGTCAAATGGCAGATCCATATTTAATTTTTTGAGGAAACTCCATACTGTTTTCCATAATGGTTGTACCAGTCTGCATTCCCACCAGCAGTATACTAGGGTTTCCTTTTCTCAACATCCTCTCTAGAACTTGTCATTGGTTGATTTATTTATGGTAGCCTTTCTGACAGGTGTGAGGTGATACCTCATTGTCATTTTAATTTGCATCTGTCTGATCAGTGACTGACTGAGCATTTTTTTCATGTTTCTTGGTCATCTGTATGTCGGCTTTGGAGAAGTGTCTATATATCGCTTTTGCCCACTTTTAAATTGGATTGTTTGTCTTCCTTTTGTTAAGTTGTATGAGTTCCTTATATATTTTGAATATTAACCTTTTATGAGATATATCATTGCCAGATATGTTCTCCCACACAGTCAACTCCCTTTTCATTTTAATGATGGGTTCTTTTGCTGAGCAGAACCTCTTTATTTTGATTTTGTCCCATTTGTTTATTTTCTCCTTAGTTTCCTTTGCCCTAGGAGATATATCTACAAAAATATGGTTACAACAAATGTCTCAGATTTTGCTGCCTATGGTTTCTTCCAGGATTTTTATGGTTTTACAACTTCCATTTAAATTTTTTACCCATTTTGAGTTTATTCTTGCATATGGTGTAAGTTGGTGGTGTAGTTTCTTTTCTTTTTTTTTTTCTTTTTTTTTTTTTTTTTTTTTGTGCATGCATTGGTCCAATTTTCCCAATACCACTTATTGAAGAGACTGTCCTTATTCCATTGCATGCTCTTGCCTTTTGTCAAATATCAATTAATCATAATGGCTTGGGTCAGTTTCTGAGCTCTCTGTTCTGTTCCATTGATCCATATGCCAGTTCTTGTGCCAGTACCAGGCTGTTTTGAATACAGTGGCTTTGTAGTATAATTGATATCTGGTATTGTATCCCTGCAACTTTGCTCTTCTTTCTAAAGATTCCTGTAGCTATTCAGGATCTTTTATTTTTATTATTATTCTATATACATTTTTGGAATATTTATTCTAGATCTGTGAACTATGCTATTGGTATTTTAATAGGGTTTGCATTGAATATGTAGATTGATTTAGTTAGTGTGGACATTTTAATGATGGCAATTCTACCAATCCATGAATGTGGTATATTCTTCCACTTGTTTATATCTTTCTCTAACTCTCCTTTTAATGTCCTGTAGTTTTCTGAGTAGGAATCTTTAACCTTATTTAAGTTTATTCTTAAGTATCTGAATTATTTTGTTGCAATGGTAAATGGGATTAATTGTTTGTTTCTGTTTCTGAGAATTCATTATTAGTGTATAAAAAATCATCAATTTCTAGGTGTTAATTTTGTATCCTGCTACATTGCTGAATTCCTATATTAAATCTAGTAGATTTCTGGTGGAGTCTTTAGAGTTTCTATGTACAATATTATGTCATCTTTGAGTACACTTTCTCCTTTCCAATTTGGATGTCTTGAATTTTTTCTTCTTGTCTGATCACTGTGGTTAAGACTTCCAGTACTATGTTGAATAAGAGTGGCAAAAGTGGATATACCTGTCTTATTCCTGTTCTTAAGGGAAATGCTTGTAGTTTTTTCCCACTGAGTATAATGTTGGCCATAAGTTTGTCATATATGCCCTTTATTATGTTGAAATATGATCACTCTATTCTCACTTTGCTGAGAGTTTTTATCAAAAATGGGTTATTGGATTTTGTCAAATGCTTTTTCTGTATCTATTAATGTTATCATTTGATTGTCTTTCAATTTGTTTATGTGATATGTCATGTTTATTGATTTGCAAATATTGAACCAGCCTTGCATTCCTGGAATAAATTCCACTTGGTAATGATTTATAATCTCTTTAATATTGTATATTATGGATCCAGTTTGCTAATATTAGGTTGAGGATTTTAGCATCTATGATCATCATTACATTGGCCTATAATTCTCTTTCTTTGTAGTGTCTTTATCTGGTTTTGGAATTGGATAATGCTGGCCTCATCAAAAGAGCTTGAAAGTATTCCTTCTTTTGAATTTTTTAGAATAGTTTGAGGGAATGTAAGTGTTAGTTCTTCTTTGAATAATTGATAAAACTCCCCTTTGAAGCCATCCATACCTGGGCTTTTGTTTTCTTGGAGTTTTTTTGATTACTGCTATTTCATCTATTACTGGTCTATTCAGGTTTTCTGATTCTTCCTGATTCAGTTTTGGGAGGTTGTATTTTTCTAGGAATATGTCCATTTCATCCACATTGTCCAGTTGTTGCATATACACTGAGTGGCCAGATTATTATGATCTCTGAATGCATAATCTGGCCACTACTTGTGCACTTGAGAAGAATGTATATTATGCTTCATTGGGCTGAAATGTTCTATAAATGTCAGTTAAATCAGTCTGATCCAGTGTGTCCTTTAGAGTCACCCTTTCCTTGTTAAATTGTTTTTGGAGGATCTATCCAGTGAAGTCAGCAGGTTGTCAAAGTCCCCTACTATGACTATATTGTTGTTGATCTCCCCCTTAATGTCCTTTAGAAGATTTTTAATAAATATATTTTTGTGCTCTTTTTATTGCTGCACATATGTTTACCAGGGCTATATACTCTTGTTGAATCAATCCCTTTAATATTATGTGGTGACCTTTGTCATCTCTTGTAATGGCCTTCATTTTGAAGTCTATTTTGTCAGATATGAGTATTGCTACCCCAGATTTTTTTTTCTATTTCCATTTGCATGGACAATATTCTTCCACACCCAGACTTTCATCCTGTGTGTCTTGTTCTGAGGAGGGTCTCCTGGAGACAACATAAAAGTGGGTCATGTTTTTGTATCAACTCAGCTACCCTATGTATTTTGACTGGAGTTTTTAATCCACTTACATTTAAGGTTTTTATTGTTTATTGCCATTTTAATTCTGTGTACTTACATTTTTATCTTTCTCTATTTTTTATTTTCATTATACCAGTACCTTTAGCATTTCTTGCAGTGCTTATTTGGTGGTGACAATCTCCTTTTCCTTTTCCTTTTGTCCTAGGAAGCCCTTTATCTCACCACCTATTTTGAATGATAGTCTTGCTGGATATAGTAATATTAGTTTTAGATCCTGGTTTTTCATTACCTTGAAAGGCCATTCCCTCTGGCTTGTAGAGTTTCTGATGAGAAAGCAGCTTACAGGCTTATGGGAGCTCCTATGTAGGTAACAAATTGCTTTTCTTCTGCTGCCTTTGAGATTCTCTCTTTGTCTTTAATTTTTGACATTTTAATTATGATGTATGTGGACATGGGCCTGTTTGGGTTCTTCTTGCTTGGCACTCTCTGTGATTTCTGAACTTGTGTGACCTTTTCTTTCACCAAGTTAGGGAAGTTTTCTGCCATTATTTCTTCAAACATGTTCTCTATTCCTTGTTCACTTTCTTCTTCTTGTGTCCAACTGTTATGCAAATCTTGTTATCTTTCAGGCTGTTCTACTGCCCCCTTAACACATTGCGGATGAATCACAACAATTCTCACTTTATATTACACAGTGTTCTACAAAGTATCATATTTTAAAAAGACATTAGCTTGTAAGAACATGTAATAAATAACTTCAAAATGTAATGGGTATTTAATTTTAAAGTGTGCCTTTAACAATTATGTAAAACATATTTTTTGTATTCATTCAATTGAAACTTATCTGGCCACTGGATAAAGTTAACAAAAAAAAAAAAAAAAAAACTATTTGTCCCCAATGTGTTCAGCTGTCCTTTTGTTTTTAATTGTTTTTCCTTTTGGTTCTCTGATTGAGTAATTTTATTTTTTATCCTATCTACTTATTCACTGATCAAATCTGCAGCTTCCCCTACTCTGTTGTGTAATCCTCAAATGTGTTCTTTATTCCTGCTATGCCATTCTTTATTTCCAACTGTTCTTTTATAGTGGCTCTATCTTTTCTCATGCTGTTGAGCTTCTCTGACATCATTATTCTAAACTCTACATATGATAAATTTCTTATCTCCATTTTATTTATCTCTTCTTCTGGAGAATTCTTCCGTTCTTTTATTTGTTTTGTTTTTCTCCCCATTTTGGCTGCCTGTTTGCCTTTCTATGTATTAGGCAGATCTCCTGTTACTCCCAATCTCTAGTGCAGGACAATGTCAAATAATATTTCTGACTGGCCCCAAGTCTCCTAATTGGAGCTATTAGTAATCCACAGTTTGTGCTCCCTTTGTTGGGTCTAGGTGCCTTTGGGAAGGACCAAGTTGTTCAGGGAGGTCTGCTTTTCCTAGGCTCAGCTCCAGGTGGCACACTCCAAACCTCTTGAAATCTTCCTTTGCCTGTAGTCTGATTGTTATCAGCTTTGATTTGCATCAAGATATTGACCACAGGGTTGGGTGAGAGATCTTCCAGGAGGGTGTGGCAATTGCCTTTTTCCCAGGCAACAGCCACCTGAATAGCAAGGTCTGCCAGAGAAAGATGTCCTCACAGGATGAGGGAATGACTCAGCCTAGGAAACCGGGGTGCCTGCCCTCTGAGCTCCAAACCCAGAGCCCCCAATCCTGGAATTTCCTCACTGAGTTCCAGTTCACTCTGCCTTCCTTCTGTCAGAGCCCAAGGTGAGTGGCTGCACACAAAATTGCATGTATTGGCCCTTTTAGAGGGTGCCTGCATTTCCAGTAGTCTCTGCCTGACTGACAGCAGACCTCCTTCTTTTCTCAGCCAGATGTTATGTGGGCACTGTTCTGAGTTCTGGTGCTCTGGGTGGGGAGTCCAGCTTGGGGTTTTGATCCAATAGTCTTCAGTGGGAAATCCCCACAGCTGAGATATCCCTCTGGCACTTCAGCTGCTGACTGTGGAAGCCAGGCCAGCCCTTTTGTGCCTCTGCACTTCCTAGCAGTCTCTATGCAGTCTCCAGTTTCCAACTCGGTTATTTCTCAGCTAGTCCTCAGTTGAGTTTTCAAAGTGGTTTTTCTGTACTATAGTTGTGTTTCCTAGGAGAGTGTCAGTGTAGCTCCCACTTACTCCACTGCCATTTTTAGTCTCTTCTCTAGCTGTAGCTTAAGATAGTTTGGCAAAGTCTGTCACAGGTGCTAATTTTAAAAAAGATATATTTTATATACCATTCAATTCACCATTTAAAGCAGGGTGGGGAACATCTGGCCCATGGGCCTTGTAAGACCCACAGAATCTTTTGGTCTAGCCCTGCCAAGGAATTAGGGCTGAGTTAATTAAATGTTTGACCAAATATAGCAGGCTAAATTTTAAGTTGATAATTTTGTGTGGCCTGTGAATGATGTTATAATATCCAAATGACCCTTGGCAGAAAAAGTTTCCCCACCCCTGGTCAAGTATACAATTAAGTGGACTTTAGTATATTTACCATATTGTAAAGACATCACCATACTCTTAATTTTTGTACATTTTATCACCACGAAATGAAACCTACCAGTTATCAGCAGTCAGTCTGCACTGCTTCCACCTCCAGTCCTAGTCAACAGATAATTGGCTTTCTCTCCCTATGGATTTATCTTTCTGGCAATATTTCATATAAATGAAATTGCACAATATGGGGCATTTCGTATCTGTCTTCTTTCACTTGGCATAATGTTTTCAAGGTTCATCCATGTTGTAGCATTTATTGATACTTCATTTCTTTTTATGGCTGAATAATATTTTCTGTATTAATATGTTTTGTTTATCAATTCCCCCCTCAACTAATAGATATTTGGGTTGATTGTACCATTTGGCTATTATAAATAATGCTGCTACAAATATTTGCGTACAAGGTTTGAATGGACATATGTTTTTAGATCTCTTGAGATTAAATACCTGGAAGTAAAATTATTTGTATCCACTTAAAAATTAGATTGTTTGTTTTCTTATTATGGAGCTTTGATGTCTATAAAGTTTTAAAGGTTGATATTATGTATCTCTTAAATCATGAAACTCTAGAATAGTTCTTTGTAGATTAAATGAATGGCATATAAAAGCTTGATATCCAATGTCTTTCAAGAATAATATTAAATCAACTTAAAGAACCAATTTGTATTGATAATATAAAATTAATTCTAAGTTATTTTTATTTTATCTTAAGTTTCTTCAGATGCTATTTCTTGTAGAATTCATTTAGTCACCCATTGTGTATGTATTTATTGGTATTGCCTTTTGTGTCATGCATTATACTAAGGTATTAAAATAAATCATATAGGGAATAACATATAATTATGAGTTATAAAAATATAGTCATAATTATTTTGTAATATGGATGTGATTTTTGTCGAGTTATGCCTCTCTCCCTCTTCTTCTCACAATTCACATTATCCGCCCATTATGGATTAGTCAAGACACATATGAATAAATCCCCTAATTCCATTAGGTGCTTGAAGAAATTGAGGTCCTTTGAGGCTATCTGCTGATTTTTTTTCTTTAATGTGTCATGATGGGGCATGTTACGCTGTAACTAATGGAGACTTGCCCATCTTATTCCTTGCAGCATTGCTGACAGACAGAATTCCATGGAGGCTGAACTGAGGGGCTGTGCAGGCCTCTCTCATGGACCTGGAGAATTTCCTAAAGTGGCTACAACAAGCAGAAACCTAACTGATGTGCTTACTGATGTGTCTCAGCGGGAGCATGCTCCTGACAAAATCTTCTGAGGAGGCTAGTGAACTGTTTGAAGAAAATAGAGCCAAACTACATTTATTAAGACCTGTTGCCTCTGTGATATTTTGCTGTATCTTAATATGGAGTGGCACTTTAGCCTTATGGAAATTTTGGTAAATTTAAAAGAAGAGTTTAGAATAATCTTTCAGAGGTTACTTAAAAACTGTGCTTCTCTTTATAGCTAATTGTTGTTGTTTTAATGATATGAAAAATTAAAGCACATCATCAAAACTATTTGACTTACTCTCATCATATGGTATCCCCCATATTCGTGAGTCTTCCTCTATTATAGTGTCGCTTAAATTTCACTTAGTTTTATTTGGACAGATAGATTACTACACTTGTAAGAGGCAACGTGTTTCACAGTTGCAAATTTCAAATACCACATCATCCAAAACGTAAGTCACTGATTGAGTGCCAGTATTTTTTATTTATTTTTATTTTTTAATTTTTTTAATATATTTTATTGATTTTTTTACCCCCTTCCTCCCTCACATACATACCCTC
The DNA here is from genome assembly GCF_964339955.1 of Pipistrellus hanaki. Taxonomy (NCBI): domain Eukaryota; kingdom Metazoa; phylum Chordata; class Mammalia; order Chiroptera; family Vespertilionidae; genus Pipistrellus; species Pipistrellus hanaki. The sequence goes on along the minus strand of NC_140522.1, from coordinate 13,143,618 downwards.
CCTCCCCAGAGTTTTATGTCCATTGGTTGTACTTATATGCATGTATGCAAGTCCTTCGGTTGATCTATTATCTCCCCCAGATCGCTATTATATTTTTGATTATAGTTTTGCTTCTTTAAACTATGTTCACACTATCTCACTACTTTCATTAAAAATTGGATCGATTTTGAAATAGGATGAATTAAAATTCTAAGCAAGGTTACAGGCAGAACTTTTTTTTTTTTTTATTTTTTTATTTAAGAGCCAGCCCTATATGCATTCAGTGGTTATCTTGATGCTGGCATTGAAAAACAATGCTGTTCTATCTAATTAAAAAAAATGTATCTGGCATGGTATTGAGACTGTGGGCATATCTGGTCTCTGGCCTGCAAGATGAGACAGCTAAGTTTATCTTCATCATTCTTCAAACAGGCTAAAGCAAACTAGAACGCAACATTTTATATAGGAAGAACAGCAGAAAATTCCAAACAACAGTTTGTTGCAGAATGGGGGTTTTCCTTCTCAGAACCATTAAAAAGAACTACCTGCCACTAAAGCCTCGCAGTCGTGTAGGGCCTGTGTAGGGTGCTCTTGTGGCTGCCCTGGCCAGTTTAATAAATTCTTATTTGCTTTTTTTAAATAAATTATCAGCCTCCAGTGGTCTTATTTTGAACCCAGGGTTTGACCCCACAACATTTGGAGGCCCCCAGCGAGATACCAAAAAGAGTGGAGAGAGGGACCCCCCAGAAGGGGCAGGAGGCTCTCCCTACCTCGAGAAGAGAGAGGGACCCCCCAGAAGGGGCAGGAGACTTTCCCTCCTCTCGGGGACCTTAGCTGGAGACAGAAGCCACAAGGATTTATTGAAATCAGGAAGACCGGTCTCAGGAGGTAAGGCGCCCAGGTTGAGATCTCAAAAAGGTAAGAGTCCTTGGAGGGCTGGACGCGGCTTAACCTCCAGGCTCTGGCTGGAGGACACAATGGTGTGTGTCTTCGGCCCCAGGTGTCCGGACTGGTTGTCTTGTGTTTTGTCATGTTTGTGTCAGGCCTATTTGTTTTGTGTTTTGTGTTTTGGTCTCCGTCAAAATGGGTCAAGGTCTGTCAGTGTCTCTGTGTCCTCTCCTACAGTGTTTTTTGGAAAATTTCCAAGACTTCAAGAAATGGGCGGATGACTACGGCTCTGGTGTTAATGCTTTTGATTTAACCACTCTTTTTCCCAGGTCAATGCGGGTCTGTAGGATAACTTTCCCCTCACATGTCCTAAGTATTAGTCTTATTTCCTTTGTCCAACATGAGTGCCATTTCTGTTTTGCTGAAACATTGTAATAGTACTTGTTTACTGAAAGGGTATAAGTACTGACCTTTGTTTGATGTTTTGTTTGTCTACTTGGGTATAATTATTTGTTCATGTAAGTGTGAAAATCAATAAAAAGAAGAAAGAAAGAAACCTTTAAATTGTTTAAAGCTGAGTGCTCTGACGGCTAATAAACCGCCCCGAGTAGCCACTGGGATTCCTTTTTCCCAGGGGTGCTTTGTTTTCTGTCAGAGGGGAATCGGCCCACCTAACAGGATTTATATGTTTATTAATTTGAAGGAATGAAATTGTAAGAATTGTGGTACAAAAAAATAAAAGCAGAGACCAAATTCTAAAGTTAACTATTTACAAGAAGAAAGCTTGAGCTGGCAAAGTTGCCAAGTCTGCCCAGCAAACTCAGAAAACTAAATGAATCTTATTTCTGCCGCCACCCAGTCTTGATCAGTGGTGGAGGAAAGGTCTCAGAACTATTTGTTTTAATTGTCCATCTAAGTTTAATGTGATAAATGATTACAGTACATTGTAAAAATCTTTAAAAGAAAAGGAAAATATTTTGAGGGCAATTTAGTCCTTATATATGTGTGTCAACTCTTAAGTTTTAAAATCAGTAATATTAATGGAAACACACGCAGAGGAGCTTTTCAAAAAGTTCAGGGAGTCTGATTACAGTGTAGGGGTCACCGGTTCCCCCAGGGCACCTTTGCTGACAGGAGACAAGCGTTTTTTCCCAGGGGGAGCAGAGTGGACCGCCAGATGAAAATGCCTGGCCTGGGTGGGAGCTCCTCCTTCACCACCTGGGACCCCTGCGCTCCCTGCCTCCACCCACCTGGTGTCTGTTCCCTCCAGGAGTTGTTTAGCTGGAGGTGGCAACTGCTTAGAGGAGAGAAATTCCTTTGTGACCCCCTGGACCCTAATGAAACACCAAAACCCCCGGTGACTGCTTGGACACTTTTCACCATGTCCTGTTAGGGGGCTTAAAGGCGCAGTTAGAAATTCTCCCGTTCCCCTTTTCAGCCCTATCAGAATCTGAGATCTTTATCTATAAGAAAAATGTGTCACTTTAAATTTAAAGCAGCTGGAGGCCTGTGAACAGGGTGCTGGGCCTGTTCTCTCCTCCTTCTGCCTTTTCTAAATATTTTAAAATAATGGGAAGTTTGAGGCATGGTTATGCATTTTTGAAGGACATAGAAAGAAGGTTTAAAGGCTAATGTAAAAGAGTGAAAGTTTTTGTGAAGGTTGTACATGTCATGAGAAGGTAACAGCAAAAGTAGAGGTCTAGAGAGAAAGAGAGGGAGAGAGGGAAAGATGAGAGAGAGACTTAAGAAAGAGACTCTGGGAGTCCAAGAGGAAAGGATTTAGACAGAAACAGAAACAAAGATTGGGAGAGAAAGTGATATGGGTGTATAAGTGTGAGTGTGTATGTGAGAAAGGGAGGGAGAGAGACATGAGCAAGAGACAAGAAGGGACAGAGATTAGAGAGGGAGAGAGACAGAAGGTGAGGCCAGAAGAGACAAAGACAGTCTGAAAGAAAGGGAGACTTAGACTCCAAGGGTTTTTTAACTTAGAGGAAGAAGACTGACAGGACTGGGGCTCCTTTCCATTAAGCCCCAAGGGTAACCTTACAAGTGGAGGGCAAACCTATTAATTTCCTGGTGGATACTGAGGCAGTCTATTTAGTCTTGACAGAGCCGATGGGACCTCTAAGAAGATATCAGTCCAGTGAGCCACCAGACAAACTGCTGATTTTCCTTGGACATCATGAAGGACTATGGACCTAGGAAGGAACACGTACTAGGGGAATGCAGCCGCTGAACTGGACCAAAGTAGAACAACAGGCCTTTGAGGAGCTAAAGAAGGCTCTCGTCTCAGCACCTGCCCTAGCCTTACCAGATATCACAAAGCTCTTCCATCTCTACGTGAGTGAGGTAAGGGGCATTGCCAACAGGGTTCTCACTCAGACTCTAGGTCCCTGGAAGAGACCTATTACCTATCTATCTAAAAGACTAGACCCTGTGACAGCAGGGTGACCAGTGTGTCTCTGGGCAGTGGCCACCACAGCACTACTGGTGAAGGAGGCAAATAAGCAGACTCTGGGCCAGGAGCTAGTCCTGACAACACCCCATGCCATTGAGGCCCTCCTTCGAAGTGCTCCAGAGAGATGGATGTCAAACACCAGAATCACCCAGTGCCAACCTCTTCTCCTGGACCAGCCCTGTGTCCGGTTCCATAAGACACTGGCCATCAGCCCTGCCAGCCTGCTTCCAAATGATCCAAAGGAACCCATTCATGACTGCACAGAGGTAACAGACACAACACTGACAGATGTCCTGCCATCATCACCAGATGAGGTACTGTACACTGATGGGAGCAGTTATACAGGGGCAGCAGTAGTCACCCTGGACCACACCATTTGGGCACAGTTTCTGAGCTTTTGGCCTTAATCCAGGCCCTTTGATGGAGACACAGTGCCATCCCCTGGGAAAGAAGGTTACCAACTCCGGCCAGAAAGGACATTATTTTAGCCTTATTTGAGGCCATCTGACTCCCAAAGGCAGTTGCAATAGTGCACTGCAAAAGACATCAGGAAGGGGAGACAATTGAAGCCAGAGGAAATAGAGACGCAGACCAAACTGCTAAGGAAGATGCCCAAAAACCAGTGGGGCCTTTACAAGTCTTAGTAACCCTGCCGGACCCCCACCTCTAACAAACTAGGAGGAATTGGCTGAACATAAGCAAGCCATCAAAGGACCAGATGGTTGGTGGACCCTACCAGATGACAGACTGTTGGTCCCAGAGGCTCTAGGTCAGACATTAGTTGCCCAGTTACATCAGGTTACCCACTTCTGAACTTCTGTAAGGCCGATTCTACCAAGCTTAGATAAGATAATTAAAAGCCTGATTGCTAGAAGTACTGTCTATATACAAGTAAATGCTGAGGTAGGAGGGTCTCCCTGGGAATTCGGGCCACAGAAAAATTCCTAGGGGAGCATTGGGAGGTAGATTTCGCAGAGATTAAGCCACCAGCATTGAGGTACAAGTACATGCTAGTTTTTATAGACACCTTCTCAGGTTAGGTTGAAGCATAGGACAGAAACTGCCTCTATAGTAGTCCCAGTTCCTGCACAGAAAATGGCCTGAATTCTGGCAACCAGCGGCCTCACCAGTGAGATCCCTAGCCTAGTTCCACACAGGCCAGGAGGCGACTTGATGCCTACAGAAGGGGAATTGGACTTCAGTGAGGACAGTACTGATGGGAACTGTGGTACTAGGGGTTTTGGTAACTGTAAGAACTTTTTTTTTTTTTCTAGCCAGTGAGAAAGTTGGAGGCTAAGTAAAGCTAAATGTACGAGCAGAAAGTAGATCAACAAATAGACCAGGAGTTAAATAACCTAGATAAATCTATAGAAAAATTAGAAGAATCGGTCAGGTCCCTACCAGAAATAATTTTTGCAGAACAGAAGAGCTTAAATCTGTTGTTCCTAAAGCAAGGGAGACTTTGCCCAGCTCTAGGAGAAACCTGCTGTTTCTACACCAATCATTCCGGGGTCATAAGGGAAAGCCTAAATCAACTGAGAAAGAGGCTAGCTGACAGAGAGGAAGCTCGGAAGACTGCAGGAAACTGGTATGAAAAGTTGTACTCCTGGTCCCCTTGGCTCACCACCCTACTGACTGCCATAGCAGGCCCACTATTACTGTTACTTATAGGCTTAATCTTTGGGCCATGTCTCATAAAATGCTTGGTTAATTTTGTACAGGATAGAATACAGGCAGTGAAACTAATAGTCTTACATACTCAGTATTCTACACTAGTAGATACTAGTAATGAATCTAAGGTTTAGATTCATTCCCAAAAGACCGGTAGGGAATGAAATATGGTAGCAATCATACTGGGGTAAAAACTACTGTTTGAATTTTCACCCTACTATTCTGACTTCGACCTTCACTTACTTGCTTTGTTCATCGCGCAATGGGCTTAGGGAGGATGAGTTCAAGTTCTGGGCAAGGTTACAGGCAGAAATTTCATTTTCATTAAAGAGCCAGCCCTATGTACACTTAGTGGCTATCTCAATGCTGGCCTCAAAAACAATGCTGTTCTATACAATTTAAAAAAAAAAATGCACCTGGCATGGTATTGAGACTGTGGGTATATCTGGACACTGGCCTGCAAGGCCAGACAGCTAAGTTTATCTTCACAATTCTTCAAACAGGCTAAAGCAAACTAGAAAGCAACATTTTATTTAGGAAGAGCAGCAGAAAATTCCAAACAACAGTTTGTTGCAGAATGGGGGTTTTCCTTTTCAGAACCTTTAAAAATAACTACCTGCCCCTAAAGCCTCGCAGTCATGTAGGGTCTGCCTGCGTGTGGTGCTCTTGTGGCTGCCCTGGCCTTTCAATAAATTCTTGCTTGCTTTTTTAATAAATTATCATCCTCTGGTGGTCTTATTTTGAACCCAGGATTCAACCCCACAACAGCATGCCTGGCTAAGAGGCAATCGGGGGTTTTCAGGGTGCTGCGGCCCAGGACACGTGAGGCGGCCTCCAGGAGCCCCAAGAGCAATGCCTCGCCTCCAGGCCCCTCAGCCCTTGGCCACCGTGCTGAGCTGCTGTCTCCCTGCCCCTCACCCACTCCCAAGACCAGATTTCTAGCTGAGCACCTTAGCTCCCCCACCCACCCACCTTTTGAGCTTCCCAGCTGAGGAGGAGGGCACCTCAGTGGGTGGTGGGATTCTATGGGTAGTTCAGGATGGGGTGCCCTTCCCATCTGAGTAGGACAGAGCCCCTGGGGGCTGGAAGATAGTGAAGGGCAGCACTGAACTTGAATCAGGTGCATGCCCTTAGCAGTTTTGGGATTACCTCCCTCCACATCAGCAAATGTTCATTCCGTTATGGTTGCTTTGAGGTGCTGAGTCCCTAGAGGAGCTCTGGGGCTCCCACCTGGGCACAGCGTGGTAAAAGACCATCCCTCTAATGGAGTGGTGCCCTCGTAAGCCGGGCAATGCATTTCTGTGTTTGAGGGCGGTGGTTGGGGGGTGGCCCAGCTGGTCTCAGTTACAAGAGTAGGCGGGGAGAGGTGCACTCGCTCCTCCGGGTGCTGGTTGGGGACAGGACTAGGGTGTTTCACAGAGTGGCAGGAAAGGGGCAAGCATGGTGGCTTCCAACAAGGCAGGACAGTTCCAGAGGAAGGCCCCTGAGCCGTGGGTCACAGGTGTGGAGAAACTCCCACCTGAGGAGGTGGGATATGCTGGGTGGTGCAGAAAAAAAGTGCCCACCTCAACTGGCCATGGTGCAAGGTGAGGGGTGGCACCTGCCATCTATCATGTGTGTTGGGTTATCTTAGCATCTTGGGGGCTACCTCCCTCCATAGCACCATGGTTCATTCAGTTCCCCCCTGTTTAGGATTTTCAGGTCCCCAGAGGAGAGCTTCAGGCTTCCTTTTGGGTGCACAGGGTGGTAGGAGCCCCCCCCCTCTAATGGAAGGGTGTCTTTATAAGCCAGGAGACATCTTTCCTGATTGGCGGTGGCCCTCAGAGGGGCTCCCAGCTGTGCTGGCTTCCAACGTAGCCCAGGGTCCTCTCCACAAGGCTAAGGGGAAGAGGGGAGACGCAGCTGTTCCCTGAGCAGGGCAGGAGGTTGGGGGCCAGTGGGCATTTCTCAGAATTACAGCAAGGGGGCAGGTATGGTGGCCAATTGCAGTTAGTTACAGTTCCTGAGGGGTCCTCACTGAGAGGGGCTGGTGTGGCATAATCCCTCAGAAAAAGAGACACTGGCACTCTGGATGGGGCCCTAGCATATTAGCTTGTGTGTCTGTGGTGGGAGGTCGAGCATCTGGGGGCAAACAGCACCCTGTGTTCCCAGGCGGTCTCCCTTCCAAGCATGAACTAGGCCTGACCCTGCTTAACTTCCTAAATCAGAGGAGACAGGGGATAGTCAGGGTGTTCTGGCCCAAGATGGTGGCAGTGGACTCCAGGAGCCCCAAGTGCCCACACCTGTCCTCAGGACTCTGGGCGCTTGGCCCCTGGCAGAGCTGGATACCCCCACCCCTGACCATTCTGGGTCCAGATCTCTAGCTGAGCTTTTGGCTACCCCCGGCCCGAATTATGAGCTTCCAGAGGGTGCAGGAGGGTATCTCTTTGCGGGGTGGAATTCCCTGGGTGGTGCAGTAGGGTTTACCCTCCCCAACTAAACAGGACAAAGCCCCCTATGGATGGCAGAGGGTGAGGGGCGGCATGAGTCTTTGGCAAGGGGTTCGGGGTTCCTATGTCAGGTTGGGGACTGCCTCTGTCCATAGCATCAGGGGTTAGTTCATTAACCCCTGTCATGGCACCAGGTCCCCATTGAAACTCTGTGGGCTTCTACCTGGGTGTGCCTGGGTAAGAGACTACCCTCTAATCGCGGGTTCCCTCTGTAAGGTGGTTAACACCTTTTCCTATTTAGGGGCTGAGGTCAGTGGAAAGTACCCCCTGGGGCCTGATGATCAGAATAGCCTTGGAGCTCCCTCCACACTCCAAGGGAGGAGGGAAGAGGATGGGCCAACCACCAGGGTGTGAGGTGGAGGGATTTTCACAGAATGGCAGGAAGAGGGTGGGAATGGTGGCCTGCTACAGGGCGCCACAGCTCCCGAGGGAAGCCCCAATGGGCTGGGGGGTGAAGAGGGTGGTAGGAGGCATGAAAAGATTCCTTAGGAACCAGAGACACAGACACCCTGGATCAGCCACCAGGCATCCTGGCGCTGGCCACCAGGCACCAGGCGTGTAGCTCATATGCCTGTGGTGGTGAGGCCATCACTTGGGGAAAACAGCCTTCAACGCCCGGGACTCCCAGGCGGTCTCCCACCCAAGCACTAAACCTGCTAGCCATGCTTAGCTTTCACGTCACATTCCTTCTGGGTATGTGTCCGCAACCAAGGCACATGCCCTTGACTGGATTAGAATATAGGACCCTTCAGTCTGAAGGCTCATGCTCTATCCACCCAGCCAAACTGGTCTGGGCTATGATGAGTTTATTTGAACCAGACTGTCGGCAATTGCTGGGAAGCAGAGTCTCAAGGAATTAAAATCTCTTCTGTTCAAGGCAGGGAGGAGGCTTTCGAAACCTTAGATAACAAAGCCTGCAGGCCAGGCCAGGCTGGGCCAGGCCACAGGTGAAGGGTAAGCCTAACTCAACCACATAGGAGTTTAAGAGCGACCTGCCTCTGCATAAATATACAGCACAGCAAAGCCCAAAGTCCACAAGCAAGCATGTCTGTGTTTGACCTATTTTTATAAATCACCATACAGGAAGAGAGGTAAGTGGTTTCAAAAAATGTTCTACACTCTTCCCTGATGTTGACCAGCCAATGGGTTCCATGAGATCCCCTGGTGATAGATGATGGAGATGGGAGAAATCAAGGGGTATCGAAAGTGGGGGAGAGGAATGATTGGATACGATGTAAAATGAGAAGAACCAAGATGGCGGTGTAGGTAAACAACTGGTCTTCCACCTCGCAGTACAAGTTCAAAACTACAACTAAAAGACAAAGCGTTTATCACACAAAAACACGGGACAGCTGGCTGAAAGAGAAAAGATCCCAAGTGCTGAAAAGCTGAGAAGCCTAAGTACGGAGGCATGTGAATCGGACTGGTGGTAGGCAGCTGGGCATGTGGCTTTCTTTCAACCCGAAGGAAAACAAGCTCCCGATCACATTGAAATCCAGTTTCTGGGGTCATGCAGGGGACCCAGACGCCTATGGGGAGAAGCTGGTCTGTTGGCCATCGGGTCCAAAAGTGAGGGTGACTCTCTTGCAGAGGTGCGGGTAGCAATCATTGTTTACTGAGCTGGATTGCAGGGATGCAGGGACTTGGAAACACGGGGACTTGGAAACACAGAAGGGCAGAGAAGGCTGAAGGCAGCAATTGCTGTTTGCCACTCCCCAGCCTAGTGAAATCCTGAGACCCCACCCTGCCCTGAGGACCCGCCTAGAGACCCTGCCCTGCACATTCTACAGACCTGCCTAGGTACCACACAGCTGCTTTTGCATAGAAATGACCTGTATTGTGGCAGCTTAACAAAAGAAATTGCAGCTCCAATAACAAAACCACCAAGTCCCAAGCCAAGAGGACAAAACTGTAGTTCTTGTGGTAGCTCCTGCTGGGTGGCCTCAGACAGTAGCTGAACTGCACCCCATTGGAGATCTGGAAACTAGTGTATCTAGTGGTCAGTGTGAAAGGACACCACATTTCAACTACTCTCATAAGGGACACATTCAAGAGACAGACTCAGTGAGCACCAAAGCCCTACGGGAACAAGTCCTCCCCCATAAACGTGTCTCCAGCACAGCAATTCTTCCATTATACACACAGTGGGTCCCCACGGCCAATTGGCAGGGAGGTCAATTCCTCTCAGTGACACCAACAACAATCAAGACTTAACTACAACAAGGCTGTACACACAGTCCACAAATGGGTGCACCAAGAGTGTCCACATCAGGTAACTGGGAGGTTGACCCATTGAACCGTAGAGTACACCCAGGCCCACAAAGGGACCCTACCAACTCAGGGAAACAGCAAAAATGCCACGAAAAGAAAACAGATCTAAAACAAAAGAAATGGAGGAGAACAAAAGACTGGATATAGAGTTCAAAAACACAGTTATAAGGTTTTTCAAGAATTTCCTAGAGAAGGTCAGTAAATTTAACAAGACCTTCAATATGAAAAAGGACCTACAAGAAATTAAACATACACTGACTGAAATTAAAAAAATATATATATTATACAGAAACCCAACAGCAGACTAGAGGAACACAAGAAACAAGTCACAGATTTGGAATACAAAGAGGCAAAGGACACTCCTCTGGAGAAGCAAGAAAATGAGAGAATCCAGAAACTTGAAGATAGTGTAAGAAGCCTCTGGGAAAATTTCAAGTATACCAACATCAGAATTATGGGGGTGCCAGAAGAAAAGAGAGAGCAGGACACTCAAAACCTATTGAAAGAAATAATGTCAGAAAACTCCTCTTCCCCCCGCCCCCCCTTTAAAGAAATAGACTTACAAGTCCAGAAGTGCAGAGAACCCCAAACAAAAGGAATCCAAAGAGGACCACACCAAGACACATCACAATTAAAATGCCAAAAGCAAAAGACAAAGAGATAATCTTACAAGCAGCAAGAGAAAAACAGTTAGTTATCTACAAGGGAGCACCCATACTATTATCAACTGATTTCTCAACAGAAACAATGCAGACCAGAGGGGAGTGGCAAGAAATATTCAAAGGGATGAATAGTGAGAACCTACAACCAAGATTACTCTACCCAGTAAAGTTATCATTCAGAATTGAAGGGCAGATAAAGAGCTTCACAGATAAGAAAAAGCTAAAGGAGTACATCACCACCAAACCAGTATTATATGAAATGCTAAAAGGTGTTCTTTAAAAGAGGCAAAACAAGAAAAAGTAAAGACAAAATTTATGAATAACAAATAGGTATCTATCAACAAGTGAATCTAAAAGTCAAGTGAATTAATAAATCTGAGGAACAGAATAAACTGGTGAATTTTATAGAATCAGGGGCATAGAATGGAAGGGGATTGATAATTCTCAGGGGGAAGGGGTGTCTGTGTGGGGGGTACGGGAAGAGACTGGACAAAAATCATATACCTATGGATGAGGACAGCGGGGGAGGAGGGAGGTAAGGGCAGAGGGTTGGGTGGGGATTGGGTGGAGGTGAGCTATCGGGATGGGGGAGGAGAAACAATCGTAATAATCTGAACAATAAAGATTTGTTAAAATTTAAAAAATAATAATAAATAAATAAAATAAAATGGTGTGTTTTCCAGAAGAGTTACTAATCATATTAGTGGCCCAGTGCACAAAATTTGTGCACAGTAAAAGGGAATTAGAGAAAATATTTTAATATTGCTATTTGCCCTTTCTCTATGATAGAAGTGTCAGAGATGAAAGAAAATTAGTACAATTTATATGAAAATATCCCTCCTGTCAAAGTCTTGGGCATGCCACGGAACTAAGTCAAGTTGCCACCCCACCCACATGCACCTTGAAATCAAGGGAAACCTAGATACAGCCAGCCTCACCCCCCATAAAGCCCTGCAGGGCAGGAGGTACAGCCTCAAGTCCCCCCTGCTAGTGCCAGGTGGGGGATGGGGCAACAGCCTCAGGTCCTCCATCAAGCCCCATTGGGGGCGGATGCATGGCCCCAGGTCCCCCGGTGCAGCCTCAGGTTCCCCAGACCTGGCAAAGGGTGTGAGGGCGTGAGGGCGTGAGGGCATGATGACCATTTGCCTATTAGCTCTTTATTATATATGATTGTTTACATTTGCTAGGTTACTATAGATGTTGCCTGGTGCACATTTTCAAAGTTTTTTTTAAAGTAATTGTTTTTGCTGTGTAATTGACAGACTCCTCAAATATATTTGTCATGCTAGTTTCTTTCTGCTCCTATAACAAGAACAAGTATAAATTGAAGAATTTTTATATAAAAAAGTAAACTTTAGCCCAGCTGGCATAGCTCAGTGGTTGAGCATCGACCTATGAACCAGGAGGTCACGGTTCAATTCCGAATCAGGGCACATGCCCGGGTTGTGGGCTAGATCCCCAGTGTGGGGTGTGCAGGAGGCAGCTGATCCATGATTCTCTCTCATCACTGATGTTTCTCTCTCTCTCTCCCTTCCTCTCTGAAATCAATAAGAATTAAAAAAGTAAACTTCACAAGCTTCTGTGGACTAATACTTGTTGACCCAAGTTTCTGTTTTATGCGTCATGTCCATATAAGAGAACATCTTGAAATCATTTGAAAAACTATTAAGTAATGTATGTCTTTAAAAGATTAATAGTTTATTTTTGTTATAAAATATTGTAAAGCATGGTCTCAAACTTTTAAATACACTTTTAATTTCTTCTCTGCATTATTAGCATTATTGATCATCTCATTATAAACACTAAATTCTGTCACCATTGGTCATTTTAAAGTTTTTTATTGATTGATTGATTTGAGAGAAAGAAACATCCGTATGTTATTCCACTTATTTATGTATTCATTGGTTGATTCTTGTATATATATGTGCCCTGACCAGGGATGGAACTCACAAGCTCAGAGTATCTGGATGATGCTCTAACAAACTGAGCTACCCAGCTGGTCATTTTATCTTTTATTCATTTAAATAAGTTTTTCTTATGTGTATTATAAAAATGTATTTTCTGATCTCTTACTTAAATAAATACATGCAAATGGGGAAAAAATGCTGGCCCTACAGTGCTTTAAATCTGAATCTGTTGCTAACATTTAAAAAACTATATTTCTAGAATAAAACCATCCAGATTTCTAACTGCCTTTAAAAGTTAAGACATTGAGGATGGATCCAAGGTGGCTGCACAGGTAAACACCTAACTGCAGCCGCACACAACAATTTCAATGGAATACAACTAAAATATAAAATGGACATTGCCCAGAGCTACAGGTAGTCGACTGACTGAAAATTCTACAAGAAGGAAAGAGGAAACCAGAAGGAAAATCAGAGGAGCTGAAAAAGCCTAAGGTACGGAGGCATGCTGACCGCGCACAGAGAGGACGGAGCCTAAGAGGAGGAGAAGGCTGGGTGTCTGCCTGGCGTTCCCTAGGAGGAAGGAAATAAAAGCTTCAGACTGGGCTGAACCCAAGGAACAGCAGCGCTGAGCCCCAGTTCTGAGCCAGACCCTGGAGACCCAGGCTAAGGCAGGAGACAGGGCTGTGAGCGGTGAAAGGCAGAGCCCCCGGAGTCACGCACATTGCATGGAAAGGAAGGAATGTTGACTCTGAAGCTAGATTGCCCTGGCGGGAAGGAAACAAGAGCTCCAGCTGTGCTGGGCCCCAGTTCTGACTGCTCTGAACCCCAGTTCTAGGCCAGACCCTGGAGACCCAGGCTCAAACGGAGGAGACAGGGCTGTGAGGCGGAGTCCCAGGGGAGCAGAGAGGGGCAGAGCCCCCGGAGTCGCGCACATTGCACGCAGAGGACAGTCTGTTGACTCTGATGCTAGACTCTCTGAACGGAAAGGAGAAAAAAGCTCTAGACAAGGAGGAACACGATGAGGAGCAAGAGCCACTGCCAGACACTGGCCAGCCGGGAGCTGGCAAGAAGCCTGGCGACAGGGCCCCTGGGAGGGTGGGGTGCCGCTGGGCCCTCAACCGCTGATCTCGGGCCACAGAGCTGAGGCCTGGGGCTGCTTCCAGGGAGGCGCCGACCCTGGCAACAGGCTGAAGCCTCGCAGGAGAACAAAGGGGTGCTGCAGGCCAGCCTTCCTCCAGTTATCCTCTCTGTCCTCGATATCCTCCATTCTGACCTCCTCCCTGTTCTCCTACCTGTCATACTCCCTGTCCTCATCACTGTCCACCTCTCTGTCATCCTTTCTATCCAACACTCACTCCTCCTCCCTGTCTTCCTCTCTGTCCTACTCCGATTCTTCCTTTCCTCTATCGTCTCTGTACCACTCCCTGTCCTCATCTCTGTTCTCATCTATGTCCTCTCTGTCTTCTTCCCTATCCTCCTCTCTATCCTCTTTCCTCTCCTCCTCTCTGTCCTCATCCCTATCCTCTCTGTCCTCCTCTCTCTCCTCCTCCCTGTCCTCTTCTCTGTCCTCCTCTTTTTCCTCCTCTCTGTTCTCATCTCTGTCCTCCTCCATGTCCTCCTCTCTGTTCTCATTTCTGTCCTCCTCCGAGTCCTCCTCCCTGTCCTCCTCCCTGTCCTCTTCTCGGTCCTCCTCTCTTTCCTCCTCTCTCTCCTCCTCCCTGTCTTCCTCTCTGTCCTCCTCTCTTTCCTCCTCTCTTTTCTCATCTCTGTTCTCCACCCTGTACTCCTCTCTGTCCTCCTCTCTGTACTTCTCTCTTTCCTCGTCTATGTCCTTCTCCATGTCTTTCTCTCTGTCCTCCTCCTATTCCTCCTCTCTGTCCTCTCTGTCCTCCTCCAAGTCCTTCTCCCGGTTATCCTCTCTGGCCTCCTCAATGTCCTCCTCTCTGGCCTCATACATGTCATCTTCCCTGACCTCCTCCCTGTCCTCATCCGTGTCCTCCTCTCTCTCCTCCACCCTGTCTTCCTCTCTGAACTCTTAACTATCCTCCTCTCTGTTCTCATCCCTGGCCTACTCTCTATCCCCCTCCCTGTACTCCTCCCTGTCCTCCTCTCTGTCTTCTCTCTATCCTCCTCTCCATCCTCTCTGTCTGTCCCCTCTGTCCAGTCCTCTGTGTCCTCATCTCTGTCTTCCTCGCTGTCCTCCTCCGTGTCCTCCTCCCTGACCTCCCCTCTGTCCTCCTCCCTTTCCTCATCTCTGTCCTCTTCTCTGTCCTCCCTGTTCTCCTCACTGTCCTCTTCTCTGTCCTGCTCTCTGTACTCCTCCCTGTCTTCCTCTCTGTCCTCTTCCATGTCCTCCTCTCTGTTCTCATCTTGGTCCTCTCTGTCCTCCTCTCTATCCTCATCCATGTTCTCCTCCCTGTCATCCTCCCTTTCTTCCTCCTTGTCCTCCCTGTCCTCCACTCTGTCTTCTTCCCTATCGTCTTCCCTGTCCTCCTCTCTGTCCTCCTACCTGTCCTCTTCTCTGTCCTGCTCTCTCTACTCCTCCCAGTCCTCCTCCCTGTCCTCTTCACTGTCCTCTTCTCTGTCCTCTTACTCCTCGACCTAGTCTTCCTCTCTGTCCTCTTCCCTGTCCTCCTCTCTGTTCTCATCTCTGTCCTCTTCTCTGTCCTCATCTTTGTCCTCCTCTCTCTCCTCCCTGTCTTCCTCTCTGTCCTATTCTTTCCTCCTCTCTGTTCTCATCTCTCCTTCTCTCTGTCATCCTCCCTGTCCTCCTACCTGTCCTCCTCTCTGTCCTCCTCTCTTTCCTCCTCGATGTCCTCCTCCCTGTTCTCCTCCCAGGTCTTCTATCTGTCCTCCCCTCTGTCTTCTCCGTCCTCCTCTGTGAACTCCACTTTGTCCTCCTCACTCTCTTCTTCCCTATCCTCCTCTCTGTCCTCCTCTCTGTACTCTTCTCTGTCCTACTCTCTGTTCTCCTCTCTCTCCTCCTCTCTCTCCTCCTCCCTGATCTCCTCCCTGTCCTCTTCTCTATCCTGCTCTCTCTACTCCTCGTTGTCTTCCTCTCTGTCCTCCACCCTGTCCTCTCTGTTCTCAAATCTGTCCTCCTCCCTGTCCTCCACTCTGTTCTCATCTCTGTCCTCCTCTATATCCTCCTCCCAGTCCTCCTCTCTATCCTCCTCTCTGCCTTCCTCTTTGTCCTCCTCCCTGTCCTATCCCTGTCCTCCTCTTTGTTCTCTTCTCTAATCATCTCAGTCCTGTCATCTCTCTCCTGTCCTCCTTGTCCTCATCCATGTCCTCATCCCTGTCCTCCTTTCTTTCCTCCTCTCTGTCCTTCTCCCTGTCCTCCACTCTGTTCTCATCTCTGTCCTCCACTCTGTCCTCCTCCCTGTCCTACTATCTGCCCTCCTCCCTTTCCTCCCTCTGTACTCCTCTGTCCTCCTCCCTGTCCTCATCCCTGTCCTCCTCCTTGTCCTCTTCTCTGTCCTCCTTTCTCTTCTCCTCTCTGTCTTCCTCTCTGTCCTCCTCCACGTCCTGCTCTCTGTTCTCATCTCTGACCTCCTCCCTGTTCACCTCTCCGTTTTCATCCCTGTCCTCCTCCCAGTACTCCTCTCTGTTCTCCTCTCTATCCTCCTTTCTGTCCTCCTCCAGGTTCTCCTCGGTCCTTCTCCCTGTCTTCCTCCCTGTCCTCCTCCCTGTGATCCTCTCTATTCTAATCTCTGTCCTCCTCTCTGTCCTCCTCTATGTCCTCATCCCTGTCCTCATCCCTGTTCTCCTTTCTTCCTCCTTCTTGTCCTCTTCTCTGTCTTCTCTGTCCTCTTCCCCATCTTCCTCCCAGTCCTACTCCCGGTTCTCCTCTCTGTTGTCCTTCCTGTCCTCCTCTCTGTCCTCCTCCCTGTCCTCTCCTGGTTCTCCTCTCTGTCCTCCTCCCTGTCCTCCTCTCTGCCATCCTATCAGTCCACTTCTCTGTCATCCTCCCTGTCTTCCTCTCTGTCCTCTTCCCTGTACTCCCTGTCCTCCTCTCTGTCCTCCTCTCTGTCCTCATCATTGTCCTCCTCTCTGTTCTCCTCTCTAACCTCTCTGTCCTCCTCTCTGTCCTCATCATTGTCCTCCTCTCTGTTCTCCTCTCTAACCTCTCTGTCCTGGCCTCTCTGTCCTGTCCTCTTTGTCCTCCTCTGTCTTCCTCCCTGTGCGCCTCCCTGTTCTCCACTCTGTTCTCATCTCTGTACTCTTCCCTGTCCCCCTCTCTGTTCTCATCTCTGTCCTCCTCTCTGGTCTCCTCTCTCTCCTCTCTGTCCGCCTACCTAGCCTCCTCTCTGTCCTCACGCTCCTCCTCCATGTACTCCTCTCTGGCCTCATCTCTGTCCTCTGGGTCCTCCTCTCTGGCCTCCTCTCTGTCCTCCTCTCTGCCCTCCTCACTCTTCTCCTCCCTGTTCCCCAGGGGCAAAAGCTGCAGCCTGGCCTTCCTCTGTGAGAGGCAATCAGGCCAATCAGGGGGAGGTGCTGCCCCCATCACCACGTTGTTGCTGTCACTGCTGGCCACAGCCACCTGCCCTTAGCCCTTGCAGCTGCTGCAGCTGCTGACTGCCCTCAGCGCTTTCATCGCACCTCTCTGCTTTGTCCAGACATACGTCTGGAAGGACATCCAGAAGACATCTGTCTATCCACTCTAATTAGCATATTACCCTTTTATGAAAATAGATTTTGACGCTTAAATTATACTAAATTTGGCCCATGTGATTGACCACACCTTAAATCAGATCTGTGTCCTTTTGACATATCCACATCATTCTTTGAGCACTTTCTTAAAACACATGTATTTCTTTAGAATAATACTGTGAAATATTAGTTCTTGATTATAATCGGGAAAGTTACTTCATTCTTTGATTTTGCATTCAGTCAAAATGTCTTCCTTGCATCCTTATATTTTGTAGAAAATCAAAACAGTTGATTTTCTATCAAAAGTTCTTTGTAAATGTATAGTATTAAAATATTACTCTTTTAGGGATTATGAAAGTAATGTTTATTGTAACTGAATCTGAGTATTGTTAAGATATAGAAAGTACTATGGTAATGTATAATGGTGAAGTAAAAACTCACCTTCTAAATTATAGTACTTCAAAATAATCGCTGTTTAAAGGGAAATTTGAAATAAATTGAATCACCAGTGACCTGATTCCTATGGTTAAGTAATGAAATAGTTCCCATTCAAGGACTCGATCCCAGTAGTTGCTTTACGTCATAGGCGGACATGGTTTCTCTGGCAGGTGAAAGATGTCATGAAGGACATCATGTCAGCCGTTCAGCAGAAAAACCAGGAGAAGATCCTGCTGAGCTGGGTGCTCCTGTCCACCAGGCCATACAGCCAAGTCAGTGTCCTCAACCTCACCACCATCTGGAAAGACGGGCTCGCCTTTAACGCCCTGCTTCACTGACATAAGTGAGAATGACTCTCCTTAGTTGTGGGCTTTCCAGATGTGTATCTGCTCCCTCCCTCACTGCTCCTCCGTAAAGCCCCTTTCCACTAGCCCTGCTCTCCTCCAGGTAAACGTCCTATCAAAATATTAAGAAAAGTGAAATCATGGAAAAAATCTTACCACCAAGTCTTTATTCTGTGGACTTAAATGACACAGCACAGCCACAGCTGCTTCTACATATTCATAAGTTAAAACATTTAAAATGATTCATATAGTTCAGTCCCACTCATTCAGCACTAATCAGAAATATATGCAAAGAATTGTGCTAGTGTCCATTCTTATACCAAAAGGAAAGTTCTATAATTCAGTGCAGTCCCGACTTATTCTACAAAATTATTTTTTTTCATGAAATTTATAAACAGATTCTAAATATATGAAAGACCAAAAGCCCATGAAGAGCCACTACAATTGTGAAACAGAGGGGGAGATAATAGATCAACCGAAGGACTTGTATAAATGCATATAAGTACAACCAATGGACATAAAACTATGGGGAGGGAGGGGATGTGTGGGAGGGAGGAAGGGGGGCAATAAAAAAAATCAATAAAATATGTAAAAAAAAAAATAAATAAAATAAAAAAAACAATTGTGAAACAGAACTAGGCTGAAGTACTTCTCAAACAGAAACCAAAAGTAATGATGAAGCTACATTAATTAAAACTATGGTGCTATAAATAAGTACGCTAATTTAATTACAGGCTGAACCATATGAAATTGCCAGTGCTTCACTGTTATTTTGACGTACAACAATGGCAGTTTCTATACTCAACCTAACAGAATAAAGGACTCAGAAATAGCACCATCCTGATATATAACTGAACTGAATGCTATTAAAATAGATGGTATGGGACAACTGGTTACCCATATGTAAGTACCTGAGTTGGATCTTTACCTCACCTTACCCACAAATAAATTTGAGATGCATCAAGAATTTAAATGTGAAAGGTGAAACTTCTTTTATGTTTTATTGCCATTTTAAATAATTTATTGTTTCAAGTTTTGTTTCCTGTATATGCTGTGCTTATATATAAAAATATAATTGATACCACTACATCTTAGATCTAGAAACTTGTTAAAATTTTACAAAATTAAGTTTGTTTCTGCAGAATTAATGCATTTTTGGTAGACCATCCATAGATTATAATAGTCCCCTCCTCTCCCCTCCCCTCCTCCCTCTTTCTCTTCCCTTTCTTCCCCTCCCCTTCTCTTTTTCGCCTGTTCATTTGTGCCTTGCCTTTCAATACAATATTGATTTGAATTGGTAATAATGAGAAGAATATTTTGTTCTTGAAAATGAAGGGCATGTTTTTAATGTTTTACAATAATAATGATATTTGCTATAGCTTTTTTAGAGATATATAATTAAAATTTGGTTAGAGAACCTCCACACCCAATCTTTTTCACTGTATGAGTTTGGAGAGCTTAACTGTTCCTAGTTGGATAAGACATGTAGTCAGAAAACTTGAGTTTTAGCCTAAACTTTTTTCCATTAACTACTTAATTGGTTCAATAAGTGTGTTTGTAGTACTTTTCCTGTGTTAGGCTCAGGTTGTATAACAGAGAAAAAAGGTAAACACCCCCATCTCCTTGGGGTTTATGTGCAATTAGAGGGAGGCAGACAATAAAGAAAGAATAGGAAATGTGAGTTGTGTAGCAGAAAGCTGTGGTAAAGATGCTGAAGAGAAATGTAGCTGGCAAGAGGGGAGGCCAGTGGGTGCAGGGTGTGAGTGGGAGGAGTAATAGGAGAGGAAGTCTGAAAGGAGTCAGGGGTGGAGTGGGCGAGGCAATCCCAGGAGGTAGGTGAGTGTAGGATGCAATAACAGATGGAGTGCACAAAAATGATCAACTTTTGTGTAAGTCAGCACACAAAATGTCCAGTTTTTAGGATTAAAAGAAAATCTAGATAGACATGAAATACTAAGCAATATAATATGGAGAGGGTGAGTGGAGAGTAATTCTCTCAGGACGTTTGGTTTAGGAATATCCTGTGTAAGCTGGATTTTCCACCCTCCTAATAGTGGTCTTTCAATAAGAGAATTAATTCATTAGTATTAATGGTGGTAATTGATGTATTTCTGTTAATTTTTCATTTTTTTTACCTATTTATTTTGAGCTTTTTATTTCTTTTTCTCTGTCTTTTTTCTTTTTATCTTATATTAATAGGTTCATCCTCCTCTTATTTTTCTTTAACTATTTGGAAAGTATTATAAACTATTTTTAATATTCTAGTGATTACTCTAGAAAATTTAATAGGTATGCTTAGCCAATACAGGAAACTTAGAATATTTTATCCATTGTTTTTATTTTTATAAGTTACTTTATAATACTATATATTTGACAAAGTTTTGGTATATAAAGTTAAACTTTTTAATTTAAACTCACAAACAAAATAATCTAAAACTGCAATGTGTTAGATTATAACAATGACCACTTCGTTTCCACATGTGTTGTCTTCAATGTATTTTATTTGTGTGGTATTTTCAGACCTGATCTCTTCAGCTGGGATAGAGTTGTCAAGATGTCCCCTACTGAGAGACTTGAACATGCCTTCAGCCAGGCTCAAATGTACTTGGGAATTGAAAAGCTGTTAGATCCTGAAGTTATTGTTCAGTGCTTAAGTTTAATCTTGATTTTGCTGCTCATTTTGGATATTCGAAGAGCAGTGTTTTTTGTTGTTGTGGTTTGTTTTTTTTTAGGAGGAATTATGAGAACTGAGCAGTGTTCTTTTGTTTGAAACATGGTGCAAGTCATTTTATCGCAGTTATTGGAACTTTTGTACTTAACAATTTGTAGGATCCTGTAGGAGGAAATTTAATTACCTCATTGAGGAATAGTTATTTGTTACCAGCAGAAGAGTTAAAGTTTTAAGAAAATATAATTATTAGATAACCAATTCAGTATTTGGTTTAATTTTACTGAAATGCAGTTTTATACTAGTACTAGCGGCCCGGTACAAGAAATTCATGCACAGGGAGGGGGGGTGGTGAGGGGAAGGGGTGTCCCTTAGCCCGGCCTGCACCCTCTCCAATCTGGGACCCCTTGGGGGATGTCTGACTGTTGGGATCAGGCCTAAACCAGTATTCAGACATCTCTCTCACAACCCAGGACTGCTGGCTCCTAACTGCTCACCTGTATATGATGTGAAAACTTTAGTTACAAATGTTGTGGAATTTAATTCTAGACTTACTTTTATAATGTTAATAAAATCTGGCATAATCTTAAATGTCAGCATATCTCTGAGCATTTGGGAAAAGCTTATAGGGAAGAATTTAAAGAAATATAATACTGAACATAATTAAGAAAGTGTCTATGCCTTGTCTCTTCTGTCATTATATGAAACATAAACTTAATGAGCTATGGTACTGCAAAATTATATAATAGTATTGTTTATGGGTGCTGAGGATAGTTATTTTATATCTCCTACTGAGCTGTTCACATATTTTGAACTTCTAATTTAAGCTGGTCTTTATTTCCTTCCCCTTTTAGATGTTGCTGTTCAGCTTCCTGAAAAGAAATCCATAATTATGTATTTAACATCTTTGTTTGAGGTGCTACCTCAGCAAGTCACCATAGATGCCATCCGTGAAGTAGAGACTCTCCCAAGGAAATACAAAAAAGAATGTGAAGAAGGAGATATTAATATACAGGTAAAGATAAATTTTTATTGAAATGTTTGACTGGCTGTCTTTGTTATCTCTTAGGTACCAGATAAAAACACTTTTAGAAGATTTATTTTTCTTCCCTTGTAAAAGAATGTTTTTATTAATTTGAGAGAGAGAGGAAGGGAGGGAGAGAGAGAGAGAAACATTGATTGGCTGCCTCCTACTGGAGACTGTGCCCCAAACCCAGTCATGTGCCCTAACCAAGAATCAAACTGATGACCTCTTGGTGCATAGGGGAAATGCTCCAGCAACTGAGCAGCAATGGCCAGGGCAGAGGATTTTTTTCTTGACTGAGAACATCTTGGCTTGTCCACTTGCATATGCCTTGGAAGTTCAATTTATCAGTTAGCATGCTGTCACATGTGTGTAACAGAAAACCATAATTCAACTGATTTCTTAAGAAGAAATGCACTGCTTCACACAATAAGGGGGCCCAGGGCTGTGATCATACTGCTGCATGATTTGCTGAAGGAGCAGTGATTTCCCATCCTTTGGTCACCATCTTCCATCAGTGTCATTTTGTATGACAGATGGTTTCTCTCATGTCAGCTTTGCTTTGTTCTAAGTACTAGTTTTCTTTTTCTGCTTTTCATTTCGTCTTTAGCAAAAGGATTTTTACCATTATATTTTCAAAGGGCTATCAAAATACATGGTTTATTTTTTCTTTCATTTAGAAAGAATGACAATATGTTACTCAGTGGATTTTTCACTTAAAGATTTATAATACTTTTACTCATTAGGATAAAGATTCATTTTTTTTAAATAAAGTCATGAATTTTTTTCCTGAATTATCCTGTCCTGAATTAATACATATTTAATGTCTGTGGGATATAGATGTTTCTTGAAACCCCACAGGAATAAGTGAAATCACTCAGACCAAGTACACTGAGTAAAGAAAACAGGTCCCAGGCTTAATTTTGAGGAGATCCATGACTTACAGATTGGCTGCAGAGTCGGGAGGAAAACCAGTGTGGGGTTCCCCAGGGAGAGAAAGGAGGGTTTCAGGAGGGTGGGCAGTCAGCCATGCAGTGTGGCTGAGAGTATAAGTTAAGAGAGAGGGTGACCAGATCTCTAGGTTAGCTTGGGACAGTTTGGTTTATGCGGGTTGTCCTAGCATCGTTTTTATAAAAATGTCCTAGTTTGTTGGCTAATAACATGGTCACCATAAAGGCGGTGCTAGAAAAGTGGATTTGTCATTGGGAAGGTGTTTGCTGACATTGGCAAAAGCCTTTTCAGTTGGGTGGGGGGGACCAACACCAAAACTGAATGGGACTGTTAACAAATCGGAGCTGTCGAATCCATGAGAATTTCTTATTGTCCCCTCTACATTGCTGTATGTTTGAACCACATAAACATTGTGGATGGGAAGTGATTAAGTGAAGATGGGCTGTCAGCAGATTTTAAAGAAGTTTTGCTCTAAAAGGGAACCAATGAACAAAAAAGAGTTCATTTGGTTATAAGATTCAATTTATCAGTTAGCATGCTGTCACATGTGTGTAACAGAAAGTAAATAAAAATATTCCATGGTTTGGGATGAATTTATTCCCATGGGTTTAAAACAAAAACAACAACAACAATAAACCCATACCAGCAAGTGAACTAGAGGTAGCAGCCTGCCAAAATCACCATCGGCAGCCTGTATGTGTGCCTGCCTTTCAGGATCAAAAATAAAATGCTAACATGCATTTCAGTAAAAGCAGTTTTGCTAGTGTCAGAGCAGAGTTCTAATCTTCATGTCCTTTTCTTTAACTGAGATTTATCCTTTAGGGCCCAACACCATCCTGCATGCACCTTTCCTATTTTAGCCCTGGCTGAACTCAAACAGCATCTCTTACTGGGACCACGGAGTTTCCAGCTTCACTAAGAGCCATTTTACTTTTATTCAGAAGTGATTCAAGTGGGTACTTGTCACTTCCCACGTATGTGAGCATCCCCCTGAGCACAGGATCCAGGAGAGCGGGCTGTTCTGTGTTCTTGAGGTACCAATACATGCTTTCTGAGTAGCTCCAGCCTGGCTTCCCCAGCGCCTGCGAACTGGCTGCATGTCTGAGACACAGCGGGCTCTTCCTGTCCGCTGCTCTCCATGCAGCGTGTCCCTGTTGAACAAACACCTCATGGTCACGCTGCCTGGGGGTTTCCTCTCGGCTTTGTTTTCCTAGAGCTCAGCGCTGGAAGAGGAGCACGGGAGCCCGCGGGCTGACACCCCTAGCACCATCACTGAGGTGGACATGGACCTGGACAGCTACCAGACAGCCCTGGAGGAGGTGCTGACCTGGCTGCTTTCTGCCGAGGACACGTTCCAGGAGCAGGACGACATCTCAGAGGACGTGGAGGAAGTCAAAGAGCAGTTTGCCACCCACGAGGTAAGTCATCTGTGGCCCGTGAGGGGGCCATGCCCGCCACGGTGCCTGTGCCTCCTCTGGCTCTGCCCTGATGTGTGCGCTTCCAGCATTCTGCCCTGCGGGAAGGTCATGGCACATTTTAGGACTGGTGACATTTAAATAAGGGCTTTGTTTAAAGTCGGCGCGGGCGATTCTCACTGTGCATTGGAATTAGGTCTCAGATTTTAATCTTATTGTAACATGTAACTTTTGTGGAGCCACGGACACAAAGCAGTGCACAGCACTGCTGGTTTCTGAAGTGCATGGTCATCCTTAAAACACCAAGTGGCTAATTAATACAATGCACTCAGTCTTTGGACTTGGAATGTTCCCCAGGAAGCGGTTATTTTTATTTATTGTACGATTAAGCAAATGTCGTAGCCAGTATTCATGTATACTTTTCTACAATGAACATTTCCTAATATTTTGAGAGTATAGTATATTGCACTGTAGTGATAGTGATTAGCTTGTATGGAGATTTCTTTTTGATGAAGTAGATTTGTTTTGGGGCCAGTATGTGAGTTGACAGGTCTTATGTGCTGTTTTGGTTTGAAAATAATAGCAATTGTCTGGTTCTTTAAGCAGTTTCTCTTGGGTGAGCACGCTGTTTTATTTATTCTGTTTTCCCATAATTCCATGTCATGGTCTCTCAGTATCATCATCAGCATTTACTTAAAAATAGTTACTATTAGCAGATGTAATATTGTTTTCTTTGATAGATTCCCCTTTTTTAGTTAGGCCAGTGCCTCTTTCCTATATTCAAAGTTGGGCCAAAGTCTACTTTATTTGCACTCTTCATGGCTGCCTTTTTCTGCATCTCTGATATTGAAACAATAATTTATTTACTTTTTTTTTCCAATGAGCTGCTCACAAGTCACAGTGATGTACTCTTCTAGGCTTTTATGATGGAGCTGACTGCGCAGTAGAGCAGTGTGGGGAGCTTCCTGCAGGCAGGAAACCAGCTGATAACACAGGGGACTCTGTCCGATGAAGAGGAGTTTGAAATCCAGGAACAGATGACCCTGCTGAATGCTAGGTGGGAGGCCCTCAGGGTGGAGAGTATGGACAGACAGTCCCGGTGAGTGGAAACAAAGAAATGAACACTTTATTGCACTATGTGTGTTGTCCAGTTGAGTTGAAATAAAGGTCTGTGAATGCAAGATAATTACAGAGCTTGCCTTGTAAAATGTGTGATGGTGCAGGAATTTTTGTATGATCTTGATGTGATAACCAAATTAAAAGGTAGAAGTTAGAGTACAGGCATCATGTATAGGAAAGGATATTTTATATGGATAGATACTGATGTGCGGTATCAAATTGGCTAACCATTAACTCAATGTGAAGACAGGACTATGTAGTATTTATTTACAATTTATTACATTTTCCAAAGCAGTCCTGCCCCCCCTCCCACTCCCCCAGGCTCCCATGGTTCTTTCCCCCCTCTCTGCATTGTGTATTAAGGAGCTAACTACATTCCATTGCAATTTCCACATATTTAATATGCAGGAATTCCTGATTGAAGAAATAATGATTCTGATAGGAATGGTGGCTGCTGTTATTTGCATTATTGTACTGCATTTAATTGATTCCATTTAGGAGGAAAATGAAAGTTTGTGTGTGTGTGTGTGTGTGTGTGTGTGTGTGTGTGTTTTCTTTCTATATTTAAAGACTAAGTGCTGCTTTAAATGGTTAGACAGGAGTGAGTTTCCTTGCCCGACACCCCGTACCCCCCACGCTACCCAGACTGTTAGCTGCCAGGAGTGTGTATTGTGTGCATTTGCCTTTGCAAAGGGGAAAAGCAAGTGGGGCTGATGCTGTGTCCCTCCCCACAGGCTGCATGAGGTGCTGATGGAGTTGCAGAAGCAGCAGCTGCAGTAGCTCTCCGCCTGGTTGACACTCACGGAAGGACGCATTCAGAAGATGGAGACTTGTCCCCTGGATGGAGATTTACAATCCTTGCAAAAGCTGCTAGAAGATCATAAAGTAAATCTGGCTCGTTTTTTCTTTTCTACCTCATCAACTATGAAACAGCAGCACCTAGCCTTCTCACGGGCTTCTGTCCTTACTGCAGGGATGGGACACTTTTCAGTGTCCCGTGCTAATCAGCAGCTTAGAGGCCGGAGTCCATGAGGACGTGGCTTTACTAACATTTTATGTGGGTATGTATAGTGCTCTTAAGAAAGCACAGAGCTTCCCTAAGATTCTCAGGGGTTGTTTTGGACCTGTAAGTGGTTAAGAACTCTAGTGTGTTAGCATCAATGCCGTGCAAAGAAGCAAACTCTCAGATTTATCTGTATTACCCTTTAAGGAAATCTTTTGCTTCTTCTCCAATCTGGAAAAGTATTTGGCACTAAATGAAGAATCAAAATTTAGTGGATCATTTAATTTCATCACAAATTAAGGAGAAAACTTTTCACAATCAAGGCAAGATAGCAATTAGCCCCTCTGCAAGTTGTCTGAATAATCTTATTTTTCATTGAAATATCTGGATAACTGATACATACATATATTTACTGATAAATAAAGCTTTAGGGATACTTTAAATGCAACTCAAAGGCATTTGACAACACTGTTGGTAGTGTTTAAATAAATTACCTGTATACATACATCTTAGCACCTGCCATGCTCTTCCTTTGTAAGGAGTGAGAATGAAAGTCATCTTTATCTCTATCTGCTTTCCTGGATAGCTATTCAGAATAGCTTCTGACTATCAAATATTATCTCCTCATCTCTCACTTTATGCCATGCTGCACTAGAGAAAATGATCTTTGTTTAGTTAAATTCAGGAATTTTTAAATTTACCACTCTACAATCTTACCTTAATTCCTAGTATAGGCATTCAACTCATTTATGCTACATTATTATCATTATTATTATTATTATTATTTTGACCACAATTTGGACTGAAAATAAAGACATCCCACTTGCCATCTGTTATGACACTGCATTTTCAAACTGCTTTGGTTCATACTGAAATGTAAAGATGTATAACGGACTTGTTTCATTAATAGAACACTTAGGGTAATGATTGGAAATTTAAACATGATGCCTCATTAAATGTCCTTAATTACTGTTGACAACCAAGTGGATTTTAAATAGGTAAATGTGAGAGAGTAGAGATAATGGTATATCTTAATTTTTTTTTCTTTCTTAGAGCTTGCAAAATGATCTTGATGCTGAACAGGTGAAGGTAAATTCATTAACTCACATGGTGGTGATTGTTGATGAAAACAGCGGTGAGAGTGCCACAGCTGTTCTAGAAGATCAGCTACAGGTAAGGACCCTGAGAAGAAGGTGGAACACAAGGGGCCTCTGGTCTGAGACCCGAGTACATGTACCCTTATTCTTTACGTCTCATCACACTGTAGAAGAGTAGAAGAACCTACTTTAGGCTGTCCTTCCCAGCTGGGGTTCCACAGCGTATGGTGACAGGAGGACCTCGGTACCATTCCTTTCCATCTGCCCTTGGGGTGAGTGGGCAGGATGCTTTATGTGCAATAGTAGCTAGGTTGGGAAGCACAGGAATCAATCTCAACAAGTGGCCCTCAGGCTTCTTGCTCAGAATCACTTAAGGAATTTGCTGAAATGTAGATTCCCGGGCTTCAGGCAGAACTGAATTCCTGGGACTGGAGCTCCTTGGATATGCACTTAAAAAAAAATGTCCATGCATATTAAAATTTGAGAATTTCAGCTATGTAGGATTTCCTATCCCTGTTTCTTTGGTGGAGCAATGTGTGAATTTCAATAGCAGTTTTAGGGACCCCAGCAAATTGCTTTTTTTTTCTCACAAAGGTTATGGTATCAAGCCTTTGCAAGGGGTTTAGCATTTTTTATGTATCAATACTTTAAAGCTTTCAGAGACAGTTATCACAATCTATAGTATAATACTAAGTACTATGCATTAGTACTTTAAAATGCTAAATTTTCAAATAAAAACCACAATAAAATGGAAAGGGCAGGAATTTGGTGTAGACAGTTATATGATAGAGTTCTAGTTGTGCTACTTTTTAGCTATGTAGTATAAAATATTACATCCTATGGAAATTAGTTTTTCTCATCTATAAATATAGAGCATTCATCTGTATTATTTTTAAAGCAATTTCTAAAGCTTTGTAATAGAGAATAATTGATGTCAAGAATTTCTTTGAGGATTGTGATAACTCTCTGAAAGCTGTGCTGACAAAGGATGGTCTCTCCCTTTACTAGAAACTTGGTGAATGTTGGACACAGTATGCCGATGGACTGAAGAACGCTGGAATAGGTTACACGAAATCAATATCTTGTGGCAGGGATTATTGGAAGAACAGGTATGAAACTGTTATCCATAGAGGTGGAAGGTAACTCATCTTCAATTATGGCATTAGAACAAAGTTTACCTTTCTTCTAATTTTAATTATTTGTTACTTTTAAAGTCAGATTTTTATCCATTTTAAATGAAGAGTATTCATAGAGATTGTACTGTACTGCTCATTGTAATAACAATTTGATCTGTGATATTTTTAAGAATGTTAGTACTTAGACATGCTACTTTTATGGTTTGCTTGACATTATAGTTTCATCGCATTGTACTGGGCAATGTATTTGAACTTGTACCAACACAGCGCCTAGCATATGGTTTGTGCTACATAAATAAGGAATCCACTTAATATTTTGTGCCCTTTAAATCACAAGAATTTTTAATGGTTTTAAAACAGAATAACTACTGGAATTAATTAGGAAACATTATTTAGTAACACCATTGATTTAACATTTGGATAATAGTATGTTTTTTTCCTACTAAGTATTACCATAGAAAATGATTTTCAGTCAGAGCGGTGGCCCTTTACCTCCTACATCCTTCCAGAAAAGCAGGCATCAAAACAGAATGCAAATAAGCAAACATTTCTCTGGAAACACCAAACTGTTGTGGTTTAGAAAATAAGCAGATACTCTATTCCCTCATCTCAGGGTCCATTTCAATTCTTTTAAATGAATCTCATTTCTATCTACAAAAGAAGAACTGGATGCTTTTCAGGCAATAAAAACAAGTATGTGATGCTTTGTGGTTTAATAAATATGGTGCAGCTAGAACCTCTTCAAAAGTGGGGTACAAAATTTGTCCCAGTATAAATTGTTAATCACTTCTCCACACCCCCAATCATTGGCCACAGCCTTCCTGTTAAGAATCTCATAATGGACCAGATTATGATTTCTGGAATATTTGCAGTTCACTTTACAAAGTACTTACATTTACTTAGACCCTTGTTCTCACTCCAAACTGTAACATTGAGCAGTTAAAAGTTTAATTTAATAATGACACTAGGAGGGCGACATTGCCAGAGAAAACTATTGTGTTACTTTTCTGCTAAGTAAAATAATTTAAAATTTGGAAAGAATTTTAATTTGGAAAATAAAATAATTACAAGTCAGGCATAGCTGATATTCTGGCCCGTATTTTCGGTTTACATCTCACCTTTGAATGGCTTTCTGCTAGTGACGGAGAAGGAGGGATCATCTGAAAATGGAGAGTTGAATCCAGCATGGGTACTTAATGTAGAGAAATCTGCAATCGTAGGAATGACCCCAAGTCAGCCATATCCCAGTTAGAACCTCCTTCATGGGATTATTTCTAACTCAGCTGCCAAGACTTCGAGCGTCAACAAATGGGCTCTGAGAAATTGGTTCCAAACTTCTGCAGCACCAGACAGTGTCAAGTGTGGCAAGGGGCCTATTCTGTAAAGAACTCCAACCTACCTTTCCAACCTCAGTGTTCCCTCTGCCCTTCCATGTGCCCAGTGCTCAAACCCTGAATTCCCAGTCCCTAGCCCATGGCGAGGCTGCCTGTGCCACAGGAATAGTGCTGGTCCTTCTTTACTGTCAATTCCAATGCATGGGGCCCTGTAGGTGCCATTGGTTTGGGTTGTTGTTTTGTTGTCTTTGTTTTTTGAAAGAGCGGCTGTATTTCATTTATTTTCTAGCCTTTGTGTTTTTGATTAAGGATTGGCATCGGCCATGGGACGTCCTTAGACCCATCTCCTCATTTTTAAGTTCTCTGCAGCCATCAAGAACCATGAAGTCATGTATAAATCCCCCGCTCTCCCTATCTCTAAACTGAAAGCCGTCTCTTAAGTGGTGTCTGCACTTTGTATCTTGTGCCATAGTTACTCCTGCTCATATCTTATTACCCTTACTATTACTGAGGGCAGGATCCGCTTTTGCGCTTTATGTCCTTCATCTTCATCTTTTTGTTTGTGTAATGTAGAGGAAAGGAATAGTTGTAAAATTCACTGATTAAAAAAACACAGTTAGAGAAAGAATTGATTCTATTGCAAACATAGAACCAAGAACCCCCTCCTCCCCAAACATACACACCCATCCTACAGAAAAGGGTTGGTGTGGTAGATGCCACATTTTGGGAAGAATTATCCCCATGTAACTATGTTGTTTTCCATCCTGCTTCAAATTGATCTTCCTACTTCTGCCTAAAACAACATGTACTGTTTGCCAATGAAGTTTAACTGTCTTTATTCTTTGGACTATCCTCAGACTTCTTCCTCTGACCATAATTGCTCTTGAACCTGAAGGATGGTGTGGTTTTCTTGAATGATGCTCTGGAAAAACCATTAGCTTTGCAGTGTGGGTCTTTGATATGGCTCTTCTGTGAACTCGCCAAGGGACCTTGGATGTATAACTTGGCTCTCCTCTCTCTCCTCCCTGAAACAAGGGATTGAAACAAGGTGATCTCCCAGACTCCCCATGTCTCCGGAGAGTTACAATGTGATTCTTTGGAGACTTCAATAGCCTTTTAGATCCCCAACCTCTCTGAGAATTAGGTTTACTTACTCAGGTTTGGGGCTAATTTCAGGTTGATCTGTTGCAAATTTAATAAGGATAATATCTTTTCTGTGTCACTCATGCTTCCTGATTAGGTTTTGGAAGTCCTTCTTTTTCAAGATAAGGATAAAGCTTCTAAGAATATAAATGTTTGAGATTTGGGAACTTGATTGAATCACATTACCAAGTAATTCCCCAAGTGTATATCTAATTTTGTTATTATTTTTAGTGCTTGCTGACAGCTTGGCTCACCGAAAAAGAAGAGGCGTTAAATAACGTCCAGATGAGGAACTTCAGAACCCAAAAGGAGCTAATCATCAGTGTTCAGTGCCTGGTTGTAAGTGATGTCATTGTCAGCATCTGTCCTGTAAGCCCATGATCTTTTAGTTTTTTACATCAATGGTTAAAACCATTTACAAAATCCAGATCATTACCTAACACACGAATGCTGCCATGGAATGGTCTGGAACCAGGACTCTTATGTTTTAGCATCAGATAATTACAAGGGTACATTCTACTATAAAATATATACATGTTTTAACATGCCCTGACCGGGGAACAGGAAGATAAAGTCCTGTTAAAAGGGAGTCGTCTAACAAATATCTGAAATACTAGATTTTGAAGGAAGACATGGAAATGAAGCATCAAGCATTGGACCAGCTGAGTGAGATTGGCCAGGATGTGTTTCAACTACTTGATAACCCTAAGGCATCCAAGAAGATCAACAGTGATTCTGAGGAACTGACTCAGAGATGGGATTCTCTGGTTCAGAGACTAGAAGATTCCTCCAACCAGGTATTGTTTGATCCAGGTAGTATGTTGTGCTATTAAGAAGAAATTAAATTTCAGGTTAGTTTTAGTTTTTATGAACTAAAAAAGTAGTAGGTAAACTAAAAATTGGTTCCTTATATCTGGTTTACTATAAAATTGAAAATTGACATGAAAATGTTCTTTAGTTGTCTAAATTTTAATGAATCTTAAAAACATTAATATCCAGTGATTTAACGCTTGCTAACTGATAACAGACATAAGTCAATTAAATCATCTTTAAATTTTTAAAACATATTTTATTGATTTTTTAGGGAGAGGAACAGAGAGGGATAGAGAGCTAGAAACATCGATGAGAGAGAATCATCGATCAGCTGCCTCTTACACACCCACTGGGGTTGTGCCTGCAACCAAGGTACATGCCCTTGACTGGAATCAAACCTGGGACCTTTCAGTCTGCAGGCCGATGCTCTATCCACTGAGCCAAACCTGTTTCGGCTAAATTTTATTTGTTTGAAAGCTTTAAAACCTCAAAACTTTGGTATGTACGTGAATGTTCAAAACAACATTATTCATAATAGACAAAAAATGAAATGACTCAAATATACAAGAGTGGATTGATAAACAAAATATGGTATAGCCATACAATGAAATATTTTTTGGCAATAAAAAAAATGAAGTACTGATATTCTATGACATGGATGAACCTTGAAAACATACAAGTAAAATGAGCCAGTACCAAGTTTATAGGCACCATGATTCTATCTATATGAACTACATAGAATAGATAAACTCATAGAGATAGAAAGTAGATTAGTGGGTGCCAGGAACCAAGGGGGAGAGAGGATGGAAAGTGACTGCTAATGGGTACTGGGTTTCTTTATGTAATAACACAATTATTCTGGGAATAGAAAGTTGGCATGGTTGCATAAGTCTATACACTAATAACCATTGGTTTTACTTCGTCAAAGAAATAACTTTCTGGCATATGGATTATACCTCAATAAAGCTGTAACAAAACCTTAAAACCTTGGCTGATTTTATTTCAGGTGACTCAGGCTGTAGGAAAGCTGGGAATGTCCCAAATTCTTCAGAAGGACCTTTTGGGGATTGTTCACACAAGAGAACAAGTAACCACCAAAAGGTCTAAGCAAGATCTGCCTCCTCCTCCTCCGCCAAAGAAGAGACAGATTCCTGTGGATATGGAAGCTAAGAAAAAGTGAGAGCAGACAGGAATTTTCCAAACCCAAGTCCCCACCCTATGCATTTTGTACTCAGTACTTATGTCATACTAATCACTAAGGAAATGCAAATGTAGATATAATTATTGTTATGAACCACTCACTACCCCTGAGGGTTCTGAATATTCTACTCCCCACTGGCTAAGTATCTGTTGTCTTTCAAATGGTTTTATTTATCTTGTGCTCATCCTGAACTGTGTGCTGATACCCTTTCTTCTTCCTTTCCTTTCTTTTACCTGGGAGGATAGGATTGTCCCTGACCCTTCATTTCTCCATTCTTTCACTCTCATGATTCTGACTGTCTTGCTTTAGTTACATCTTTTTATTGTTTGTGAATCTGCTTTCTCTTCTCTCAAGTAGAAAAATACTTAATTTAGGGAATTAGTCTCCTTTTTTCTTTTTCTTTTTTTTTCACCTTTCATTCTTTTTTCATGTTTTCTTTCTTCCTTTGTTAATTCTTTTTTCTAGATTCATTAACAGATTCTTTGTGTCTGGCTTGAAGATTCATCTTTAGCATATGCTATCTTTTCATCATACAGATTCAAAATAAACTTGGGTTTTCTTAAGAGAATTAATTATCCCTGGCATAGATAGAGCTTTTATGAATACCAGCTATCCTGTTAAGCCATGCTGTAGCAGGTACCATATTTCCCCAAAAATATGACCTAGCACATGAAAAGATAAGACATCCCCTGAAAATAAGACCTAGTGCAACTTTGGGAGAAAAAATTAATATAAAACACTCTGAATTGACGTTATTACAAGTGAAGTGAGACAATGTTTTTCTTCCAAGGAAAGAGGAGCAGATGGAGGGCTGAGCAGAGCTTCCTCTCTGGTATTAGCACCTGGTCTTAGTGACCCTCCCCCTGGTATGGCTGGCAGGGGCAGTTAAGGGACGCTACTCTAGGCATTTATAACATTGGACCTGTCCTCATTTATCTGGCTTCCTTCTGCTGAACTGGATTCTGTTCTTCAAACTGTTATTTTTGAACAGTTACTTTTCAACAGTTATATGGCAGAACAAGCATTCATGTCCTCAACAATTTTAAACCATTAAACACCCTTAAGGAAACATGTACTCACCCTTGCTTATTCCTGTGGAGTGTCCACTGGGAATCAACACCAGAGTTTGGACGTGGTAACTCTTATGGGGCTAATCTTGGTCCTAAAGCACTTAGTTTTGTAGATCTTATTAATAATAGGTGCCATTTACTGCATCCCAGCTCTGTACCTGTGCAAACGTTATGTTTTCCAGGAAATTTTCAGGCAACGTATTTGTTATTTTCCCCAGAGGCTTCTGAGGCTCAAAGAAGAGAAATTAGAAAGTTGGTGTTCAGACCCTAGCCTTTCTCTTCCTGGGGGCACGCTTTTTCCTAGGGCTCAGCATGGTGGGGGGACTTGTAGGGCTCTTGGTTGTAAAAACAGCTTTTCAGATGCCTATCTGTGATCAGTTGGTCTGCATGGCTGGTGTCTGTTCCTCCCCTATTTCTTTTCCCTCATAGTGAAGGGTAAGCAAGATCAGGCGTGTGTGAATTGGGTGTCTTCACATGGTCTGTGTGTGAGAGAGGGAGGAAGGGTAAGGGTTGATGCCATAAAACTTCTCTTATGCCAAAATGGGTATCATGGGGGCCACTTGCTCCAGTCAAGGCTGACTGTGACTAAAACTTCCTTGCAGCATGATGCTTCCATGCAAATGTCAAAAAGCCTTGGCCCAGGAGACTGTCAGTTTCCTTATTCAAAACTTGATTTATTGAGTTGTCAGTTATATGGAGTAAAGCTGCTGCTAACTCTTAAAAAGTTCAAAATGGAGATTGACAGGGCCAGAAATGGCAGGTACTTAAGTGGGCAGGTCGAATTCTTCATGTACTTTATAAGAGTTTCATACTCTTCTCTCTTCTTATTTTTTAGATTTTTAAAAATGTATTTCAGAGAAAAAGGGAAAGGGAGAGAGTTGGGAATATCATCGGCTGCCTCCTACACACCCTACCCTGGGGATCGAGCCTATAACCCAGGCATATGTCCTGACCTGGAATCCAACCCTGACCTTCTGGTTCATAATTTGATTCTCAACCACTGAGTCATGCTGGCTGGACTCTCTCTTCTTGCACTTTTGTCTTCTTGCACACCCCACCGCTACTTGTCCTGACCATGTCTTCTGTAGTAAGATCCTCAGATGCTGGAGTCAATAACCGAAGAGTTATATCACCAAAGCAAGTATAGCAAAGAGTAAGAGTAGCATGGGCCTATGGAACAGGGGCAGGCTGGCGAAAGAACAGAGGGAAAGAGAAATGTGGAAGGTGCACAGTGGGATGAAAAAAGCTTTCAACGCCGTGGATGGAAAGGGAGGAGGTTGTTGTGCAGGTGGTATAATATTAATAGAGCCAGAAAGGCCTCAGCATATCGGCACGTGTTACTTTCCATCTTTATCAGAGAATGGCCCTGAAAACCAGAAAGTGTGGAATAGTCATTACTGAGAGTGTATTAGAGCCTGAATTCTGAGTTAGATGGAAAAACCACACGGATCCTTCAGAAGCCTAAATCTGCATCCCAATTCACCTGGGATTTTCACCATTGTCTCAAGGTCACATCATGTATTTTGTGAGAAATTACCAGAAAAATGGAGTCCTAATTAAAGGGGAGCATTGTTTAGAAGTGAAAGACCTGAAGTAAGTCCTAATTAAAGGGGAGCATTTTTTAGAAGTGAAAGACCTGAAGTAAGATGGATATTGGTTCTTGGCAATAGATAAATGACCAACCAGAGGTCTTATACGTGCTGGAAAAGGCTGTGTGGTTGTCAGGAATCAACATGGACACCACTAATAAGCCTTGTCCAGACTCATTTCCTTTAAGGACTGATTTTCCTTTAAAATTATTGTTTTGGGAAAATGGATATTCAATTATTTGAATCACAGACTCATAGAGCCACATTTCATGTTAGCTCATTTAGTTCAAATAATGCTACAAACCATCATTTTTTGGCAAGCCTAGATTTCAGTAAAGTATTTGAGAAAATCTCTTATAACCTTATCAGAGGGAGATGGAAAATTAATTGGATGCTAGTATTAGGTTGACTATTATATTTTGAAAAATAAGCTTGAAATTTGTTGAATAATGAATGACATGGTGTCTTCACAGGGGAATGCTCAGATAGGCACTGCCATTGTCTTTATTTTTTTACCTGAGAAAGCCCAATTACCCTCAATGAAGTCAACAGAAAAGGAATACTTCAATCTCAGATTTGCAGATAAGAAAGAGCTGGGAGGGTTAGCTGATATGAAAGTAGATAGACTAGCCCAGCTGGTGTGGTTCTGTAGTTGAGCTTTCACTTATTAACTTATGAATCAGTGTGGGGCGTGATTCTCTTTCATCATTGGTGTTTCTCTCTCTCCCTCTCCTTTAGTCTCTGAAATCAATAAAAAATATCTTTTAATAAATAGAGGAACTAAAAATTCAAATAATTTTGTGAGCTAAGAAGGCAAAGGTTATTGTTTGTAAACATCAACTCCTAATTGTAAGCAATATGAAATAGGGGAAATGTAATTTTGTGGAAGTTACAGGAATTTTGAAGTTTCAGTTAACCATATTCTTGTGAACAATATAGTTATAAACAATCAGATAAAAGAGGAAAGAAAAAAAACAACCCTACAGTAGGAAAAATAAAACAAAGAATTTTAGATGGCATTTCATGAATGGAATTATCTGCGGTCACATACCAGTTAGGTCCCTTTCTTGTCATTCAACCCAACATTATAAGAATACTCAGTTCCGTGTGGCATACCTACTGTAAGGACATTGAAAAGTTGTAGTTTCCAGAACATGTTGATCTGAGTGGGGAGTGCAATACTTGGATATCATGTCCTAGAGCACATGTGTCAAACACAAGGCCTGCGGGCCAAATCCAGCCTGCCAGGCCTTGCAATGTGGCCCGCACCGCGCTGTCATCACTGCAATCCACTGTCAGTTTATGACATTGTCAGTTTATGACTGTTCAGTAAACCATTCGGCCCGCGATTTAGGCTGGATTTTAGACTTTGGCCCCTTCTCTGATTGAGTTCGACACCCCTATCCTAGAGCCACCCTGGAAGGGATTGGGGATGTTTAACCAATGGGAGACTGAGGGGAGCAATGGTGGTTGCTCCCCCAAATTGCTTATTTTGCATAAGTTTAAACTGAAAGGAAAGTTGAAATAATGATACAGGGAGCAGCCTCATCGCCATGTCTGAATTTGCCCATGTTTAGTGTTTTACCATGCTTGCTTTCTCATTTTCTCCCCTGATCTATCTAAATGCACACATGCATACATGCATACATGTATATTTCTTTTGTTTTTGGTTACAAATGTACTTTGGACAAGGATTTGAATATATCCTCACACTTCACCCCTCAGTGAGGACTCTATTACACAAAACCACCACACCATGACCACACTTAAAAGGCAGTTAATAGGATATTCCTACTAAAAGCCTGGGTGGCGCTCTGGCTGTCAGGGATGGTCGTGTGCACCATGGGCGCTCAGGTGAGCGGGGCCGGGCTGGCCACTGAGCGCGAGGGTGCCAGAGGGGGGTGGACGGGAGGCACATCAGGGAGTCACCCCATGGGGCTGCGTCCCCAGGGCTAAACATCAGGGCAAAGGGCACCCCCTACTCCATCCCCACCTCCACTTCCATCTCCACCTCCACCTCCCCCCGGGGGAAATGAGATTCAGCTCCCCTGTGGGGATACACCTGGTGCAGGGAGCCACCACACGCCACGTCCACCCCCCAGCCTTGACCTGGGGTAGGGGCATGTCACAAACCCCCCGGGTCACTGCCTGGTGCCCCACCCTGAGCTGCACCCCACAATGGAGCAGTGACCTCGCGCCCCGATGACGGAGACAGGGCGTGGAACCCTGGTAGCCAGGCAACCTCTCCCCCACCACAAACCCCAACCCGCTCCTGCTGGAGCAGTCGTGGATGGAGTTGTCCCTATCGCGAAGACATGTTTTGTTGTTTTCGGCAGTCCCCCTGCTGCAACCTGCGAGAGGGCAGCCTTGGCAGCGCTTTCCGCCGCTGCTGCCGCTGCCTCCGCAAGCGGTCCCGGCGCCTTTGGCCCTTTTCTAGATCCAACAACAGAGAGGTAACCCGGGGCGGCCCAGGGCGGCTTGGTGTCCTCACAGCCAGGCCATCACTCTCATCCCCTCACCAACCCCCTGGCCCGGGGCACCAGCTTAGGGTTAGAGGTAACCCAGGGGAGCCCAGGGCGGTGTCCCTAGAGCCAGGCCACCACCCTCACCCCCTCAGCAGCCCCATGTCCGCTGGGGCACTGGCCCTGCTGGGGTCCGGGACTCGGGGAAGTCCTGCAGCCCCACTGGGAACCGATTGGGCTTAGAGGGAACCCAGGGCGGTTTGGTTTTCGTAGAGCCAGGCCACCACTCTCATCCTCCTCACCAGCCCCATAACCACTGGGCGTTGGCCCTGCAGGGCTATGGGACTCCAGCGGAACTCAGGAGTGTTCTGAAGCCCCATGGGGCACCGGCTTTGACACTGCAACCCCATGGCTGCCCTCACAGACTCTGACAGGATGGAGAGGGAGCCAGATACCTCCACCGAGGACTTGGCAAATAGTGATACTGAAATATTTCTTCTAATTCCCTTTCAATGTGCACGAATTTGTGCACCAGGACACTAGTCTTTCTAATAAAAGGCTAGGTGGTCCTCACATTATCACGCAGTCACAAGATGGCTGTTCGCACAGTGGGGGGCGGGGCCTGGCGGCACTCCAGGACTCAGGGCCATCCTGCTCATGCTGGCCCTTCAGGGGGGGACTTTGGGACTTGAGGCCATCCCACGGCTCTGGTGGGGTCCTCAATTTCCTGAGATTTTATTCGACATGTCATTAGTTATCTAATAATTTAGCCAAATTTAGATTTCTCTAAATGTGTATAATCTGATGCTATATGCTTGAATGGGTTTTTCGGGGAAGGAAATAGGGAAAATGGTTTGTAAGTGGCAGTGAGGAGCCAGGAAGGTGATGGATACATACAGACATACAGACATAGACCTTCAGTTCTATGTCTGTCTCTATCTCCCTATCCACTTATTGTACCACACATATGACAGTATAGAATTAGTTGTGAATTATTACTCATTTAAAACATGAAACTTAATGTATGGGACATTTTTAAGTATCCTAAGCAGCAGGCATTTCTCCAGACTATTGCATTTCACTGAGTCCTAAAAAGGTTGAAGAACTTTGAGATAAGCATAAATGCTGCCAAACTTTTATTTTGCTAAGAAGGGACAGGCATATGAAATCAACCAACAAGCAAAAACCAGTCTATGTCATCTATTCTACCTAGCCAGGATCTCATGAAAGAAAGAACACTATAATGCCAGAAAATAGAAAATTGGTAATTTCAGGGAGTTAATTACAATTTTGAGCTTTGCTCTTTCTGAAAAGTTTGTTAGTATCTTTATTTATTTTTATTTTTACATTTCTCTATGGATCCATGAAAATTATATAACTAACTAGTGTCCAGAAACTAGCAAAGAGAATGTTCTGGAAGGGGGGCCCAAGAACTGTGGTGTGTGTGTGTGTGTGTGTGTGTGTGTGTGTGTGTTTGTGTGAGTGTGTGAAGCTGATCAGATTAAACTGCTGATCAGCCAGGCTTGGGCCAGGGCTGTTTGTATTGCTGGCAGCAGGATCTTAGCGTACCACACTGGCCTGAGATCAAAGCTCCTGTTTAACCCCTTTCGATGTTTATGCTGTGATCCTGATGGAGGGTCGGGACAGGAAAGCTGCTAAACTGTGCCCCTAACTCTCGTGAGAGCCATCTATTCCTGTCCTGGCCGTTGGTGACTATCAGCTGTGCAACCAAGCAGCCCTGGCAGGTGACGCTGCCTTGAGTGAGGTTGAACTTGAGTGAGGATGGTCTCTGTGGCCGGCATCTCTCCCCTAGTAAGAATGAGTTTGCAGTTAGAGCGAGGAGCTCTTGGGAAATATTTTAGGTTTCTCTGAAATTTTTAAGTTATTGAACCAAGTTGAGAAAAACACCTATTTTCTCATAACATTTTTGTGTCTCTGTGGAATATGAAAGTATAGTAAATTATCAAAATAAAAAGTGTGTAGAACAGTATTTTATGAACATCGTTAGTAACAGCTTCCTCTTCTATGCTTTTAAAATTAAAATTGTTACAGCGAATCCTGTTAAAAGGGAGAAAGTGGGTATTTTGGTTGCATTTTCTTAAAATATATTTTATTGATATTTTTGCCCCCCTCCCTCCCATGCATACCCTCCCTTCCTAGAGTTTTATGTTCATTGGTTGTTCTTATATGCATGTATACAAGTCCTTCGGTTGATCTATTATCTCCCCCAGATCTCCCTACCCTACCTGCTGTAATTTGACAGTCTGATTGTTGCTTTATTGTATATATATATATATATATTTTTTTTTTCTACAATAAACAATGCTACAGTAAAATTTCTTATGACATGTGCTTTTATTGCTATAACATGTGCTTTTAGGTGAGATTCCTTAATTTGGGAAGTTATGCATTTTAAAAATTATAATGGACTAGAGGCCTGATGCACGAAATTCGTGCAAGAGTAGGTCTTGCTTCCCCTGGCTGCTGGCATCAGCTTCCCTCTGGCACCCGGGACCCAGGCTTCCCTCCAGCCATGGCAAGCAGGTTGTTTCTCTCACAACCTTGCTTTGTCTGGAAGGATGTCTGGTCTCATTAGCATATTGTGTTTTGATTATTATAGATATGTCCAGATTAGATTAATATCCAAAATGTGAACTAGAATCACAGTTTTCATTATTGTTTTCATTATTGCTTATATTTTCACAGCATCAGCAGAAAGTGTGTAAAAGCTTTTATCTGAATTTTAACCCTAAAAGTCTTTGTGGGAAGTTACCACTGTACAGTTAGCTATTAGAAACCTATCATTTCCTGTATTAACACTTATTTATTTGGCTAAATGGCCTTTCTTTTCTAGATTTATAGTCACAAAGATAAATGGTCTGAACGTCAAGGAAAAGTGAAGAACCTGAAAAAAGACTTAAGGGAAATGCAAGAATGGATGATGGAGGTGGAAGAAGAATACCTAGATAAGAGTTTTGAATACAAGTCACCAGAAGAACTTTTGAAAGATGTAGAGGAGATGCAGGTGAGGCTGGGATAGTCAGTATCAGCAGGCTTTATCTCTCAATCAATCATACAAATGACCATCCATCTGTCTGTAAATCATGATTGTGCAATTGACCCTTGAACAACACAGGTTTGAACTGTAGGGGTCCATTCATACACAGATTTTAAAAAATAAATACTGTAAATGTATTTTCTCTTTCCTATGGTTTTCTTTGTAACTTTCCCCCCCTCTAGCTTACATATAACCTACAAAATATGTGTTAATTGACTGTTTATGTTATTGGTAAGGCTGTTTAAGTTATTGGTCAACAGGAGGCGCAGTAGTTAGTTTTGGGGGAATCAAAAGCTACTTATGAATGTTGATCCATTGTGTTGTTCAAAGGTCAATGGTACATAATCCTTCATAGGAGGATTTCAAATTAAAAAAAAAAAAAAAGGAAGGGGAACTGCTGTGATTCTAGTAAGGAAGGATGTTCAACATGGCTCATGAGTTGAATCCATGTGGGGCCCTGTGACTTTTTTTTTATTTTAGAACCTGGGGAACCACAAAGACCGAATTTAAAAAATTCAGTGACATCAATCACATTCACAATATTGTGCAATCATCACAACTATTTCCAAAAATTTTCAGGGATAATTTTTTTTTCCATTCGGACCAAGAAGGACTTTCCAGTTTGCTTGGGGTTTATTCTTATTTCTGCCAGTTACTACATGGGGCATATGCCGCATGTATATATGTGGTTTGTTAGAACAGGTAGAGTTGCAGTAATCCATCGTTAAGGGATTTAATATCACTTGGGGCCACAGGATATACTTCCGGTGCACTTATATTCCTATGGCAATAGTCTTGAACCCTCTTTTTTTTTTTTAATATGATAAAAGAACTGGGCGTCATTCCCAAATTTCTAACCTTACTTCAAGTCTCCTTCAGTGTCCAAACTAAAAGAGATAGTGATTAAAGGCTATGTTTAAAAAATAAGATTAAGCAACACATTGAATGTTTTACGCCAAAGTTAACTAGCCTAAAAGCAAAAATCTCTCTGCAGATGTTCTTTAAAAAGTATTAGATTTTACCCAGCTTGTGTGACTCAGTGGCTGAGTGTCAACCTGTGAATCAGGAGGTCACAGTTCAGTTCCAGGTGAGAGCACATACCCGGATTGCAGGCTTGATCCCCCATAGAGGGCTTGCAGGAGGCAGTGAATCAATATTCTCTCTCATTATTTATTTATTTTTAAATATATTTCATTGATTTTCTACAGAGAGGAAGAGAGAGGGATAGAGAATTAGAAACATTGATGAGAGAGAAACATCAATCAGCTGCCTCCTGCACGCCCCCCACTGGGGATGTGCCCGTAACCAAGGTACATGCCCTTGACTGGAATCAAACCTGGGACCTTTCAGTCCACAGGCTGACGCTCTATCCACTGAGCCAAACCGGTTTCGGCAATTTTCTGACATTATTGATATTTCTCTCCCTCCCTCCCTCTCTGAAATCAATAAAAATATATTTTAGAATGGATTAGATGTAATCCATGCATTACTATATATGCAAAGGACTTTTATTATACTTAAATTTTCACAGAAGAATAATTTTTAGTGTAGTTTTTAAATATATATATATGTGTGTGTGTGTGTGTGAATATATATATATATATATATATATATATATATATATATATATTGATTTCAGAGAGGAAGGGAGAGAGAAAGAGAGAAAGAAACATCAGTGATGAGAGAGAACCATTTGTGGGCTACCTCATGCAGGCCCCACACTGA
Source organism: Pipistrellus hanaki (assembly GCF_964339955.1). NCBI lineage: Eukaryota > Metazoa > Chordata > Mammalia > Chiroptera > Vespertilionidae > Pipistrellus > Pipistrellus hanaki. The sequence goes on along the minus strand of NC_140522.1, from coordinate 13,101,050 downwards.
GGATTGAACCCACAACCCAGGCATGTGACTTGACTGAGAATCGAACCTTGATCTCCTGGTTCATTGGTCAGCACTGAATCCACTGAGCCATGCCAGCTGGGCTAGGGTAGATTTTTTTTTTTTTTGCTTAAAAATTATTCAGTATATAAGGTATTTTATAGGTAGCCTACTACATTAAGATGCAGATATTTTTATCATGGGCCCAGACTTTGAAAATATTTAATGTCAGTAAACGTAAGTTAAGGATGACTTAGGTGTTAAAGTTGCCTGCCGGTTATTTACTAAAAATGTTTATGTGGGACTGTTTTCATTGGGGCATATAATGAGTGAGGATTTAGAGCTAGTATTTAATTTAATTTAACTTTATTATATTATTTTTTCAAAATAAGTCTCTCTAGTGCTTACCTAAATAGTGTTCTAAATTAGGTAGTTGAAATCACATAGAGGCTTTAATTTTGGTTTAGCTACTTTAGGAAAAAGAAAGACATTGGTTAGTGAGAAAGGGGGACAATTTTCATTTCTATCCTTCCCTGGAACAGAGAGCAAAAGAGGATGTGCTGCAAAAGGAAGTCCGAGTAAAAATACTGAAAAAAAACATCAAGTTAATAGCTAAAAAGGTGCCCTCTAGTGGCCAGGAATTGACTATGAAGCTGAAGGTTGAGCTGGAGAATTATCAACTTCTTTGCAAAAGAATTCGAGGAAAGTGCCGAGCACTTGAGGTATGCTATTTTTTTTTTCCTCAGTGATATCGATATGTTTCTGAGATTAAAACTTTGTAATGTACTGACCATTTCCATTTCTTGGGAAAAAAACTTGATTTTTTTTCCCCAAACACTGCATCATAAAGGAAAATAGTTCTTGGTTAATAGGTTAATAAAATGAAGCAGGGATAACAAAATATAGGGGATCAAGATCTGCCCTCAATTAAGGTTCATGGGAAAGTCATTTAACATCTTTCGACTTTACATTTTTCATATTTGAAATCAAGGTTTTTATATCACAGGTGATCTCTAGGCAGATTCTATAGATTCTAGAACAGTGTACTGTGAACATCTCTTTTGTTTTTCCTGGTTAGTGCACAGACAGAAATGAAGATTTTTAAAATGTTTTGTTTAGAGTGGCATCTACAGTTAGAATCACCTGAAAGGCAGTAGAGGAAGTAGAACTTGAATATGCTGGTAATTGACTGGGCGATGGGTTTAAGATGCAGATGATTCTATGAGTTTAGTTTTTTATTTAAAATAAAATTGAGTTGTTATTTGTTTCTATATTAGTGTGACTTTTATGTCATTAAAATAGTTTAGGAGCACTTCAATTTAAATTCAGCTCAACCTCAAATAAATGACCATGTTGAAGTATATCCTAAATGGTAAACAGCACAACTATATTTATACTGAACTCTTCCATTACTTGCTTGTTCTGAAACTATTTTGTGGTAAATATAATCATGGATAATTAAGACAAGTTAATAAGATAACTACAACTCAAAACCTCACTCTTTAATATTAATATATTATTTAATGTAAAATACAGGAGGTTACTTATTTGAGAAATTAAAATTCTATAAACAGAACATGTAGTGTTATGCATGCTTAACCTTAAGTCCTAGTGAATGATATTGGAATTGGACTTTACCACAGTTTTATACATGTTTTCTTCTCTGTCATAACCACCCTTGATTTTGCTCTTTTTTTCTTTTCCTTTTATTTCTAGCCAAAATAACAACTCATTATATATATTTTTAAATTAATTTTCTTTTTATTGATTTCAGAGCAGAAGGGAGAGAGAGAGAAACATCAGTGATGAGAATCATCAATTGCTGCCTCCTGTATGTCTCACACTGGGGACTGAGCCCACAATGCCCTTACCGGCAATGAAATGGTAACTTCCTGATTCATAGGTTGATGCTCAAACACTGAGCCATACCGCCTAGGTTACATAATGAATGGAGTCCCAAAATTATCCCAGTCTAACAAAGACCACATATATTGTGTCATTTCTTCAAGCTGTCTTTATTCCAGAGGTAACATCCTATCTAAGAAAAGAGTAATATACAAATTGACCCTCACACCAAGACAAGATGGCTGCCCTCATATGGTCAAAGATGGCTGCCCTCATGTGGATACAAGATGGCTGCCACATGTTGACCACTATAAGATAGCTTGCAGGGGAGGGCAGTTGTTGGCAGTTAAGGGTGACCAGGCCAGCAGAGGAGGGCAGTTGGGGGAGACCAGGCCAGCAAGGGAAGGCAGTTGGGGGAGGAACCCAGGCCTTCAGGGGAGAGCAGTTGGGAGGGGCTGGGCCTGCAGTGGAAGGCATTGGAGGGGTGTACCAGGCCTGCAATGGAGAACAGTTGGGAGGGAACCAAGCCTGCAAGAGAGGGCTGTTGGGGGTCCAGGCCAGCAGGGGAGGGCAGTGGGAGCCAGCAGTCCTGGATTATTGAGGGATGTCTGACCACCCATTTAGGCCCGATCCCACTAACAGGCTGTCGGACATCCCTCAAGGGGTTCCAGATGGGAGAGGGTGCAGGATGGGCTGAGGGACGCCCTCCACCTCCTGGACAAATTTTGTGCACCAGGCCTCTAGTTTTAAAATAAGGAATGAGGGTTTGGAATTGCTTTGAGAATTAATCTTATACTTACTTTGAAATTAGTTTGAGAGAAGAGAAGGAAAAATGCAAAAAAAAAAAAAAAAAAAAAAAAAGATAAAGGTAAAAGAGAAAAGATAAGGGCTTGATATTTTTAAGATGGTAAATGAAAAAGAATGAAAAAAGGGTTTAAACGTAAAAATGATTTTAAAATTATGTCAGCGATTACCAAGGAATATTGGGCAGAAATTGACCAAATTTCTAACTTAGAGTGAGAATGCCCTTCTTAGAGGAATCCAAATGTATCACCTTGATTATTTTTAGTCTCCTGAAAAAGATATGAAATCAGGAACTAGTTCAGACTTACAGATGAATAGAGGTAATACTATTAAAACATCTTTTCACTATAACTAATGTTAACTTTTTGCCATATTTTCTCAGATCCCATTTGAGTATTGGGTACATTAGTATTGTAGAATCCGATTTCTTCTTTTCCATCCCATGTCATTTCTCTCTTGAAGTAATCATCATCCAGAAGTTGGTGTATATTCTTCCCAACCATGTTTTTATATTGGTAATATATATACACCCACTTATGTCTCAGTTATCTATTTCTATATCACAATCTCCCCAAAACGTAGTGACTTTTAAAATATATTTTATTGATTTTTTACAGAGAGGAAGAGAGGGATAGAGAGTTAGAAACATCGATGAGAGAGAATCATCGATCAGCTGCCTCTTGCACACCCCCTACTGGGGATGTGCCCGCAACCAAGGTACATGTCCCTGACCGTAATCGAACCCAGGACCTTTCAGTACACAGGCCGACGCTCTATCCACTGAGCCAAACCACTTTCGGCCATAGTGACTTTTAAAACGTTTAAAGCTACTTATTATTTCTCATGGTTCTGTGTTTGAGGTGTCTCAGTGGGGTGGCTTCCTGCTCCATGCTGTCTATGACTAGCTCACTCAGGTGGCTGCATTCGACTGGGGGCTCAGCAGGGACATTCACATTGGCCTCTCTCCACAGGGCCTCCCAGTCTCACAGCTTCTCTACCACAAGGCAGCTGGCTTTTCAGAGGCAGAAAGCGGGAGCTCCCAGTCCTCTTCAAGGCTTGGCCTCCAATTTGACAGTGTCACATCTGTAACATTCTTTTGGTCTAAGCAAGTCACAAGGCCAACCCCCATTCCAGGGCAGGAGAAAAGAATTTCACCACTTAATGGGAGTAATGGCAAAAAACCATGGCCATCATTAATCCACCATAGTTCATCCTCTGGTCATACGTTAGTGACAGTCCTCTCACATGCAAAATGCACTTACACTGTCCCAGGGACTCCCTAAGGCTTATCCAATACAGCATCCAGTTCGAAACCCTGCCTGAAGCCTAAACAGATGTGACTCTCAGGACAGTTTCTTTAGGTGCAGGTGTGGCACCGTGCAATCTCGTGACTTGCCCATTAGAAAGATAAGTTTATCGCACCCCATACACACACATTCAAAGGTGAGCTAGGCATAGGCACTCCATTCAAAAAAGTGGAGGCAGTGGAAGGTACATGGCAGTCACTATTCATAGTGACTCTGAATTGTAATACGAGTCCTTCTGAAATCTGGCCAGGGCCCCTACACCCGGGGCGGGACTGGTGCTCTGTTAAGGACCAGTTCTGTTTCCTGGGAATGCTGCTCATTTTTCCTTCGCCATCAGAACATGGGCTCTGCTTGCTGTTGCAGCCAAGTAGATGTCTCTGCTCCTCTCCACCTGTAGAAATTTGGGGGACCAGACACACCTTTTCTCGTTCAGTCTCATTCAGGGGCTGGCACATGGCAACCTGAGGGTCAAATCTGGTTTGTGTCTCTTCCACAGTGGCCTGTGAGCTAACAATGGTGTGTATGGTTTTCATTTTTAAAGGGTTATTAACTACAAACCAAAACACACACAAAATAAACAGAAGAATCTGTGGCAGGGACCAGATGTGGCTTGTGAAACTTAAAATATTACCTGTCTGGCCTTTAATAGAAAAGGTTGCTGCCCCCTGACCCTGGCAACACAACTCATTCGCAGTGCAGGCTGGAACGTGCCTCCTCTCAGTCAGTGGACCTCAAAGAAAAGCAACCGGGGGGCTCCACGTGGAATTCTCTTTCCTACATTTATCCGTCAAATGGGCTCCTCTTCTGTGAGGAAGGGGCTGTGCCTCCCATAACTTTCTCCTAGGAAGTGGGGGGTATAATTTTATCCCCCTGAAACTCCTCACAGGAATTGGGAGGTAGCGATTGCCATTAATACAGTTAGTATAGCTCCATTTTGGGCAAAATATGGTTCTTTGCACATATAGACATGTTCCTATGAGTTTAGAAAACAGTTGGAAAGAGTATACAGCAAATTGGTACGTCCATTAACTAAGAGTTGGAATAGGATGGGCCCATAGAATTCCAGTTTTCTATATAATTGTTGAAAGGTGTTCCGATTATGAGTGCTTTTACCTTTCTAGTTTAAAAGCAAACTAATAAAATATTCCTTTTTTGTTACTAGTTAAGTAATTTATTTTTGACTTTTAACCAGATCTTTGGAATTTATTTTCCTGTAAATTGTGAGGCAGCTAGCTCGTCTTTGCCTCCCATCTTCCCTCGAATTGGTCCAGTGTGATTTACTAAAGAATGAGGTTTTATTCCATTTATTTGAAATTTCAATTCTATCAGTTTCTGGGTCTTCACCTATGCTCCTCTATCTAAATGCAGTGGCTGTTGAGTGGAGAGAATATGTAGCGTTGGAGATGCACTCATCTCTAAATAGCTGCTTGTCTAATGCCCCTTCCTCCTTGCCTATTCTAGGAAGTGTGGTCGTGCTGGCTGCAATTTCTGCATTATTTGGACCTTGAGACCAGCTGGTTGAACACCCTTGAGAAGAAGGTGAGAAGCCTGAAGACCCAGCCAGAGAAGGAAGATGCTATCCTCGAGGCCAAGAAGGTGGGCAACTGCGTTCTCCCTGCTATTTCTTGTTGCAGGGAAGCCAAATGAGTATTAAAATGAGGAATCTTCTGCCTTATGCCAGCAAAGCATTTAATCCCTCAGCAGCTTTCAGTGTTGCCTTCCATTGCTTGAAGTGTTTGTACCATCCTTTATGTTTAGATTAATGATTGACCCACTAACTCAGTCCCCGAGGTGGGTACTTGTTAATTAGTGTATTGTAGACGTCAGGAAAGCACCGCAGTGATTTTCCTGCCTCTTTTTACCAGTCCCTGGACGGAAGGAACTCTGCCTTAAGGCATTAGAAGGATTGTTCTCTTGTTTCTTCATAAAATTATTTTTGCTCCTAAGACACGGCAGTGACTGTGTTCACAGTGGCTCCTTCCATGTTATCTTCAGATGTGACAAGTTGGAGGACAGGGTAGGGAGGGAAGAGTGAGAAGTACGGGATCCTGTCCCAGGAACTTGTCTCAAGGCCCATTTGAATTCCTTGAGGCCAAGAAATGCATCTGATTTTTCTTTCACGATGACTTAATATTTGTTTCTTAAATGAAATAAATTATGAAGACAGTAGAGCTGCTTAAAAAAAAAGAGGAAGAGGCTAGGAAGAGGATAGATATGCTTTTGAAATTATAGGGACACATGGTAATTAAGTGGATGCCTGGATTGAAGGTCAGAAGTAAGTCAAAGGTGGTACCTGAATCCCGGGAGCTGGATGCTCTGCTGGAGAAAAGATGTCACTTCTCAGATAAAGGAGCAGAGTGAGAGGTGAAAAGCATGAAAACAATGAAAAGCTTAGTTTAAAAATGAATATTTTCTTAACATGAGAATTAAAACATGTGCATTCTAGAAATACGGAAAATGGAGAAAAGTATAAAACAAACTCTAAGGTAAGTACTTTTAGACATTTTGGCAAATTTCTTCCTTATTATTATTATTATTATTATTATTAATCCTCACCTGAGGATATTTTTTTTTTCATTGCTTTTCAGGGAAAATGGAAGGAGAGAGGGGGTTGAGGGAGAGAAAGAAAGAGCGAGAAAGAAACATCAGTGTGTGAGAGACACACTGATTAGTTGCCTGTTGCACAAGCCCCAAGCAGGGTGGGTGAGGAGTGAACCTGCAACCCAACTAGGTGCCCTGACCAGGAATTGAACCTCGGCTCTTAGGTTCCCAAACTGACCTGTAACCACTGAGAAGCACCTGACAGGGCTCTTCCTAATTATTGTTATTTTTAACGCACGCACTGGAAGGTAGTACGTTATAATAACTGGATCAAACACTTTGAAATCATGAGTCAAGTTGGAATCTTAGCTCTTCTTTTCACCGTATGTACCAGTATGTAGGCTATGTACTTAAGCTCTCTGAACTTCAGTTTTCCCATCTGTAATACTAAATATTATTTAACTCCAAGGTTACTTAGGTTTATGTACACATAAAGTGTGTATACAAAATAGCACCTAGCTTTCTGTATGTGTTACAGAAAACTGAGTACCTATTTTTCAAAATATAATCAACAGTTTGAAATAGTTTTGCTTTATAGTATTGTTTTCTGCTTTCAAACTTTGCATCACACCATGGACATTTTCCCATGTAATTAATAATTACTAAAATTATCTATGAAGTTGTATTGTCATATATCATCTTTTATGCTGAGTTCTCGATTCTATGTATTTTTAATACCATTATGGATATTTTTTAAAATTAATTATTCCTCGTCTTGTTTCTTGGGTAGAAAATGGAATTACTTGTTTAAAAAAATGGACACTTTTGGATCCTTGATACATTTTGCCTCAGTTAAGTGCATTATTTCCCCCTTCCTGACTTCAGTCTCTAGAATGCCTTTTGCAACATCCAGCCGATAATCGCACCGAGATCCAGGAACTTGGCCAGACTCTCATTGATGGTGGAGTAATGGATGAGTTGATAAGTAAGAAACTGGAGGCTTTCAACAGTCAATATGAAGAACTGCGTAGCCTGGTAAGAACTGGGACGTGCATGAGAGTAGATTAGTTGTTTGTGAGACGAAGCTGCCTTCAAGAACTTGTGCAAAGCGGAAAAGCTCGTAACCAACATGAACGGGGATGTTGCGGGCTTTGAAATACTACCTGAGGAAGAGTGAACCCAACTCTATGGAGGCAAAACTTGATGATTAAAAAGAAAAAATCTATCTTTGAGATGGTTTCTATTTATGAACTATCTCATTTCCTTTGAATTACATGATGTATGTAAGAATAATTCACATTGTCCTAAAAATACTAGGGAGGGCAGAATTTGACATAAGCTATTATAGGTGGTCTCAGAATCCTCCAAACAACATTTGAGACAGCCACAGCCATTTGCACACTATTTCACACCCCCTAGTTCTTAAATATAATTGTGAGATTTTAAAAATGGATGAAATAATAATGCTATGAGGTTGGCGAAAATGGGGGCAATTCAGAGAAGCTCAAATTGGTAAAACCATTGCTGTAAATGAGTGAAATTAAAGGCAGTTCAAGTAAATGCTCACTTCTTTTCTGACACTCCATTGCTCTGATTAATGACAGAAAGTCCAGGTAAGAATATCTTTTTAAAGGATGATTTTCCTTCCCCAGCTGCTGATTGGCCAGGAACCATTGTCACCTGAATCTCTGGTCACCACGGAAGAAGCCCTTGAGGCTGATGTGCCATACTCTGACGTGGAAAAATTAGAAACCAACATTGGATATATGCAAAAAGTTGTGGAAAAGCATTTGGAACCCTGCGATGATGATGAAAAGGTTGGTTCAAAGTTTTTCAAACTATGATGTTCTTAAGTTTATTCTCTGTTACCTATAGCTTTACATCAATATTGTTTACCCAAACATCTGCCAAACATGACTTTCTGATGTGCAAACATGATTTTCTGATGAGTGTCGATGTAATTGATTTAGTAATGCTTAAAAAATAGACATTGCACTTTCTGACTAAAACAGTGTTATCTGAATGCTAAACCAGCTAGTATTCTTTATGTTTTAACATCAAGTGTGAAATATTTTAAGAAAAACCTGACTTATTTTGTTGTGTATAATTTAGATGAACATATCTTGAGTCATATTTTGTAGGTTAGTTTTCCTCCTTGGGAACTGATGGCAAGTGACCCTATATGCATTTTCCTTTTGAGTCAATGTATTCTTCCTAAACATTCAGATGGATGAGGAGAGAGCCCAGGTTGAGGAAGTTCTCCGGAGAGGAGAACAAATGTTAAATCAACCTATGAAGGAGAACAAAAAACAAGAGATAAGGTTCCAGTTACTGCTTTTGAGAACAAGATATGACAGAACTAAGGTATTGTCATGAGGTTGCTATGAGGTTGGCGAAAATGGGGTAATTCAGAGAGAGCCAAGGTTGAGGAAGTTCTCTGGAGAGGAGAACAAATTTTAAATCAACCTATGGAGAAGAGCAAAAAACAACAGCTCTGGTTCCAGTTACTGCTTTTGAGAACACGATATGAGAGAACTAAGGTATTGTCATGATGTTGCTATGAGGTTGGCGAAAATGGGGTAATTCAGAGACGCTCAAATTGGTAAAACCATTGCTGTAAATGAGTGAAATTAAAGTGAGCTCAAGTAAATGCTCACTTCTTTTCTGACACTCCATTCCTCTGATTAATGACAGAAGGTCTAGTGAAGAATATCCTTTTAAAGGATGATTTTCTTTCCCCAGCTGCTGGTTGGCCAGGAACCATTGTCACCTGAATCTCTGGTCACTAAGGAAGAAACCCTTGAGGCTGACGTTCCTTACTCTGACTTGGAAAAATTCAAAAATGAACTTGACTATTGGCTAAAAGTTGTGGAAAAGCATTTTGAATCCTGCGATGATGATGAAAAGGTTGGTTCAGAGTTTTTCAAACTATGATGTTCTTAAGTTTATCCTCTGTTAATTATAGCTTTACATCAATATTGTTTACCCTAACATCTGCCAAACATGATTTTCTGATGTGCAAACATGATTTTCTGATGAGTGTCGATGTAATTGATTTAGTAATGCTTAAAAAATAGACCTTGCACTTTCTGACTAAAAACAGTGTTATCTGAATGCTAAACCAGCTAGCATTCTTTGTTTTAACATCAAGAGTGAAATATTTTAAGAAAAACCTGACTTATTTTGTTGTGTATAATTTAGATGAACATATCTTGAGTCATATTTTGTAGGTTAGTTTTCCTCCTTGGGAACTGATGGCAAGTGACCCTATATGCATTTTCCTTTTGAGTAAATGTATTCTTTCTAAACTTTCAGATGGATGAGGAGAGAGCCAAGGTTGAGGAAGTTCTCCGGAGAGGAGAGCAAATTTTAAATCAACCTATGGAGAAGAGCAAAAAACAACAGCTCTGGTTCCAGTTACTGCTGTTGAGAACAAGATATGAGAGAACTAAGGTATTGTCATGAGGTTGCTATGAGGTTGGCGAAAATGGGGTAATTCAGAGAAGAGCCAAGGTTGAGGAAGTTCTCTGGAGAGGAGAACAAATTTTAAATCAACCTATGGAGAAGAGCAAAAAACAACAGCTCTGGTTCCAGTTACTGCTTTTGAGAACAAGATATGAGAGAACTAAGGTATTGTCATGATGTTGCTATGAGGTTGGCGAAAATGGGGTAATTCAGAGACGCTCAAATTGGTAAAACCATTGCTGTAAATGAGTGAAATTAAAGTGAGCTCAAGTAAATGCTCACTTCTTTTCTGACACTCCATTCCTCTGATTAATGACAGAAGGTCTAGTGAAGAATATCCTTTTAAAGGATGATTTTCCTTCCCCAGCTGCTGATTGGCCAGGAACCATTGTCACCTGAATCTCTGGTCACTACAGAAGAAACCCTTGAGGCTGATGTTCCTTACTCTGACTTGGAAATATTCAAAAATGAACTTGACTATTGGCTAAAAGTTGTGGAAAAGCATTTTGAATCCTGCGATGATGATGAAAAGGTTGGTTCAGAGTTTTTCAAACTATGATGTTCTTAAGTTTATTCTCTGTTAGTTATAGCTTTACATCAATATTGTTTACCCAAACATCTGCCAGACATGATTTTCTGATGTGCAAACATGATTTTCTGATGAGTGTCGATGTAATTGATTTAGTAATGCTTAAAAAATAGACATTGCACTTTCTGACTAAAAACAGTGTTATCTGAATGCTAAACCAGCTAGCATTCTTTATGTTTTAACATCAAGAGTGAAATATTTTAAGAAAAACCTGACTTATTTTGTTGTGTATAATTTAGATGAACATATCTTGAGTCATATTTTGTAGGTTAGTTTTCCTCCTTGGGAACTGATGGCAAGTGACCCTATATGCATTTTCCTTTTGAGTAAATGTATTCTTTCTAAACTTTCAGATGGATGAGGAGAGAGCCAAGGTTGAGGAAGTTCTCCGGAGAGGAGAGCAAATTTTAAATCAACCTATGGAGAAGAGCAAAAAACAACAGCTCTGGTTCCAGTTACTTCTGTTGAGAACAAGATATGAGAGAACTAAGGTATTGTCATGAGGTTGCTATGAGGTTGGCGAAAATGGGGTAATTCGGAGACTCTCAAATTGGTAAAACCATTGCTGTAAATGAGTGAAATTAAAGTGAGTTCAAGTAAATGCTCACTTCTTTTCTGACACTCCATTCCTCTGATTAATGACAGAAGGTCTAGTGAAGAATATCCTTTTAAAGGATGATTTTCCTTCCCCAGCTGCTGGTTGGCCAGGAACCATTGTCACCTGAATCTCTGGTCACTACAGAAGAAACCCTTGAGGCTGATGTTCCTTACTCTGACTTGGAAAAATTCGAAAATGAACTTGACTATTGGCTAAAAGTTGTGGAAAAGCATTTTGAATCCTGCGATGATGATGAAAAGGTTGGTTCAGAGTTTTTCAAACTATGATGTTCTTAAGTTTATTCTCTGTTAATTATAGCTTTACATCAATATTGTTTACCCAAACATCTGCCAGACATTATTTTCTGATGTGCAAACATGGTTTTCTGATGAGTTTCGATGTAATTGATTTAGTAATGCTTAAAAAATAGACATTGCACATTCTGACTAAAACAGTGTTATCTGAATGCTAAACCAGCTAGCATTCTTTATGTTTTAACATCAAGAGTGAAATATTTTAAGAAAAACCTGACTTATTTTGTTGTGTATAATTTAGATGAACATATCTTGAGTCATATTTTGTAGGTTAGTTTTCCTCCTTGGGAACTGATGGCAAGTGACCCTATATGCATTTTCCTTTTGAGTAAATGTATTCTTTCTAAACTTTCAGATGGATGAGGAGAGAGCCAAGGTTGAGGAAGTTCTCCGGAGAGGAGAACAAATTTTAAATCAACCTATGGAGAAGAGCAAAAAACAACAGCTCTGGTTCCAGTTACTGCTTTTGAGAACAAGATATGAGAGAACTAAGGTATTGTCATGATGTTGCTATGAGGTTGGCGAAAATGGGGTAATTCAGAGACGCTCAAATTGGTAAAACCATTGCTGTAAATGAGTGAAATTAAAGTGAGCTCAAGTAAATGCTCACTTCTTTTCTGACACTCCATTCCTCTGATTAATGACAGAAGGTCTAGTGAAGAATATCCTTTTAAAGGATGATTTTCCTTCCCCAGCTGCTGATTGGCCAGGAACCATTGTCACCTGAATCTCTGGTCACTACAGAAGAAACCCTTGAGGCTGATGTTCCTTACTCTGACTTGGAAATATTCAAAAATGAACTTGACTATTGGCTAAAAGTTGTGGAAAAGCATTTTGAATCCTGCGATGATGATGAAAAGGTTGGTTCAGAGTTTTTCAAACTATGATGTTCTTAAGTTTATTCTCTGTTAGTTATAGCTTTACATCAATATTGTTTACCCAAACATCTGCCAGACATGATTTTCTGATGTGCAAACATGATTTTCTGATGAGTGTCGATGTAATTGATTTAGTAATGCTTAAAAAATAGACATTGCACTTTCTGACTAAAAACAGTGTTATCTGAATGCTAAACCAGCTAGCATTCTTTATGTTTTAACATCAAGAGTGAAATATTTTAAGAAAAACCTGACTTATTTTGTTGTGTATAATTTAGATGAACATATCTTGAGTCATATTTTGTAGGTTAGTTTTCCTCCTTGGGAACTGATGGCAAGTGACCCTATATGCATTTTCCTTTTGAGTAAATGTATTCTTTCTAAACTTTCAGATGGATGAGGAGAGAGCCAAGGTTGAGGAAGTTCTCCGGAGAGGAGAGCAAATTTTAAATCAACCTATGGAGAAGAGCAAAAAACAACAGCTCTGGTTCCAGTTACTTCTGTTGAGAACAAGATATGAGAGAACTAAGGTATTGTCATGAGGTTGCTATGAGGTTGGCGAAAATGGGGTAATTCGGAGACTCTCAAATTGGTAAAACCATTGCTGTAAATGAGTGAAATTAAAGTGAGTTCAAGTAAATGCTCACTTCTTTTCTGACACTCCATTCCTCTGATTAATGACAGAAGGTCTAGTGAAGAATATCCTTTTAAAGGATGATTTTCCTTCCCCAGCTGCTGGTTGGCCAGGAACCATTGTCACCTGAATCTCTGGTCACTACAGAAGAAACCCTTGAGGCTGATGTTCCTTACTCTGACTTGGAAAAATTCGAAAATGAACTTGACTATTGGCTAAAAGTTGTGGAAAAGCATTTTGAATCCTGCGATGATGATGAAAAGGTTGGTTCAGAGTTTTTCAAACTATGATGTTCTTAAGTTTATTCTCTGTTAATTATAGCTTTACATCAATATTGTTTACCCAAACATCTGCCAGACATTACTTTCTGATGTGCAAACATGGTTTTCTGATGAGTTTCGATGTAATTGATTTAGTAATGCTTAAAAAATAGACATTGCACATTCTGACTAAAACAGTGTTATCTGAATGCTAAACCAGCTAGCATTCTTTATGTTTTAACATCAAGAGTGAAATATTTTAAGAAAAACCTGACTTATTTTGTTGTGTATAATTTAGATGAACATATCTTGAGTCATATTTTGTAGGTTAGTTTTCCTCCTTGGGAACTGATGGCAAGTGACCCTATATGCATTTTCCTTTTGAGTAAATGTATTCTTTCTAAACTTTCAGATGGATGAGGAGAGAGCCAAGGTTGAGGAAGTTCTCCGGAGAGGAGAACAAATTTTAAATCAACCTATGGAGAAGAGCAAAAAACAACAGCTCTGGTTCCAGTTACTGATTTTGAGAACAAGATATGACAAAGCTAAGGTATTGTGATGTGGAGTGTCTGTGCCACTAAATAACTCAGCCATTGTCATTAGATGTTTGATATTACACTCTAAACACACCATTTGGAATATTGTATCCTCCATTTTGGTGTGCATCGCTGAACATTTTTTTAGTTTTAGGTGGGACAAGAGTCAAAGAAAATAGGGAGCATAAAATCTTGTTATTGGGCATCTCTGTTGGATTTCTGATAATGTACTAAATCTTAAGAGAAACCTTCCTTTTTTTTGAGTAGATTCCTACTTTGGATCTTCAGTATATATGGAGTTGCCTGACAATGTCAAAAAAAATGTTTAGTTTACAAATAACCAAATTTGGGAAGTTGATATACTATGATTTATATTCTAGAAAAGCTTCACTACCAGCTCCCTTTTCAATGGCCATAAATCCAGCCACATTATAAATGAGCTGCTGTTCCCCCAAGTTCTGGTATTGTAACACATAAATGCAGAACTCTAGAGTAAACATCTTGTTATTAACTAGATGATTTTAGTCTTGAATTTCGGGTTCATTTAGGAATTATAACCATTTTCAGAGTCACTAACTCAATGAACATGATATTTGTGATCATTTTACTATACTTTTGAACTTACAGAGGAATATCATTTTTCAGAAGCTCAATGTAGAGACACAGTGAAACTATGAAAGAAGCTACCTTAATTCATGAGTAGATGAACTGTGGTTATTTGCAAATAGTAGCCAGCATTTATTAAATTGTAGCAATCTACAAGTAAAAGAATTCAACTCCTTAAGGACAAGTGTGTGGCCCATCACCTTAGTTATTTTGAAAGTTCTGATTAGAGGACACAGAAAATAGAATTATTAGGGCAGATAAGTAGTCCACTCAGTTTAGCTTAGTTTCCTCTGAAGTTTGGGTCTTAGGACCTTTTATTGTCTTACGTAGGATATTCATCTTCTATAATATTGTTCTCCAGCTTTAAGATTGTATATTGGATTACCTGTATGCTATTTTAATCAAAAATACATTTACATTTCTTGTTATGTTATCAATTCTTATTTAACTTAGTTACATTTTTAACAGTGAGGCCCTGAGGTCTTAAATGTAATTGTGAGATTTAAAACTGGGTGAAATAATAATAATATTAAAATGTTTCATTTCATATGGAAGGTTTTGATTTGCAGCATGTTCTCCTGTCCTCAGCAACTCAGGAAGGAACCTGTTATGCTTTCCTGTTTGCTAAATGAGTTTCAGTGGCATTGGTCATAAAGTGAAACATTTCTGTTTAAGAGCAGGCTGCAGACGAAAATTAGAATAGAGATTGTTAAGGGTTTGCATAGCAAAGCAGGGCAAAAATATAAAAATTCAAAACATAGTTTTAAAAAATTTGATTCCAAGTATTGTACTTTTCCACAAAATAATCTTGTGTTTTTTTCAGTTAATTGTGGGGATATTTTAAGAGATATACATTGTTATTGTTAATGATTTTACAGGCAATTCCTATTCAACTAGCTTCTGGAATTAAAGCATCACTTCCCCCTGCAGATTATTTGGTTGAGATTAACAAGTTTTTACTTTCTATGGATGATGCTGGATAGCTGATCTGGAAAGATCAATTAGTTATTAACTTTGTAAAGGGGGTTTCAGGGAGACAGATGATGACTTAGATTTGGACATGTCTGAATATCTAATTGCCATGCTGAAAGTATATTTTTGAGAGTCCTTGGCATCTTTAAACTCTGTGTGGTATATGTAACCATTAGAAACCAGGACCCAGGGAGAGAAGCCTGAGTCAATGGTAGAAACCAAAACTCCTACCCTTTAGAATGTTAGCATTTGATGGATGGGCAGATGAGAATGAGCTGGTAAAGGACACTTAGAAGGTCAGAGACATGTGGGAGGAAAGTCAGGAATACAGACTGTTCAGAGTTCAAGGGAGGGTGTGTGACAGCAATAAAAGTTACAGAGGGCCAGGTCAGCTAAGGAATGGATGGCCTTCTTATTTTTTTTTTTTAATTGATTTCAGAGGTGATGGGAGAGGGAGGGAGAGAGAAGCATCAGTAATGAGAGAGAACCATTGATTGGATGACTGACTCCTGCATACCCCCTGAGACCAGGAAATGTGCCCTGGCTGGGAAAGGAACCATGATCTGGTTCATAGGATGATGCTCAATCACTGAGCCACACGGTTGGGCTGGATGGAATTTTGATAGTAATGTTGGTGGAGTAGGGGCTTAAGCAAGACTGCGGTGGATAGCAAAGCTGTCATGTAGGGTAACACTTTCTCTTTGGGAAACAAGATCACCTTTATTTATATGGTACTCTTCTCTTTCCACTTGGCCGGATGCTATAGGTATGCAGAGATGTGCCCACTGCACTGAAGGAACGCGGCCAGGAGCCCTGCTCTGTTTCTCAGACAAGAACTGCTGGTAAGATACAGTTTATTCCTTAACCATTTTTTATAAATATAGCAAGACATTATAACTATGACCATCATATATGAATTAGAGAAAACTTTAAACTGAAAAACACAACACAGTTGTGATCTGTTACTCTATTTTCAATTACTTGAAAGGAATGTCTTCTTTAAACCCAACACATACTTGCCTGCAAGGCACTCATGAGAGATAAGCTTTTTGCCTTTCTTGGAAAAACAGCGGGACCTGGTCCCCAAGAGAGCCTGGGAAGGGAAGGGAGGAGGCAAGGTGGGAAACTGAGGACATGCGCTTTTTCAGAAAGTCAGGTATAACCATTACCCAACATGCCCTGGGAGGGGTGTAACTGCATGCAGATCATGACTGAGAACAAAGGATTAGGTATCCCGGAACCAGGTGGGAGATGGGGTTTTAGAAGAGTTCTCCATCCCAGGGAAGCTATTTACTGATAGATGCCAATGATCACTTCTGTGTGGAGGGAAAAGTTTTCTCACTATTTCCTTCTCTCCTTGTCCCCATCAGAGTACGGGTTATGGCACCATAGCTATAACACCGTACCTTGCAAGCTCTCTGAAACACCGTGCCCTGCTCTCTCTGTTGACTCTTACTGGCCCTTTAATTTTGGAATTGGAAATTTCAGTAGATGATTTTGTCAAGATATATGCAAACCTGTTGGGGCTTTTAATTTAAATTGTGCTGAATTTATGGATTGACGCCTTATCTAATATACTGTATGTTAAAGTGGGCTCCAGATGGCTCTAATAATTCAGCTACCTTGTGTAAAACTAAAGACAAACAATCAACCTTCCATCATTAAAACAGAAGACAAGCACAAACAACTGAGAGAGAATAATATATATCCAAGTTTTGAAGAACACAAGAATCTCTAACTGAAAGTTCTGGAAAAACAATCTCCCAGGACAGATTTATGGATCTGATCACCCAAATTTGATAACATCTATATGTTAAAAACAAAACACACATTAAAAATCCTAAAGTAGAAACAGTGTTTTCACCAATATGGCAAGATTCACCGTTCCTATAAAAAAATGAGTTCTTGCAAATAGAAAAGGAAGCAGATAAAGACCACAGTTATAAATTATACTATATTTGGTATACAAACAAAAAAAGTTTGCTCTCACTGATAATAAAAAACAAGTAAATGAGCACAGTGGTGAGCACTGTGTGTTCATCCATTGAGACAGAGTATCATTGGTGTATATCCTGGATGCGGAGTCTACATGTTGTTGTTGCAAATCTAAGTTTTTAACTTTTAAGGAAAATTAGCACTGCTATTTTATTTTGCTAATAAATATTAAATACATTACTTTTATTTTCATGTTTTCTGATCTAGTCATTCTGCTTTATCAAATTGATACCAAAGTGTTCATCAGAAATAAGTTAAGTACTCTATACAAATGGAAGGAGCCAACTAAGTATCTAGCTATAGGGAAAGAGTTAAGTAACAGGTAGTGAATATATATACATATTAGAGGTCTGGTGCATGAAATTTGTGCGTGGTGGGAGAGTGTCCCTCAGCCCTGCCTGAACCCTTTCCAATCCGGGACCCCTCAGGGGATGTCCCTGTGGGATTGGACCTAAACCCGCGGTCAGACAGTTCTCTCACAATCCGGGACTGCTGGCTCGTAACCGCTCACCTGCCTGCCTGCTTGATCACCCCTAACTGCCTCTGCCTGCCTGCCTGATTGCCCCAACCACTCTCTCTTCCCTGACAGCCTGATTGCCCATAACCACTCTCCCTTCCCTGCCAGCCTGATTGACCCTAAGCACCTCTGCCTCAGTACAGCCACCTTGGCTTTGTCCAGAAGGATGTCTAGAAGACGCCCAGTCTAATTAGTATATTACCCATTTATTAGTATAGATATTCTTACTTAGGTATTCACAATGATGTGGATGAAGAATTGGTAATGTTCATATTATAAAGTTAAGTGCTTTACAAGCTCTCTAGAAAACAGAAAACTATGAATAATTTGGCTTCATAATTAAGGCAAACCGCTTGACAAAATAAAATAGCAGAGCTAATTTTCTCACAGTTGGTGTATTTCTTACTATATCTTCTTTTGGTGTCAGTGTTAGTTACTTTTGAGTTATTGCTGCCCTAGAATATTGTATAACTGGGTGTTTAATTGGCTTTACAGCTACCAAAGATACTGTTGGAAATACCATTGCCACTTCCATATGAAGAAATAAAAAACTCTCACCATTTTTTAACCTAATCTAAATTTTATATAAGCACACAGATGCATGTTAACATTGCCCCACTACAGTCAGAATATCCTGTTGACTGTGTACTTTGCTACATTTTTTATTTCAGCTCACCCTGCTCCCCTAAAGGTGGTGCTAGCATCCTCTGCTTCAGAGCCTCCTGCTCAGGCTCCTCCTACTTCGGAAATTTCAGTACCTGATGATCTGGATAAAATGACAACAGAACTAGCTGACTGGCTGATATTGATCAACCAGATGCTGGAGTCCAACATTGTCACTGTCGGGGATGTGGGAGAGATCAATAAGACGATTTCCAGAATGAAAGTAGGTTCACAGGGTAGAGGTTTGTCATGGCAACACCTCCGCACACGGGTAGACATGATCTGTCTGGCTCCCTTTTGTTTGTCCTGAACTCTGGGAGATTGAGCTTTAAGAACTTCTTTATCTGCCAAACAGCCATCCCAGACTAGCTGGTAAGAGTCCAGATTTTCTTGCATTTGTGCTGTTTTGGTAAGATCACCTTTACCACGTGAGTTGTAGACTCAGTGTATATTTTCACATCTGAAACTGAGATTGTAAATCTAGTCCCATCAGTACAATGTAAACTAGTGTTACAGTTAATGCCTAGTATGATGTATGATAATTTCCTCAAGTGCCTTTTCAACTTCTGCTTTATAATGAGATAATTTGTTTAATTGCTGACATTAGAAGTGAGAATGCCTGACCATCATTATATATATATATATATATATATATATATATATATATATATATATATTATGCCATGTTAATTTGGCATAATATATATATATATTATGCCATGTTAATGTTATATATATATAACATTTTATATATATATATATATATATATATATATATATATATATTATGCCATGTTAATTTGTAAGGTTTTATTTTTCCATATTCAATGTGTGCTGCCTTCTGGGCTTGTGTGCTGTATAGAGAATGGAGATAAGGCACAGAATATACTAAATACAAATTGACAAATTTGGAATGAATCATTAAGTAATGACAGTGATTGCTAACTGTTATTAAGTGCTTAATGTGTGTTGGGCACTTTTGTAAGTAATCTACATGTTTACTTCCTTAACTACCTTTTGAGATAGTTCCCACATGTATCCCAGATTACATATATGCCCGGCTATGATGGAGGCACTTAATGTGTGCAAGTAGATGGTCTCTGCACAGAACAGAGTGTAATAACAGGCATAGGCAGGTGCATATGACGGGATAGGGGAGCCTGGGTGAAGGAGAGAGTTACTGCCACAGCGATGGAAGGCAGACAATGTAGGATTTTCACATGTAGGAACAAGTAAATGGCATCGCTGGTCTGGGGAGCAGAGAGAATAAAGACATGAGGTGGGGGAGCATGGAGGGTGAGGGATATGGGGATCATCATTTGTGCGGCAAAGAAATGCAGTAGGAAGTGAGATAGCAAGGGCGGCTTGAGTTCACGCTGATGGAGCTTGCAGGCCACGCGGAGCCCTTTGGACTTTTCATCTGCAAGCCATGGGCACGTGTTTTTACTCCTTTTCTTTTTTACATTGTGGCTGGAGACTGATGATAACAATGATCTCTCAAGCAGGAACAATGGGAATAGTGCAAGAGATGCTTAATACAAAGAAAACAGCCTTTCTGGGCTGCTAAGACCATGCTGTCACAATTAGCAGAGATTCGGAATAGTAGACGTGAAATGTAGATAAGGGTTTGATTGATTCAGTTTCGAGTGTGTTGTGTTGAGAGGTTCTTAGGCCATTTAGAAAGAAATGATCAGCATTCATTGCAATGTCTCTCTGGGCCCCGGATTGGAAGTTGTGAATAATCCATTTAGAAATAACATTTGACACTGCAGGAGTAATTGGAGTCTGCGAAATTAGTGAATTCCGAAAGAGGAAGCGCTGGGAGAGAATCTTTGCCATGCCATTTGCACCTATTGGAAATAGTCTTTAGGGCTATTAGTTCCATAGTTGAAACACACCATTTCCTGACATTAACTTTTCTCCCATCGTTATCAAGAGATACGTGTATAGCAACAGTTTTCCGTGTCTAAAATTATTTAATTTACAATTATTCAATTAGCATTTTTCTAATACTTCACTGCCATCCCTGAAGGTGACAGTGGTTTGTGTTCATACCCAATGCAGGCCTGATAGGCATCCCTGCTAATCTTTTCAGAGAAGTTCTTAGTTTCTGAAGGGACTTCTTCATTTAATCTCCTCAGAACTGATACAGCTTAGCTGTCAGTATCTTACCATTTCTTCTTTTGAAAACAAAAACACAGACAGGTGAAGTAATCTAGATGGTAAGTGGTAGAGCTGAGATTTGAACCTAGGACTGACTGTGCCACAATCGCAGATGCCTCACTGTCCTGTTCAGGAGACAGACAACTTTGATGTCAGTCCACCGGTTTTACTCCTTAGTGTTCTTGGCGAGCAGCCTATTAACAGATCTTAAAAATCATTTCTACTTAAACAGATCACAAAGGCGGACATGGAACAGCGCCATCCTCACCTTGACCATGCTTTTACACTGGCTCAGAATTTGAAAAATAAAGCTTCCAGTTCAGATGTGAGAACAGCAATCACAGAAAAATGTAAGTCCAAAAATTATATGTCATCATCTACTTTCACTTACACACATATACACCTTTTCAAAGATTATTCCACCAGAAATTAATATTATTTAATACTCTTTATCTATGAATAAATACAGTTTTCACTTGGTTTTTTAAATCTTTTGTGTACAGTCAGAATTCCCTTTTGAACTCATCAAAGTATTAATATTATTACATTTAAATAGTTACTGATTCATTGGATTATTTGCTCTTAAGGTAAGAAAAGAAAAATTAGAGAAACCCACAGGAATGCAAACCCATTCTTTCATTGTAATTCATTCACTAAAACGAAATCTTAGCATGTCGTTTAACTCATCTTCTCAAAATTCAGTCCAAAGATATTTATTGAGCAACTACCCTGTACCTCTGTAGCTGGCAGTAATCTGGGAACACCTTAGCTAAAGACAAAATAAAGCAAAATAAATAATAAGCAAACAAAGCAATCACAGCCACGATTTTTTGCTTCGAGTTTAATATCTGGCTTAAAAGCACCTGTATGTCATATCAAACAAAGTCCAAATTCTCAAGAATGGGAAGGAAAAAACAATCTAATAATAAAAGGAGGGAGAAAGAAGTAAAATGGCGAATTCAGGAAAAATAACCCTATTTTGTGAGACACTAAAAGTGTTCTGCTAACTCCTGTGTTATAATAAACCTTGTTATCACATTTATTTTGAAATCAAAACATACTTTAGGGACTTTTAAGGGCGGTCACTGTCTGCTTTTATCACCCTCTCTTCCATTTCAGCTCTCAGCCTCATCTGTATTGCTCCGTACTGTATATGTCCTTTAAAACTTCCGGACAGTTCTCAGTTCTCATTCTCCTTACCTTTATTCGCATATTTTTTTTCCCCTCACCCTTTTCTCCCCAGGTGAAATTCCCCTCAGCTAATAAAATGTCACCCACTCAATAAAGTCTTTCCCATTCTGTTCTGGTCCCTCATGTTTTCTATCTTTAGTCCCTGCCATGATCTTTGCTCCCAGAACTTCATTGTGAATCTCACAGTCACTGAAATTTCCTCCACAGATTTCGAATAGTCCCCTTTCTAGGGCCTCCCACCATGCTTCATGCAAGCTGTGGACTTAATCTGTGGCAGAATATAAACTGGAATGTATTTTATTACCTTGTTTACTATTTCTCAAGTGGAGAAATTTGACTGTTTCTCCTATAAAAAAGGTGCTTGGGTTTCAAAATAAATGTGTGGCAGCAAGGTTGTTGCAAGAGATGTATGTTCCCTGCCCCCATTTTCCCGACCACCTTTGTATTTGTCCAGTTTCTTTCCTTCTCCCAAATATCTTCCCATTCCAATTTACCTCTCTCTTTGTTTTCTCTCCATTTTCTTATATAGAGACTGCACAGTCTTTGTCACGATTTATTATATGAAAAACCATCCTCAGCTTCTACTATCAATAGTAGTAGAAGTTTTTTGCTCTTTTTGCTCTTAATCACAAATAGTAGGATAATATGCTTCTTTTTATGATACACCAGTGATACTTGCAGACACTTGATGTTTTTAGTTTTATTTATTCAATTTTCAGGGTTCTAGTTGAATTGGTCATAGACAAGTAGAACATTATGATAGATTTTTCTTCTCAAGATACAATCTTAAGCAATTTATTTAAGCTTTTATTCAGACAGTATAAAACCAATCATCTCATTGACACAATTTTTTTTTTAGAATTAGCCGAAACCAGTTTGGCTCAGTGGTAGAGCATCGGTCTGCCGACTGAAAGGTCCTGGGTTCGATTCCAGTCAAGGGCATGTACATTGGTTGTGGGCACATCCCCGGTGAGGGGTGTGCAGGAGGCAGCTAGTCGATATTTCTCTCTCATCGACGTTTCTAGCTCTCTATCTCTCTCCCTTCCTCTCTGTAGAATTAATATATGTAAGTATAATTTTCAGGTTTCTGAACAATATTGGAGTGATAACTTTAATGTTTTATGATAGCCTGTATTGTCCCAAGAATTTTACCAGAAGAAATGTTATATTGTAATTAAGTTCTTCTTGGCCTGCTACATACCTATAGCCCTTCAATTTTCCATCACATTCACAATATCTTCTAGAAGTTTGTTTTTAACTTTCTACCTGTTATTCCATGGGTTGTTGAAGATATTGAAAGCTATTGCTTATGGGTACTTCAGTTCAAGATCATGAACTGCCCTTGAACTTATTAATTAGAAGTTTATTTCCTTAGATCTTTCTTTCTTAATTTCATCTTAAAAATGAGAAGAGGAAAGAAGGGAGGTGAGGAGAGAAAGAGACTGTGGGTGTTTTTTATTATTATTATTATTATTATTATTATCATAATGAAGGGCTGCTGGGTACATAAAACTTGAATTTACTTTTATTTTTAGTGTCTCTTGAACATAGAAAAATATTTCCTTTTAGAGGGATTTTATGCTATAGTAAGACAAAGGTGAAAGTATTCTTAAGGAGTTTTCTTTTCAAATCAAGACTACCTTAGAGCATCTCCTTTGAGGATGACAAGTGATTCTGTCTGCGTCTGTCATACACACACACACACACACACACACACACACACACACACACATATATATATACATGTATGTATGTATGTATGTATGTATATATGTATATGTATATGTATATATATTATTATTGATTTTTTTCAGAGAGGAAGAGAGAGAGGGATAGAGAGTTATAAACATCAATGAGAGAGAAATATAGATCACTGCTTCTTGCACCCCCCGCCCCTACTGGGGATGCGCCCGCAACCAAGGTACATGCCGTTGACTGGAATTGAACCCGGAACCTTTCAATCTGCAGATCGATGCTCTATCTACTGAGCCAACCCGGTTTTGGCTGTCTGTGTCTGCTTAAAGTACTATTAATACCTTTCTTAAACCAGGTCTTATAAATATAAAATAAAATAGAAAATTATTTTTCTTAGAACTTTTTGCTTTACCAGTTCACAGTAGTAGATATTTTTTATTGGTAGGCATTTTAGTGCATTTAGAATATATATTAACCAAAGAACTTGCATGACTTGTATGCATATATGCATAACCCATGGCCACAGGCAATAGTGTGGTGAAGGCCTGGGATGGGGCAGAAGCCTGGTGGAATGGGGTAATAGCGGGGGAAATGGGAGACATCTTTAATACGCTCAACAATAAAGATAAATTAAAATATAAAAAACTGCTCATATCAAAAAAGAAAATAAACAAAAGAGGCCAGCAGAGATTGCCCTAGCGGGAAGGAAACAAAAGCTCTGGCTGTGCTGAGCCCCAGTTCCGAAAGCTCTGAACCCCAGTTCTAGGGCAGTCCCAGGGGACCCAACCTCAAACAGAGGGAGACGAGGCTATGAGGAGCAATCCCAGGGGAGCGGCGAAAGGCAGAGTCGCCGGTGTCGTGCACATTGCGCGCAGAGGATGGTTTGTTGAATCTGATGCTAGACTGCCCTAGCGGGAATGTGACAAAAGCTCCAGTCTGGGAAGAACGCGATGAGGAACGGGAGCTGCTGCCGGGCACCAGCAAGCTGGGCACCAGCAAGGAGCCAAGAGACAGGGCCCCTGGGGGGGAGGTGCCACTGGGCCCTCAACCGCTGATCACGGGCCATGGAGCTGAGGCCGGGAGCTGCTTCCTGGGCAGCGCCGACCCCAGCAGCAGGCCAAAGCCGCACAGGAGGCCGCGGAGAACAAAGGGGCGCAGCAGGCCAGACTGCTGACCTTCCAGGACGAGGAGGAAGAAACCAAAGAAGTTTTCAATGTGAATAAATCTAGTTATAGCAAAAGATAGTAAAGTTACTTAAGAAAGAATACGAAGAAGATCTTGAAAAATCGAAGATTAAGACAGAAATCAACTCAGCAGCCAACATTGCAACATAAATGCATTTTTTTAAAAGATGACAATGTGGAGCAGCTGCGGGCAGGCCCAGAGTGGCCATGCCAAGGGCAGTGGCAGCCGGACCCGGAGCAGCAGAAGCCAGGCCCCAGAGCAGCAGCAGCCAGAACCAGAGCAGCAGCAGCCAGGCCCGGAGCAGCCAGGCCTGGGGCAGTGCAGACAGGACTGGGGTGGACCCGACCAAGCCCAGGGCAGCCAGGACCAGAGCAGCCAGACCTGCAGCAGCTGGGCCCAGAGAAGCAGCAGACAAGCCCGAACCACCAGGCCTGGCGCAGCCAGGCCCAGAGCAGCCGGGCACAGAGCAGCCGGGCCCAGAGCAGCCGGATCAGGAGCAGCCAGGCCATTAGCAGCAGCAGCCAAGCCCGGAGCAGCCAGGCTGGGAGCGGCCATGACCGTAGCGGCCAGGCCCGGAGCAGCTGGGCCCAGAGCAGCCAGGCCGGGAGCAGCCAGGCCTAGAGCGGCAACAGCTGGGCCGGGAGCAGCCGGCCCCGGAGCAGAAGCTGCCAGGACTACAGCAGCCAGGCCGGGAGTGGCCAGGCCAGGAGCAGTCGGGTCGGAGCAGCCGGGCAGGGAACAGACATGTCGGGAGCAGCCAGGCCCGGAGCAGCAGCATCCAGGCCTGGAGAGGCAGCAGCCAGACCTGGAGCAGCTGGTTGTGGAGCGGACAAGAGCAACAAAGGCCAGGCCCAAAGCAGCTGGGCCCGGAACAGCTCTCTCCTCGCCTGCCGGTGCCCCAGGGCTGCTTCTCAGACATGGCTGGAAAATTTGGGGGAACTTCAGGGTCTGCTGTATCAAGTGATGAAGGCTTAGATTTGGATGTGTTGAGTTATTATAGAACTGGGTTGTTGATCTGTGAGTGCCTTCTGTGGGGTCTGGATGAGGTTGGTTGATCTATTTGGAAGTCTCTTTTGCGTGAAGTGTATCCTTGGACATGAAAAATTTAAAGTTCTGAAAGTTTAAGGTCCTTTGCTAAAAAGAGGTTTTAAAGCTAACACCTTCATTTCAATGGAGAAAGGGGAGGACAAGCCCTTCCCACCCAGAACAGGTAATCCAATTCCAGCCAGCAGCAATCTTTAAAAAATGTGTCCATTTACATTTGAGTGGCTATGCCTTTTGATAGCCAGGGGCAAGTTAACATGTAAACAAGTTTGCTTTTCAGTTCCCAGGGCAGAAAAAATAAGGTTTAAAATGATTAGATTTTAAAATTTTTTCTTAAAAATATAAAAGTTTATTAATTAAAAAAAAAACAAGGAAATTAAAAAAACCTGATGAACAATATTAACTGTTGATTATAGTAGAATCAGAAATATGGGAGGGAGTGGGCTGACAACTCTGGGGTGGGGGGAAGGGGGAGTGGTGGTTGCAGGAAGAGACTGAACATAAACAGTGCATCTGTGGTTTAGAACAATGGGGGGGGGGTTGCAGAAAGGGCAGAGGGTGGGGTGGGAACCTGGTGGAGGGGGGAAGAAATGAGTAATCTTTGTAATAATATGAACAATATTGATTTTTTTAAAAAAAAAAAAAAAGAGGACAGAAAGAAGGCCAAGAGTCACATGAAAACATGTTCAAAGTCACTAATTATCTGAGAGATGCAAATCAAAACAACAATGACATTTTATCTCACACCTGTCAGAATGGCCAACATCAACAAGTCAACAAAGACAAGTGTTGGTGAGGTTGCGGAGAAAAAGGAACCCTCATGTACTGCTGGTGGGAATGCAGACTAGTGCAACCACTGTGGAGAACAGTGTGGAGTTTCCTCAAAAAACTGAAAATGGAACTCCCATTTGACCCAGTAATCCCACTCCTAGGAATATATCCCAAGAAACTAGAAACACCAATCAGAAAGGATATATGCACCCCTATGTTCATAGCACCACAATCTTCAATAGCTAGAATTTGGAAACAGCCTAGGTGCCCATCAGCAGATGATTGGATCCAAAAACCATGGTACATCTACACAATGGAATACTATGCTGCCATAAGAAAGAGGGAATTCTCATCATTTGCAGCAACCTGGATGGAATTGGAGAACATCATGCTGAGTGAAATGAGCCAGTCAATGAAGGAGAAACACCACATCACCATACTCATTTATGGATAATAAAGAGCATTATAGACTGATGAACCAAAAGATAGATATAGAGACAGTAAAACAACAAGCAGACTGTTGAATTTATAGCGGGGAGGGTAGGGAGATCTGGAGGAGATAATAGATCAACCGAAGGACTTGTATGCATGCATATAAATACAAGAAATGGACACAAAATTCTGGGGAGGGAGGGTATATATGGGAGGGGGGGCAATGTTAAAATATGTTCACAGACAATAATTTAATTTAAAAAATTGTAAAAAAACAAATGGAGGTCAGCAATTGGAACAGTAAATAATAAAATTTAGTGGAGTTTAATAGAAGAATTTTTCTTTAAAAAAGGTTTCTGAAATATATCAACTGTATAGTGTGACTATGTGTCGACTTGCCTCTTTTCTCTTTTCTTTTGCTAGCTTCATTTGTAATAAGTTTGGTTTCAGGCACTTTCCCCCTTTCCTGAGAGTCACTTTTAGGAATTCTTTTTTTGTATTGCTTCCTTTAGTGGAGGAGGTGAGGAACCATTGGAAGAGCACTCAGCAGAGCGTGGAGTTGCGGCTGAAGCAGCTGGAGGACATGGTGATTGACAGCCTACAGTGGGATGATCACAAGAAAGAGACTGAAGAACTTATGAAAAAATATGAGGCTCGACTCTATAGTCTTCAACAAGCCCGAAGAGATCCACTTATCAAACAAATTGCTGAAAATCAAGTAAGACTCAATAGATACCTTTTGGCGATATTGATTTGTTGGATGTGTGGGGGTTTTTTGGTTCTGTAGTTTTAAGGATTCTTGTGATGCTTTCCCAAGTTCTTAGAATATGCAGTGAAATTAATATAAAGCATTTGACCAGGAAGAATTCTGAAAAATTCCTGGAGCCATAACAAATCGAAATGTACATGTATCTTAGATTTACAGCTCACTGACTCCTTAATTGGAACACATCCACAAACCAGCCACTAAAAAGAGAACATTTTCAGGATACAAAGAACCTTCTTTTGTTCCCTTCATGTCTACCCTGAAGGTTATTTCTATTTAGGAAATTTTTTGGGACTTTCCTTTGAGGGCTACTGTAGGGAACAAATCAGGTAATAAGTAAGTTTAGTTTCTTTTAATACCTTTTTAACAAACTGGTTTATCAATGTCATCAGAGCATCGACCTTCTGTGATCAGTTTGGTTAATAGAGTTGATGACATTGAACATGTATGGCACTATTTTAAATTTCTCCATAATCACAGAAAATATTCTTGAATTACTGTTTATGGCTGTCGGTTTATATTTTAGTGTAACATTTATTTCCCTTCAGATAGCCTAATATAAAAGTGTACATTTGTGAAGAATATAATAATGGAAGCTAAGTCTCAATGATGAAAGTATATTTTCATTCTTCACACACATGGACTTTTCTGTGGTTACAATATAAAAAAAAAAAAAAGTGTCCTGATTTCCTGGATTACTCCCTATGTTTATGATATCTCCCAAGTGTTTTTGCCAAGTGGATCAAAAGTTATATCAGCAGAGCCTCTGACACTTCAGTAAAGGAATACAATTCAATGTGGTATCAATGCTTTAATCATCAGATGTAGCATATTCTTTTCTAATTCGCAGTATGGTCATTTTCTCCTGAAACTTCAGGGTTAACTTTTTTTTTTTGTCAATAGCTACAAAGAACTGTAGGAACTTCCATTTGTCCTTTAGATTTCATGAGGTGTATCTTGGTCCCAGGCGCTCTCAGAGATTGAAAAGGAACTGATACACCAATGGACATAGCCTCGGTGTAGCTATTCCAGCAATTCCCAGTGAACCTTGCATGGCTGCTTGATCCACTCAAGCAGTTACCTATACACGGTGATCGAGAGGGGCAGGAGACCGAAGACTTCTATATTGTTGGCCCTTTCCATAGCTCTAAGTACATAGACGGGAACTCTATAATCAATTCATTCCTATACAGTGCATGTTTCTATAAGGATCAGATGTATAGCAGAAGGAATGAAAAAAGACATTGTTTTCAGGAAGTAAAATATCTAAAAGAGGAAAAGACAAGCATTTGTTTAATGTCATCTGCTATGGATCTGATGACTTCCTTGGTTGTTTTTCTTTTCACGTCTGTAATTATTTTGATTTCAACTTACATGCAAGAGTTTGTCCAATAATTTGTTTTCTACTTTTGATATCTGTGTCTAAAACATGTTAAAACCTACTGGGAGGACCAAAGTTTTGGCAATACTGGTTACTGAGTGACCAAGTCTAACAATGGCGCCTGAAATTGCATCTTAGCTACTGCTTCAAGAACTGGGTCCTGGAGACGGGATCGTGATGGCGTTCGATAACATCCTTCAGAAGCTGCTGAGGGAATACGGGAGCGATGACATGAGGAACGTGAAGAAAGCGACAGAATACCTAAAAACATCCTGGATCAATCTCAAACAAAGGTAAACGCTAAGGCCCTGCCAGGTAACCGTGTGTTGTCAGGTTGACAATTTGGTGGCTTTGGCTTTCTCATGGAAACATGCCAGAAACTGAGACTACTGGAAGTACATTTTAGTGTGATTAAAAAATTTTTATGCTATTCTGAGTGTTATCATACAGAGTGTATATTTATACAATATCTACTTGATTTTATACAATGGAGATTTTCCTTAAATACGTCTAAACTTTGCCAGTGATTATTTATGTGTTCTGATTTTTCTTTTTTCTTATTTGGTCTCCTGGTGCTACCTAGAGTAAATCTTGTAGCTCCGTGATGCTAAGGAACACTCAGGTATGGGCAGCTGCATTAGGGTGATGGTAATCCTAAGGGTCATTAAAATAGTGGAATGTTTGGTCAGATTGCCTCAGTTGAGGCTGAGAACACATGGATCCAACTCTAGACTCCCAAACTATTCTCTGTGTAGTCAGGACTTACTTGATGTATATATTCTTTTTTATTACTCTGTCTAGTCAGTTTATTTAAACAGTCTTAAAATAGCATATGTGTTCATAAGAGAGAGATTTTCCTGTCACTTGAAGACCTAGGACTTGAGGACCTATAAAGAGGGATTAGCATCTGTTTAAGATTGCATATTTATATTCACCATCAGTCAAGATGTGTTTACCTTCAGCACCTGCAGGGAGCACCTTGCCTAAGGTAATTTGGTTTCACACACATCTGTACATATGCAAATACAGCTGCCTGAAAGCTTCAAAGATATCCTAACACATTTGTTTTTCTGTGAATAAAATGGATAATATTAGAACACTTTACCATATATATTACTGGTAACAAAGTATGGTCAAGCATTTAATAACAGTTTGACATGAAGGTGTTTTATACAATTTCAGAATGCCATTTTTAGTTATAATTTCTAAAGTGGAATTTTGGAAAACTCAGAGAGAATTATGAGGGCATTATATGAGCATGAAAACCCTAGGATTCTGGAGGCAATAAGACTGGGGTTGCAAATACAAAACTTCATAAGTGGTTAAAGCAGAACATAGCTATAATATTGATCTTTTTAGTGTTTTATACAACTGTTTTGTTGTAACAAGGTATTTGAGTATAGAAAGAATTCGAATCCAAGGCTGGGAAGCAGGTGAATTAAAAAAACAGACTTAAGAAAGCTGGTAAAGTGAATTAGTGACAGAGTGTGGAGAGCACCGTGTCCCAGGAGAAGCAATGTAGATGTGTTCTGAGGGCAACTGAACACTACGGGAGGTTTTTAGGAAGTAAGTGCTGAGAGGAAGTAGCTGACATTCCAGAATGTCATATAAATGGGATCATGGTATGCAGCTTTTGTGTCTAGCTTCTTTCACTTAGCACAGTGGTTGGCAAACTCATTAGTCAATAGAGCCAAACATCAACAGTACAATTGAAATGTCTTTTGAGAGCCAAATTTTTCAAACTTCTTCTAATACCACTTCTTCAAAATAGACTCGCCCAGGCCATGGTATTTTGTGGAAGAGCCACACTCAAGGGGCCAAAGAGCCGCATGTGGCTCATGAGCTGCGGTTTGCCAACCACTAACTTAGCAGAACTCACCGGGGATTTCACCCATGTTGTTTCATCTATGAGTAGTTTATTTCCATTACTCAGTATTCCATCATATGCATGTACCCACGATTCAGCATTTAGCACAGGATGACTTTTGGGTTATTATCAGTTTTTGAGCGTTATGAATGAAGCTGCTATAAACAGTTGCATTTGGGTTTTGTGTGGACACAAAATTTCCATTTTTCTCTGGTAAAATGATTGCTGGATTGTATCTTAAGTGCACAGTTAATGTTAAAAATTGCCAAACTGTTTTTTAAAATGGCTGTACCATTTTCCACCCCTGCTTACATTGTGTGAGAGTTGCAGTTACTCTACATTTTCACCAGCATTTGATGTAGTGTAGTTGTTTTAAAATCCATTCTAATAAGTAGTGATATCCCATTGTGGTCTGAATTTATGTTTCTCTGATGATTAATGATGCTTAATATCTTTTTATATGCTTATTTACCATCCATATATCTTCTGTTATGATCTGCCTGCTTAAATCTTTTACCTATTTTTTAAAAGAATGTGTTTATTGATGTATAAAAGATAACTGTTCATTATAAATTTAGAGAATGAGGAAAAGTACAAGTAAGCAAGTAAACCACCTTAAATTGAATATTAAAATAACCATTTTAATACTGTGTTAACATGCAACTAAGAAGGACAGGTGGGTGGATGATGATGAATGGATGGATGTGTGTATGTACAATTAGAAAACATACATAAATGAGTTGTCATATGTTGCTAAATTTTTTTGCAGGGACACACTGACTCCATCTTCTGCTTTTTGAAAAAAATTGTGTTTCTTGTTAAAAGTATTACATACATCCCCAAACTCCCATTGACCCCTTCTAGCTTGCCCCCGCCCTCTGTTCTAGGCCCTCACCATCCTATTATCTGTGTCCATGGATTATGCATATATGCATACAAGTTGTTTGGTTGATTTCTTATCACCAACTCACCCTCTCCAACATCCCCTCTGAGATTCTACCTTTTTCCATGCTTTTATGTCTCTAGATCCATTTTGCTCATTAGTTTATTTTGTTCATTAGATTCTACATATGAGTGAGATTTGTCTTTTTTTTTTATTGGCTTATTTTGCTTGACATATTATTCTCCAGGTCCCTCCATGTTATCTCAAAGGGTAAGATAACATTTTTAACTGCTGCATAGTATTTCATTGTGTAGATATACCACCATTTTCTAATCCCCTCATCTACTGATGGGCACTTGAGCTGTTTCCAAATCTTAGCTATTGTAAATTGCTATGAACATAGGGGTACATGCCCTTTCTGGTTGGTATTTCTAGTTTATTAGGATATATTCCTAAAAGTAAGAATCACTGGGTCAAATGGCAGATCCATATTTAATTTTTTGAGAAAACTCCATACTGTTTTCCATAATGGTTGTACCAGTCTGCATTCCCACCAGCAGTATACTAGGGTTTCCTTTTCTCAACATCCTCTCTAGAACTTGTCATTGGTTGATTGATTTATGGTAGCCTTTCTGACAGGTGTGAGGTGATACCTCATTGTCATTTTAATTTGCATCTGTCTGATCAGTGACTGAGCATTTTTTCATGTTTCTTGATCATCTGTATGTCGGCTTTGGAGAAGTGTCTATATATCTCTTTTGCCCATTTTTAAATTGGGTTGTTTGTCTTCCTTTTGTTAAGTTGTATGAGTTCCTTATATATTTTGAATATTAACCTTTTATGAGATATATCATTGCCAGATATGTTCTCCCACACAGTCAGCTCCCTTTTCATTTTAATGATGGGTTCTTTTGCTGAGCAGAAGCTCTTTATTTTGATTTTTGTCCCATTTGTTTATTTTCTCCTTAGTTTCCTTTGCCCTAGGAGATATATCTACAAAAATATGGTTACAACAAATGTCTCAGATTTTGCTGCCTATGGTTTCTTTCAGGATTTTTATGGTTTTACAACTTCCATTTAAATTTTTTTATCCATTTTGAGTTTATTCTTGCATATGGTGGAAGTTGGTGGTCTAGTTTTTCTTTTTTTTTTTCCTTTCTTTTTTTTTTTTTTTTTTTTTTTTTGCATGCATTGGTCCAATTTTCCCAATACCACTCATTGAAGAGACTGTCTTATTCCATTGCATGCTCTTGCCTTTTGTCAAATATTAATTAATCATAATGGCTTGGGTCAGTTTCTGAGCTCTCTGTTCTGTTCCATTGATCCATATGCCAGTTCTTGTGCCAGTACCAGGCTGTTTTGAATACAGTGGCTTTGTAGTATAATTGATATCTGGTATTGTATCCCTGCAACTTTGCTCTTCTTTCTAAAGATTCCTATAGCTATTCAGGATCTTTTATTATTATTATTATTCCATATACATTTTTGGAATATTTATTCTAGATCTGTGAACTATGCTATTGGTATTTTAATAGGGTTTGCATTGAATATGTAGATTGATTTAGTTAGTGTGGACATTTTAATGATGGCAATTCTACCAATCCATGAATGTGGTATATTCTTCCACTTGTTTATATCATTCTCTATCTCTCCTTTTAATGTCCTGTAGTTGTCTGAGTAGGAGTCTTTAACCTTATTTAAGTTTAATCCTAAGTATCTTAATTATTTTGTTGCAATGGTAAATGGGATTAATTGTTTGTTTCTGTTTCTGAGAATTCATTATTGGTGTATAAAACATCATCAATTTTTAGGTGTTAATTTTGTATCCTGCTACATTGCTGAATTCCTATATTAAATCTAGTAGATTTCTGGTGGAGTCTTTAGAGTTTCTATGTACAACATTAGGTCATCTTTGGTATACTTTCTCCTTTCCAATTTGGATGTCTTGAATTTTTTCTTCTTGTCTGATCACTGTGGTTAAGACTTCCAGTACTATGTTAAATAAGAGTGGCAAAAGTGGACATACCTGTCTTATTCCTGTTCTTAAGGGAAATGCTTGTAGTTTTTTCCCACTGAGTATAATGTTGGCCATAAGTTTGTCATATATGCCCTATATTATGTTGGGATATGATCACTCTATTCTCACTTTGCTGAAAGTTTTTATCAAAAATGGGTTGTTGGATTTTGTCAAGTGCTTTTTCTGTATCGATTAATGTTATCATTTGATTGTCTTTCAATTTGTTTATGTGATATGTCATGTTTATTGATTTGCAAATATTGAACCAGCCTTGCATTCCTGGAATAAATTCCACTTGGTCATGATTTATAATCTTTTTAATATATTATGGATCCAGTTTGCTAATATTAGGTTGAGAATTTTAGCATCTATGATCATCATTACATTGGCCTGTAATTCTCTTTCTTTGTAGTGTCTTTATCTGGTTTTGGAATTGGATAATGCTGGCCTCATCAAAAGAGCTTGAAAATATTCCTTCTTTTGGATTTTTTGGAATAGTTTGAGGGAATTTAAGTGTTAGTTCTTCTTTGAATAATTGATAAAACTCCCCTTTGAAGCCATCCATACCTGGGCTTTTGTTTTCTTGGAGTTTTTTTGATTACTGCTATTTCATCTATTACTAGTCTATTCAGGTATTCTGATTCTTCCTGATTCAGTTTTGGGAGGTTGTATTTTTCTAGGAATATGTCCATTTCATCCACATTGTCCAGTTTGTTGGCATATACACTGAGTGGCCAGATTATTATGATCTCAGAATGTATAATCTGGCCACTACTTGTGCACTTGAGAAGAATGTATATTATGCTTCATTGGGCTGAAATGTTCTATAAATGTCAGTTAAATCAGTCTGATCCAGTGTGTCCTTTAGAGTCACCCTTTCCTTGTTAAATTTTTTTTTGGAAGATCTATCCAGTGAAGTCAGCAGGTTGTCAAAGTCCCCTACTATGACTATATTGTTGTTGATCTCCCCCTTAAAGTCCTTTAGAAGATTTTTAATAAATATATTTTTGTGCTCTTTTTATTGCTGCACATATGTTTACCAGGGCTATATATGTTGAATCAATCCCTTTAATATTATGTGGTGACCTTTGTCATCTCTTGTGATGGCCTTCGTTTTGAAGTCTATTTTGTCACATATGAGTATTGCTACCCCAGATTTGTTTTTCTATTTCCATTTGCATGGACAATATTCTTCCACACCCAGACTTTCATCCTGTGTGTCTTATTCTGAGGAGGGTCTCCTGGAGACAACATAAAAGTGGGTCATGTTTTTGTATCAATTCAGCTACCCTATGCATTTTGACTGGAGTTTTTAATCCACTTACATTTAAGGTTTTTATTGTTTATTGCCATTTTAATTCTGTGTACTTACATTTTTATCTTTCTCTATTTTTTCTTTTCATTATACCAGTACCTTTAGCATTTTTTGCAGTGCTTATTTGGTGGTGACAATCTCCTTTTCCTTTTCCTTTTGTCCTAGGAAGCCCTTTATCTCACCATCTATTTTGAATGATAGTCTTGCTGGATATAGTAATATTAGTTTTAGATCCTGGTTTTTCATTACCTTGAAAGGCCATTCCCTCTGGCTCGTAGAGTTTCTGATGAGAAATCAGCTTACAGGCTTATGGGAGCTCCTATGTAGGTAACAAATTGCTTTACTTCTGCTGCCTTTGAGATTCTCTCTTTGTCTTTAATTTTTGACATTTTAATTATGATGTATGTGGGCATGGGCCTGTTTGGGTTCTTCTTGCTTGGGACTCTCTGTGATTTCTGAACTTGTGTGACCTTTTCTTTCACCAAGTTAGGGAAGTTTTCTGCCATTATTTCTTCAAACATGTTCTCTATTCCTTGTTCACTTTCTTCTCCTTCTGTCCAACTATTATGCAAATCTTGTTATCTTTCAGGCTGTTCTACTGCCCCCTTAACACATTGCGATGGATCACAACAATTCTCACTTTATATTACACAGTGTTCTGCAAAGTATCATATTTTAAAAAGATATTAGCTTGTAAGAACATGTAATAAATAACTTCAAAATGTAATGGGTATTTAATTTTAAAGTGTGCCTTTAACAATTAGGTAAAACATTTTTTTTTGTACTCATTCAATTGAAACTTATCTGGCCACTGGATAAAGTTAACAAAAAAAAAAACAAACAAACAAACAAAAAAAAACTATTGGTCCCCAATGTGTTCAGCTGTCCTTTTGTTTTTAATTATTTTTGCTTTTGGTTCTCTGATTGAGTGATTTTATTTTTTACCCTATCTACTTATTCACTGATCAAATCTGCAGCTTCCCCTACTCTGTTGTGTAATCCTCAAATGTGTTCTTTATTAGTGCTATGCCATTCATTATTTCCAACTGTTCTTTTATAGTTCCTCTATCTTTTCTCATGCTGTTGAGCTTCTCTGACATCATTATTCTAAACTCTACATATGACAAATTTCTTATCTCCATTTTGTTTATCTCTTCTTCTGGAGAATTCTTCTGTTCTTTTATTTGTTTTGTTTTTCTCCCCATTTTGGCTGCCTGTTTGCATTTCTATGTATTAGGCAGATCTCCTGTTACTCCCAATCTCTAGTGCAGGACAATGTCAAATAATATTTCTGACTGGCCCTGAGTCTCCTAATTGGAGCTATTAGTAATCCACAATTTGTGCTCCCTTTGTTGGGTCTAGGTGCCTTTGGGAAGGACCAAGTTGTTCACCGAGGTCTGCTTTTCTAGGCTCAGCTCCAGGTGGCAGACTCCAATCCTCTTGAAATCTTCCTTTACCTATAGTCTGAGTGTTATCAGCTTTGATTTGCATCAGCTATTGACCACAGGGTTGGGTGAGAGATCTTCCAGGAGGGTGTGGCAATTGCCTTTTTCCCAGGCAACAGCCACCTGAATAGCAAGGTCTGCCAGAGAAAGATGTCCTCACAGGATGAGGGAATGACTCAGCCTAGGAAACCAGGGTGATTGCCCTCTGAGCTCCAAACTCAGAGCCCCCAATCCTGGAATTTCCTCACTGAGTTCCAGTTCACTCTGCCTTCCTTCTGTCAGAGCCCAAGGTGAGTGGCTGCACACAAAATTGTGTGTATTGGCCCTTTTAGAGGGTGCCTGCATTTCCAGTAGTCTCTGCCTGACTGACAGCAGCCCTCCTTCTTTTCTCAGCCAGATGTTATGTGGGCACTGTTCTGAGTTCTGGTGCTCTGGGTGGGGAGTCCAGCTTGCGGTTTTGATCCCATAGTCTTCAGTGGGAAATCCCCACAGCTGAGATATCCCTCTGGCACTTCGGCTGCTGACTGTGGAAGCCAGGCCAGCCCTTTTGTGCCTCTGCACTTCCTAGCAGTCTCTATGCAGTCTCCAGTTTCCAATTCGGTTATTTCTCAGCTAGTCCTCAGTTGAGTTTTCAAAGTGGTTTTTCTGTACTATAGTTGTGTTTCCTGGGAGAGTGTCAGTGTAGCTCCTACTTACTCCACTGCCATTTTTAATCTCTTCTCTAGCTGTGGCTTAAGATAGTTTGGCAAAGTCTGTCACAGGTGCTAATTTAAAAAAAAGATATATTTTATATACCATTCAATTCACCATTTAAAGCAGGGTGGGGAACATCTGGCCCATGGGCCTTGTAAGGCCCACAGAATCTTTTGGTCTAGCCCTGCCAAGGAATTAGGGCTGAGTTAATTAAATGTTTGACCAAATATAGCAGGCTAAATTTTAGTTGATAATTTTGTGTGGCGTGTGAATGATGTTATAAATATCCAAATGACCTTTGGCAGAAAAAGGTTCCCCACCCCTGGTAAAGTATACAATTAAGTGGACTTTAGTATATTTACCATGTTGTAAAGACATCACCATACTCTTAATTTTTGTACATTTTATCACCACTAAATTAAACCTACCACTTATCAGCAGTCAGTCTGCACTGCTTCCACCTCCCGTCCAAGTCAACAGATAATTGGCTTTCTCTCCCTATGGATTTATCTTTCTGGCAATATTTCATATAAATGAAATTGCACAATATGGGGCATTTTGTATCTGTCTTCTTTCACTTGGCATAATGTTTTCAAGGTTCATCCATGTTGTAGCATTTATTGATACTTCATTTCTTTTTATGGCTGAATAATATTTTCTGTATTAATATGTTTTGTTTATCAATTCTCCCCTCAACTGATAGATATTTGGGTTGATTGTACCATTTGGCTATTATAAATAATGCTGTTACAAATATTTGCATACAAGTTTTGAGTGGACATATGTTTTTAGATCTCTTGAGATTAAATATTGATACCTGGAAGTAAAATTATTTGTATCCACTTAAAAATTAGATTGTTTGTTTTCTTATTATGGAGCTTTGATGTCTATAAAGTTTTAAAGATTAATATTATGTATCTCTTAAATCATGAAACTCTAGAATAGTTCTTTGTAGATTAAATGAATGGCATATAAAAGCTTGATATCCAATGTCTTTCAAGAATAATATTAAATCAACTTAAAGAGCCAATTTGTATTGATAATATAACACTGGTTCTAAGTTATTTTTATTTTATCTTAAGTTTCTTCAGATGCTATTTCTTGTAGAATTCATTTAGTCACCCATTGTGTACATATTTATTGGTATTGCCTTTTGTGTCATGCATTATACTAAGGTATTAAAATAAATCATATGGGGGATAACATATAATTATGAGCTATAAAAATATAGTCATAATTATTTTGTAATATGGATGTGATTTTTGTCGAGTTATGCCTCTCTCCCTCTTCTTCTTCTCACAATTCACATTATCCCCCGGTATGGATTAGTCAAGACACATATGAATAAATCCCCCAATTCCATTAGGTGCTTGTAGAAATTGAGGTCCTTTGAGGTTATCTGCTGATTTTTTTCTTTAGTGTGTCATGATGGGGCGTGTTACACTGTAAGTAATGGAGACTTGCCCATCTTATTCCTTGCAGCATTGCTGACAGACAGAATTCCATGGAGGCTGAACTGAGGGGCAGTGCAGGCCTCTCGCATGGACCTGGAGAATTTCCTAAAGTGGCTACAACAAGCAGAAACCTAACTGATGTGCTTACTGATGTGTCTCAGCGGGACCATGCTCCTGACAAAATCTTCTGAGGAGGCTAGTGAACTGTTTGAAGAAAATAGAGCCAAACTACATTTATTAAGACCTGTTGCCTCTGTGATATTTTGCTGTATCTAAATATTGAGTGGCACTTTAGCCTTATGGAAATTTTGGTAAACTTAAAAGAAGAGTTTAGAATAAACTTTCAGAGGTTACTTAAGAACTGTGCTTTTCTTTATAGCTAATTAATATTGTTTTTCCGATTTGAAAAATTAGAGCACATCATCAAAACTATTTGACTTACTCTCATCATATCGTATCCCCCATATTCGTGAGTCTTCCTCTATTATAGTGTCACTTAAATTTCACTTAGTTTTATTTGGACAGATAGATTGACTACACTTGTAAGAGGCAACTTGTTTCACAGTTGCAAATTTCAAATATCACATCATCCAAAACGTAAGTCACTGATTGAGTGCCAGTATTTTTTATTTATTTTTATTTTTTTATTTTTTTAATATATTTTATTGATTTTTTTGCCCCCCTCCCTCACATACATACCCTCCCTCCCCAGAGTTTTATGTCCATTGGTTGTACTTATACGCATGTATGCAAGTCCTTCGGTTGATCTATTATCTCCCCCAGATCGCTATTATATTTTTATTATAGTTTTGCTTCTTTAAACTATGTTCACACTATCTAACTACTTTCGTTAAAAATTGGATCAATTTTGAAATAGGATGAATTAAAATTCTAAGCAAGGTTACAGGCAGAACTTCCTTTTTTATTTTTATTAAAGAGCAAGCCCTATATGCATTTAGTGGTTATCTTGATGCTGGCCTTGAAAAACAATGCTGTTCTATCTAATTAAAAAAAATGCACCTGTCATGGTATTGAGACTGTGGGCATATCTGGTCTCTGGCCTGCAAGGCCAGACAGTTAAGTTTATCTTCATCATTCTTCAAACAGGGTAAAGCAAACTAGAAAGCAACATTTTATCTAGGAAGGACAGCAGAAAATTCCAAACAACAGTTTGTTGCAGAATGGGGGTTTTCCTTCTCAGAACCTTTAAAAAGAACTACCTGGGAGAATCCAAGATGGCTGCTCGGGTAGGCACCTAGCCGCAGCCGCAAGCAACAATTTCAATAAAATACAACTAAAATATAAAATGGACATTACCCAGAACTACAGGAAAGTCGACTGACTGGAAATTCTACAACGAGAAGCAAGGAGAAAACCAGAAGGAAGCGCGGAGGAGCTGTAAAAGCCCAAGGTACGGAGACACGCGGCGCGCGCGGAGAGGACGGAGCAGGAGAGGAGGGCGGCCGAGTGCCTGGCTGGCGTTCCCTAGCGGGAAGGAGATAAACACTCCGACTGTGCTGGGCCCCCAACTGCTCTGAACCCCCGTTCTAGGCCAGACCCCGGGGACCCAGGCTCATCCAGAGGGAGCTGGGCTGTAAGGCGGAACGCGGGGAAGCAGCGAAAGGAGGTCCCAGAGGTGCGCACACAGCGCGCAGAGAAGGGCCGTCCGGATGTGCCGTAGGACTGCCCTGGCGGGAAGGAGACAGGCTCCAGACTGCTCTGAACGCCACCTCCAATTCCACTTCCAACTGAACTGAACCCCAGTTTCAGGCACATTGCGGGAGAGCCTACACAGTTTGGTAGCAGGCGAAAATCGAGGGCACCTTTCTCTCAGAGGTGCTTGCAACAAGTACTGAAGGACCCTGAGTCTCAGGAGTCGCATAGGGCGGGGCTGACGGAAGCCAAGGCTGTAGGCTCCACCCTGAAACCCCGCCCCATCAGAAAAGCTGCCTGCGAAAATGCCTAAACCAAATAGATCACAAATGAAAGAAATGGAGGACAAAAAGCGACTGGATATAGAGTTCAAAACCACACTTATAAGGTTTTTCAAGAGTATCCTAGAAAAGGCCGATAAAATAAATGAGACCTATGAGGATATGAAAAGGGATCAACAAGAAATAAAGAATACATTGTCTGAAATAAAAAAATATTATACAGAGTCCTAAAAACAGAATAGAAGATCGCAAGAATCAAGTCAAAGATTTGGAACATAAAGAGCCAGAAGACACTCCTCTGCAGAAGCTAGAAGGCAAGAGAATCCAGAAAATTGAAGATAATGTAAGAAACCTCTGGGACAACTTCAAACGATCCAACATCAGAATCATGGGGGTCCCAGAAGATGAGAGAGAGCAAGATATCGAAAACATACTGAAAGAAATAGTGACAGAAAACTTCCCCCACCTGGGGAAAGAATTGGACTTACAAGTCCAGGAAGCACACAGAACTCCAAATAAGAGGAATCCAAAGAGGACCACACCAAGACAAATCATAATTAAGATTCCAAGAGCAAAGGACAAAGAGAGAATATTAAAAGCAGCAAGAGCTAAGCAGGTGGTTACCTATAAAGGAGCTCCTATACGATTGTCAGCTGATTTCTCAACAGAAACCATGCAGGCCAGACGGGAATGGCAAGAAATATTCAAGGTGATGAATAGCAAGAACCTACAGCCAAAAATACTCTACCCAGCAAAGCTATCACTCAGAATCCAAGGTCAGATAAAGAGCTTCACTAATAAAAAAAAGCTAAGGGAGTTCATCACCACCAAACCAGAATTATATGAATTGCTGAAGGGGGTTCTTTCAGAAGAGAAAGTAAATAAAGATAAAAATTATGAACAACAAATACGTAACTATCAACAAGTGAATCTAAAAACCAAGGAAATTAAAAAAAAAAAATCTGATGAACAATATTAACTGTTGAATATAATAGAATCAGAGGTATGGAAGGGGAGTGAACTAATGATTCTTGGGGAAAAGGGAACAGGGGAATGTGGGAAGAGACTGAACATAAACTGTGCACCTATGGATGAGGACAATGGGGAGTGGGGAAAGGGCAGAGGGTGGGGTGGGAATGGGGGGGAAGGAACACTTGTAATAATATGAACAATAAAAATTTATTTTAAAAAATCCTCAAAAATAAATAAATAAATAAATAAATAAATAAATAAATAAATAAAAAGAACTACCTGCCCCAAAAGTCTTGCAATCGTGTAGGGTCCGCCTGCGTGTGGTGCTCTTGCGGCTGCTCTGGCCAGTTTAATAAATTCTTCTTTGCTTTTTTTAATAAATTATCAGCCTCCAGTGGTCTTATTTCGAACCCAGGGTTTGACCCCACAACATTTGGAGGCTCCCAGTGAGATACCCAAAAGAGAGGAGAGAGGGACCCCCCAGAAGGGGCAGGAGGCTCTCCCTACCTCCAGAGGAGAGAGGGACCCCCCAGAAGGGGCAGGAGACTTTCCCTCCTCTCGGGGACATTAGCTGGAGACAGAAGCCACAAGGATTTATTGAAATCAGGAAGACTGGTCTCAGGAGGTAAGGCGCCCAGGTTGAGATCTCAAAAGTGTAAGAGTCCTTGGAGGGCTGGACGCGGCTTAACCTCCAGGCTCTGACCGGAGGACACGATGGTGTCCTCTGCCCGGGAGGACACTATGGTGTGTGTCTTCGGCCCCAGGTGTCCGGACTGATTGTCTTGTGTTTTGTCATGTTTGTGTCAGGCCTATTTGTTTTGTGTTTTGTGTTTTGGTCTCCGTCAAAATGGGTCAAGGTCTGTCAGTGTCTCTGTGTCCCCTCCTACAGTGTTTTTTGGAAAATTTCCAAGACTTCAAGAAACGGGCGGATGACTACGGCTCTGGTGTTAATGCTTTTGATTTAACCTCTCTTTTTCCCAGGTCAATGCCGGTCTGTAGGATAAATTTCCCCTCACAGGTCCTAGAGTATTAGTCTTATTTCCTTTGTCCAACATGAGTGCCATTTCTGTTTTGCTGAAACATTGTAATAGTATTGTACTTGTTTACTGAAAGGGTATAAGTACTGACCTTTGTTTGATGTTTTGTTTGTCCACTTGGGTATAATTATTTGTTCATGTAAGTGTGAAGATATATAAAAAAAAGAGAAAGAAAGAAACCTTTAATTTGTTTAAAGCTGAGTGCTCTCACCGCTAGCAAAACGCCCCGAGTGGCCACTGGGATTCCTTTTTCCCAGGGGTGCTTTGCTTTCTGTCAGAGGGGAATTGGCCCACCTAACAGGATTTATATGTTTATTAATTTGAAGGTATGAAACTGTAACAATTGTGGTACAAAAAAATAAAAGCAGAGACCAAATAATAAAGTTAACTATTTACAAGAAGGAAGCTTGAGCTGGCAAAGTCGCCAAGTCTGCCCAGCAAAGTCAAAAAACTAAATGAATCTTATTTCTGCTGCCACCCAGTCTTGATCAGTGGTGGAGGAAAGGTCTCAGAACTATTTGTTTTAATTGGCCATCTAAGTTTAATGTGATTAATGATTACAGTACATTGTAAAAATCTTTAAAAGAAAAGGAAAATATTTTGAGGGCAATTTAGTCCTTATATATGTGTGTCAACTCTTAAGTTTTAAAATCAGTAATATTAATGGAAACACACGCAGAGGAGCTTTTCAAAAAGTTCAGGGAGTCTGATTACAGTATAGGGGTCACCGGTTCCCCCACGGCACCTTTTCTAACAGGAGGCAAGCGTTTTTTCCAGGGGGAGCAGAGTGGACCGCCAGATGAAAATGCCTGGCCTGGGTGGGTGCTCCTCCTTCACCACCTGGGACCCCTGCGCTCCCTGCCTCCGCCCACCTGGTGTCTGTTCCCTCCAGGGGTTGTTTAGAGCAGCTGAAGGTGGCAGCTGCTTCGAGGAGAGAAATTCCTTTGTGACCCCCTGCACCCTAATGAAACACCAAAACCCTGTGTGACTACTTGGACACTTTTCACCGTGTTCTGTTAGGGGGCTTAAAGGCGCAGTTAGAAATTCTGCTGTTCCCCTTTTCAGCCCTATCAGAATCTGAGATCTTTATCTATAGGAAAAATGTGTCACTTTAAATTTAAAGCATCTGGAGGCCTGTGAACAGGGTGCTGTGCCTGCTCTCTCCTCCCTCCGCCTTTTCTAAATATTTTAAAATAATGGGAAGTTTGAGGCATGGTTATGCATTTTTGAAGGACATAGAAAGAAGGTTTAAAGGCTAATGTAAAAGAGTGAAAGTTTTTATGAAGGTTGTACATGTCATGAGAAGGTAACAGCAAAAGTAGAGGTCTAGAGAGAAAGAGAGGGAGAGAGGGAAAGAATGAGAGAGAGACTTAAGAAAGAGACTCTGGGAGTCCAAGAGGAAAGGATTTAGACAGAAACAGAAACAAAAATTGGGAGAGAAAGTGATATAGGAGTATAAGTGTGAGTGTGTATGTGAGAAAGGGAGGGAGAGAGACATGAGCAAGAGATGAGAAGGGACAGAGAATAGAGAGGGAGAGAGACAGGAGGTGAGGCCTGAACGGACAAAGACGGTCTGAAAGAAAGGGAGTCTTAGACTCCAAGGGTTTTTTAATTTAGAGGAAGAAGACTGACAGGACTGGGGCTCCTTTCCATTAAGCCCCAAGGGTAACCTTACAAGTAGAGGGCAAACCTATTATTAATGGTTTCCTGGTAGATATGGAGGCAGTCTATTCAGTCTTGACAGAGCCGATGGGACCTCTAAGAAGATATCAGTCCAGGGAGCCACCAGACAAACTGCCGA
Source organism: Pipistrellus hanaki (assembly GCF_964339955.1). Classification (NCBI taxonomy): domain Eukaryota; kingdom Metazoa; phylum Chordata; class Mammalia; order Chiroptera; family Vespertilionidae; genus Pipistrellus; species Pipistrellus hanaki. Next base: position 13,056,483 of record NC_140522.1, on the reverse strand, counting down.
TTTTCCTTGGACATCATGAAGGACTATGGACCTAGGAAGGAACATGTACTAGGGGAACACAGCTGCTAAACTGGACCAAAGTAGAATAACAGGCCTTTGAGGAGCTAAAGAAGGCTCTCATCTCAGCACCTGCCCTACCCTTACCAGATATCACAAAGCTCTTCCATCTCTACGTGAGTGAGGTAAGGGGCATTGCCAAAGGGGTTCTCACTCAGACTCTAGGTCCCTAGAAGAGACCTATTACCTATATATCTAAGAGACTAGACTACATGTGTCAAACACAAGGCCCGCGGGCCAAATCCAGCCCGCCAGGCCTTGCAATGTGGCCCACACCGCGCTGTCATCACTGCACTCCGCTGTCAGTTTATAACATTGTCAGTTTATGACTGTTCAGTAAACCATTCGGCCAGCGATTTAGGCTGGATTTTAGATTTTGGCCCCTTCTCTGATTGAGTTCGACACCCCTAGACTAGACCCTGTGACAGCAGGGTGGCCAGTGTGTCTCTGGGCAGTGGCCACCACAGCACTACTGGTGAAGGAGGCAAATAAGCAGACTCTGGGCAAGGAGCTAGTCCTGACAACACCCCATGCCATTGAGGCCCTCCTTCGAAGTGCTCCAGAGAGATGGATGTCAAACACCAGAATCACCCAGTGCCAACCTCTTCTCCTGGACCAGCCCTGAGTCCAGTTCCATAAGACACTGGCCATCAGCCCTGCCAGCCTGCTTCCAAATGATCCAAAGGAACCCATTCATGACTGCATAGAGGTAACAGACACAACACTGACAGATGTCCTGCCATCATCACCAGATGAGGTACTGTACACTGATGGGAGCAGTTATACAGGGGCAGCAGTAGTCACCCTGGACCACACCATTTGGGCACAGTTCCTGAGCTTTTGGCCTTAATCCAGGCCCTTTGATGGGGACACAGTGCCATCCCCTGGGAAAGAAGGTTACCAACTCCAGCCAGAAAGGACATTACTTTAGCCTTATTTGAGGCCATCTGACTCCCAAAGGCAGTTGCAATAGTGCACTGCAAAAGACATCAGGAAGGGGAGACAATTGAAGCCAGAGGAAATAGAGACGCAGACCAAACTGCTAAGGAAGATGCCCAAAAACCAGTGGGGCCTTTACAAGTCTTAGTAACCCTGCCGGACCCCCACGTCTACCAAACTAGAGGAGGAATTGGCTGAACAGAAGCAAGCCATCAAAGGACCAGATGGTTGGTGGACCCTACCAGATGACAGACTGTTGGTCCCAGAGGCCCTAGGTCAGTCGTTAGTAGCCCAGTTACATCAGGTTATGCACTTCTGAACTTCTGTAAGGCAGATACTACCAAGCTTAGATAAGATAATTAAAAGCCTGATTGCTAGAAGTACTGTCTATATACAAGTAAATGCTGAGGTAGGAGGGTCTCCCTGGGAATTCGGGCCCCAGAAAAATTCCCCAGGGGAGCATTGGGAGGTAGATTTCGCAGAGATTAAGCCACCAGCATTGAGGTACAAGTACATGCTAGTTTTTATAGACACCTTCTCAGGTTAGGTTGAAGCATAGGACAGAAACTGCCTCTATAGTAGTCCCAGTTCCTGCACAGAAAACGGCCTGAATCCTGGCAACCAGCGGCCTCACCAGTGAGATCCCTAGCCTAGGTTCCACACAGGCCAGGAGGAGACTTGATGCCTACAGAAGGGGAATTGGACTTCAGTGAGGACAGTACTGATGGGAACTGTGGTACTAGGGGTTTTGGTAACTGTAAGAACTTTTTTTTTTCTTCTAGCCAGTGAGAAAGTTGGAGGCTAAGTAAAGCTAAATGTACGAGCAGAAAGTAGATCAACAAATAGACCAGGAGTTAAATAACCTAGATAAATCTATAGAAAAATTAGAAGAATCGGTCAGGTCCCTAGCAGAAATAATTTTTGCAGAACAGAAGAGCTTAAATCTGTTGTTCCTAAAGCAAGGGAGACTTTGCCCAGCTCTAGGAGAAACCTGCTGTTTCTACACCAATCATTCCGGGGTCATAAGGGAAAGCCTAAATCAACTGAGAAAGAGGCTAGCTGACAGAGAGGAAGCTCGGAAGACTGCAGGAAGCTGGTATGAGAAGTTGTACTCGTGGTCCCCTTGGCTCACCACCTACTGACTGCCATAGCAGGCCCACTATCACTGTTACTTATAGGCTTAATCTTTGGGCCATGTCTCATAAAATGCTTGGATAATTTTGTACAGGATAGAATACAGGCAATGAAACTAATGGTCATACATACTCAGTATTCTCCACTAGTAGATACTAGTAATGAATCTAAGGTTTAGATTCATTCCCAAAAGACCGGTAGGGAATGAAATATGGTAGCAATCATACTTGGGTAAAAACTACTGTATGAATTTTAACCCTACTATTCTGACTGTGACCTTCACTTACTTGCTTTGTTCATCGCGCAATGGGCTTAGGTAGGATGAGTTCAAGTTCTGGGCAAGGTTACAGGCAGAACTTTCATTTTCATTAAAGAGCCAGCCCTATGTACACTTAGTGGTTATCTCAATGCTGGCCTCGAAAACAATGCTGTTCTATCCAATTAAAAGAAATGCACCTGGCATGGTATTGAGACTGTGGGTATATCTGGACTCTGGCCTGCAAGGCCAGACAGCTAAGTTTATCTTCACAATTCTTCAAACAGGCTAAAGCAAACTAGAAAGCAACATTTTATTTAGGAAGAGCAGCAGAAAATTCCAAACAACAGTTTGTTGTAGACTGGGGGTTTTCCTTCTCAGAACCTTTAAAAATAACTACCTCCCCCTAAAGCCTCGCAGTCATGTAGGGTCTGCCTGCCTGTGGTGCTCTTGCGGCTGCCCTGGCCAGTTCAATAAATTCTTGTTTGCTTTTTTAATAAATTATCAGCCTCTGGTGGTCTTATTTTGAACCCAGGGTTTGACCCCACAACAGCATGCCTGGCTAAGAGACAATCGGGGGTTTTCAGGGTGCTGCGGCCCAGGACACGTGAGGCGGCCTCCAGGAGCCCCAAGAGCGATGCCTCGCCTCCAGGCCCCTCAGCCCTTGGCCACCGTGCTGAGCTGGTGTCTCCCTGCCCCTCACCCACTCCCAAGACCAGATTTGTAGCTGAGCAACTTAACTCCCCCTACCCACCTTCTGAGCTTCCCAGCTGAGGAGGAGGGCACCTCAGTGGGTGGTGGGATTCTATGGATAGTTCAGGATGGGGTGCCCTTCCCGTCTGAATAGGACAGAGCCCCTGAGGGCTGGCAGACGGTGAAGGACAGCACTGAACTTGAATCGGGTGCATGCCCTTAGCAGTTTTGGGATTACCTCCCTCCACATCAGCAAATGTTCATTCCGTATGGTTGCTTTGAGGTGCTGAGTCCCTAGAGGAGCTCTGGGGCTCCCACCCGGGCACAGCGTGGTAAAAGACCATCCCTCTGATGGAGTGGTGCCCTCGTAAGCCGGGCAATGCATTTCTGTGTTTGAGGGCGGTGGTTGGGGGGTGGCCCAGCTGGTCTCAGTTACAAGAGTAGGCGGGGAGAGGTGCACTCGCTCCTCCGGGTGCTGGTTGGGGACAGGAGTAGGGTGTTTCACAGAGTGGCAGGAAAGGGGCAAGCATGGTGGCTTCCAACAAGGCAGGACAGTTCCAGAGGTAGGCCCCTGAGCCGTGGGTCACAGGTGTGGAGAAACTCCCACCTGAGGAGGTGGGATATGCTGGGTGGTGCAGAAAAAAAGTGCCCACCTCAACTGGCCATGGTGCAAGGTGAGGGGTGGCACCTGCCATCTATCATGTGTGTTGGGTTCTCTTAGCATCTTGGGGGCTACCTCCCTCCATAGCACCATGGTTCATTCAGTTCCCCCCTGTTTAGGGGTTTCAGGTCCCCAGAGGAGAGCTTCAGGCTTCCTTTCGGGTGCAGGGTGGTAGGAGACCCCCCTCTAATGGACGGGTGTCTTTATAAGCCAGGAGACATCTTCCCTGATAGGCAGTGGCCCTCAGAGGGGCGCCCAGCTGTGCTGGCTTCCAAAGTAGCCCGGGATCCTCTCCACAAGGCCAAGGGGAAGAGGGGAGACACAGCTGTTCCCTGAGCAGGGCAGGAGGTTGGGGGCCAGTGGGCATTTCTCAGAATTACAGCAAGGGGGCAGGTATGGTGGCCAGTGGCAGTTAGTTACAGTTCCCGAGGGGTCCTCACAGAGTGGGGCTGGCGTGGCATAATCCCTCATAAAAAGAGACACCAGCGCTCTGGATGAGGCCCTAGCATATTAGCTTGTGTGTCTGTGGTGGGAGGGTGAGCATCTGGGGGCAAACAGCCAACAGCACCCAATGTTCCCAGGCAGTCTCCCTTCCAAGCATGAACCAGGCCTGACCCTGCTTAACTTCCTAAATCAGAGGAGACAGGGGATAGTCAGGGGGTTCTGGCCCAAGATGGTGGCAGTGGACTCTAGGAGCCCCAAGTGCCCACACCTGCCCTCAAGACTCTGGGCGCTTGGCCTCAGGCAGAGCTGGTAACCCCCACCCCTGACCATGCTGAGACCAGATCTCTAGCTGAACTTTTGGCTGCCCCCGGCCCGAATTATGAGCTTCCAGAGGGTGCAGGAGGGCACCTCTTTGCGGGATGGAATTCCCTGGGTGGTGCAGTAGGGTTTACCCTCCCCAACTGAGCAGGACAGAACCCCCTAGGGATGGCAGAGGGTGAGGGACGGCATGAGCCTTTGGCCAGGGGTTGGGGGTTCCTATGTCAGGTTGGGGACTGCCTCTGTCCATAGCATCAGGAGTTCTTTCAGTAACTCCTGTCATGGAACCAGGTCCCCATTGAAACGCTGTGGGCTTCTACCTGGGTGTGCCTGGGTAAGAGACTACCCTCTAATCGCGGGTTCCCTCTGTAAGGTGGTTAACACCTTTTCCTATTTAGGGACTGAGATCAGTGGGAAGTCCCCCCTGGGGCCTGATGATCAGAGTAGCCTTGGGGTTCCCTCCACCCTCCAAGGGAGGAGGGAAGAGATGGGCCAACCACCAGTGTGTGAGGTGGAGGGATTTTCACAGAATGGCAGGAAGAGGGTGGGAATGGTGGCCTGCTACAGGGTGCCACAGCTCCCGAGGGAAGCCCCAATGGGCTGGGGGGTGGAGAGGGTGGTAGGAGGCATGAAAAGATTCCTTGGGAACAAAAGACACAGGCACCCTGGATCAGCCAACAGGCATCTTGGCCCTGGCCACAAGGCACCAGGCGTGTAGCTCATGTGCCTGTGGGTGTGGGGTCATCTATTGGGGAAAACAGCCTGCAGCACCCGGGACTCCCAGGCGGTCTCCCACCCAAGCATTAAACCTGCTAGCCATGCTTAGCTTCCAGGTCACATTCCTTCTGTGTATGTGTCTGCAACCAAGGCACATGCCCTTAACTGGAATCGAACCCAGGACCCTTCAGTCTGAAGGCTCATGCTCTATCCACCCAGCCAAACCGGTCTGGGCTATGATGAGTTTATTTGAACCAGACTGTCGGCAATTGCTGGGAAGCAGAGTCTCAAGGAATTAAAATCTCTTCTGTTCAAGGGAGGAGGCATTTCGAAACCCTAGATAACAAAGCCTGTAGGCCAGGCCAGGCTGGGCCAGGCCAGGGGTGAAGGGTAAGCTTAACTCAACCATAGAGGAGTTTAAGAGCAACCTGCCTCTCCATAAATACACAGCACAGCAAAGCCCAAAGTCCACAAGCAAGCATGTCTGTGTTTGACCTATTTTTATAAATTGCCGTACAGGAAGAGACGTAAGTGGTTTCAAATAATGCTCCCTGATGTTGACCAGCCAGTGGGTTCCATGAGATCCCCTGGTAATAGATGATGGAGATGGGAGAAAGCAAGGGGTAGGGAAAGTGGGGGAGAGGAATGATTGGATAAGATGTAAAATGAGGAGAAACCAAGATGGCGGCGTAGGTAAACAACTGGTCTGCCACCTCGCACTACAAGTTAAAACTATAACTAAAAGACAAAGCGTCTATCACCCAAAAACACGGGACAGCTGGCTGAAAGAGAAAGGAGCCCAAGTGCTGAAAATCTGAGGAGCGTAGGTATGGAGGCACGCGAATCGGGTTGGTGGCAGGTAGCTGGGCATGTGGCTTTCTTTCAACCAGAAGGGAAACAAGCTCCTGATCACTTTGAAATCCAGTTTCTGGGGTCATGCAGGGGATCCAGATACCTATGGGGAGAAGCTGGTCTGTCGGCCATCGGGTCCAAAAGTGAGGTTGACTCTCTTGCAGAGGTGCGGGTAGCAATCATTGTTTACTGCGCTGGATTGCAGGGACGCAGGAACTTGGAAACACGGGGACTTGGAACCATAGAAGGGCAGAGAAGGCTGACAGCAGCCATCGTTGTTTGCCACGCCCCAGCCTAGTGAGGTCCTGAGACCCCACCCTGCCCTGAGAACCCACCTAGAGACCCTGCCATGCACATTCTACAGACCTGCCCAGGCACCACACAGCTGCTTTTGCATAGAAATGGCCTGTATTGTGGCAGTTTAAAAAAAGAAATTGCAGCTCCAGTAACAAAACCACCAAGTCCCAAGCCAAGAGTACAAAACTGTAGTTCTTGTGGTAGCTCCTGCTGGGTGGCCTCAGACAGTAGCTGAACTGCACCCCACTGGAGATCTGGAAACTAGTGTATCTAGTGGTCAGTGTGAAACGACACCACATTTCAACTACTCTCATAAGGGACACGTTCAAGAGACAGACTCAGTGAGCACCAAAGCCCTACGGGAACAAGTCCTCCCCCATAAACGTGTCTCCAGCATAGCAATTCTTCCATTATACACACAGTGGGTCCCCACAGCCAATTGGCTGGGAGGTCAATTCCTCTCAGTGACACCAACAACAATCAAGACTTAACTAAAACAAGGCTATACACATAGTCCACAAATGGGTCCACCAAGAGTGTCCACATCAGGCAACTGGGAGGCTGAAACATTGAACCATATAGTACACCCAGGCCCACAAAGGGACCCTACCAACTCAGGGAAACAGCAAAAATGCCACGAAAAGAAAACAGATCTAAAACAAAAGAAATGGAGGAGAACAAAAGACTGGATATAGAGTTCAAAAACACAGTTATGAGGTTTTTCAAGAATTTTCTAGAGAAGGCCGGTAAATTTAATGAGACCTTTGATATGAAAAAGGACCTACTAGAAATTAAACATACACTGACTGAAATAAAAAAAAATATATACAGAGACCCAACAGCAGACTAGAGGAACACAAGAAACAAGTCAAAGATTTGGAATTCAAAGAGGCAAAGGACACTCCTCTGGAGAAGCAAGAAAATGAGAGAATCCAGAAACTTAAAGATAGTGTAAGAAGCCTCTGGGAAAACTTCAAGTATACCAATATCAGAATTATGGGGGTGCCAGAAGAAGAGAGAGAGCAGGACACTCAAAACCTATTTAAAGAAATAATGTCAGAAAACTCCTCCCTCCCCCCTTTAAAGAAATAGACTTACAAGTCCAGGAAGTGCAGAGAACCCCAAACAAAAGGAATCCAAAGAGGACCACACCAAGACACATCATAATTAAAATGCCAAGAGCAAAAGACAAAGAGAGAATCTTACAAGCAGCAAGAGAAAAACAGTTTGTTATCTACAAGGGAGCACCCATACGATTATCAACTGATTTCTCAACAGAAACCATGCAGACCAGAGGAGAGTGGCAAGAAATATTCAAAGGGATGAATAGCGACAACCTACAACCAAGATTATTCTACCCAGCAAAGTTATCATTCAGAATTGAAAGGCAGATAAAGAGCTTCGCAGATAAGAAATAGCTAAAGGAGTACATCACCACCAAACCAGTATTATATGAAATGCTAAAAGGTGTTCTTTAAAAGAGGCAAAAGAAGAAAAAGTAAAGACAAAATTTATGAACAACAAATAGGTATCTATCAACAAGTGAATCTAAAAGTCAAGTGAATTAATAAATCTGAGGAACAGAATTAACTGGTGAATATTATAGAATCAGGGGCATAGAATGGAAGGGGACTGATAATTCTCAGGGGGAAAGCGGTGCCTGTGGGGGGAGGGGGGGTACAGGAAGAGACTGGACAAAAATCATATACCTATGGATGAGGACAGCGGGGAAAGAGAGATGTAAGGGCAGAGGATGGGGTGGGGATTGGGTGGAGGTGAGCTATCGGGGGGAGGGGGGGGAAGAGAAACAATTGTAATAATCTGAACAATAAAGATTTGTTAAAATTAAAAAATAATAATAAAAAAAATTAAATGGTGTGTTTTCTAGAACAGTTACTAATCATACTAGTGGCCCAGTGCACAAAATTTGTGCACAGTAAAAGGGAATTAGAGAAAATATTTTAATATTGCTATTTGCCCTTTCTCTATGATAGAAGTGTCAGAGATGAAAGAAAATTAGTAAAATTTATATGAAATTATCCCTCCTGTCAAAGTCTCGGGCATGCCACAGGACTAAGTCAAGTTGCCACCCCACACACACGCACCTTGAAATCAAGGGAAACCTAGACACAGCCAGCCTCACCCCCCCATAAAGCCCTGCAGGGCAGGAGGTACAGCCTCAAGTCCCCCCTGCTAGTGCCAGTTGGGAGGGGGCAACAGCCTCAGGTCCTCCATCGAGCCCCACGGGGGGGGGGGGGGGGAGGGGAATGCATGGCCCCAGGTCCCCCAGTGCAGCCTCAGGTTCCCCAGACCTGGCACAGGGTGTGAGGGCGTGAGGGCGTGAGGGCATGATGATCATTTGCCTATTAGCTCTTTATTGTATAGGATTTCCATTTGGTCGGTTACTATAGATGTTGCCTGGTACACATTTTCATAGTTTTTTTTAAAGTAATTGTTTTTGCTCTGTAATTGACAGACTCCTCAAATATATTTGTCATGCTAGTTTCTTTCTGCTCCTATAACAAGAACAAGTATAAATTGAAGAATTTTTATATAAAAAAGTAAACTTTAGCCCAGCTGGCATAGCTCAGTGGTTGAGCATCGACCTATGAACCAGGAGGTCACGGTTCAATTCCGAATTAGGGCACATGCCAGGGTTGTGGGCTAGATCCCCAGTGTGGGGTGTGCAGGAGGCAGCTGATCCATGATTCTCTCATCACTGATGTTTCTCTCTCTCTCTCTCTCTCTCTCTCTCTCTCTCTCTCTCTCTCTCTCTCTCTCTCCCTTCCTGTCTGAAATCAATAAGAATAAAAAAGTAAACTTCACAAGCTTCTGTGGACTAATACTTGTTGACCCAAGTTTCTGTTTTATGTTTCATGTCCATATAAGAGAACATCTTGAAATCATTTGAAAAACTATTAAGTAATGTATGTCTTTAAAAGCTTAATACTTTATTTTTGTTATAAAATATTGTAAATCATGGTCTCAAATTTTTAAATACACTTTCAGTTTCTTCTCTGCATTATTAGCATTATTGGTCATCTCATTATAAACACTAAATTCTGTCACCATTGGTCATTTTAAAGTTTTTTATTGATTGAATGATTTGAGAGAGAGAAAAATCCGTATGTTATTCCACTTGTTTATGTATTCATTGGTTGATTCTTGTATATATATGTGCCCTGACCCGGGATGGAACTCACAACATCATAGTATCTGGATGATGATCTAACAAACTGAGCTACCCAGCTGGTCACTTTATCTTTTATTCATTTAAATATGTTTTTCTTATATGAATTATAAAAATGTATTTTCTGATCTCTTACTTAAATAAATACATGCAAACTGGAAAAAAAAAATGCTGGCCCTACAGTGCTTTAAATATGAATCTGTTGCTAACATTTTAAAAACTATATTTTTAGTATAAAACCATCCAGATTTCTAACTGCCCTTAAAAGTTAAGACATTGAGGATGGATCCAAGATGGCTGCACAGGTAAACACCTAACTGCAGCCGCACACAACAATTTCAATGGAATACAACTAAAATATAAAATGGACATTGTCCAGAGTTACAGGTAGTCGACTGACTGAAAATTCTACAAGAAGGAAAGAGAAAACCAGAAGGAAAATCAGAGGAGCTGAAAAAGCCTAAGGTAAGGAGGCATGCTGCATGCGCACAGAGAGGACAGAGCCGAAGAGGAGAAGGCTGGGTGTCTGCCTGGCGTTCCCTAGCAGGAAGGAAATAAAAGCTCCCGACTGGGCTGAACCCCATAACTGCCAGCGCTGTGCCCCAGTTCTGGGCCAGACCCTGGGGACTGAGGCTCAGAAAGGGGGAGACAGGGCTGTGAGGAGGAATCCCGGGGGAGCGGTGAAAGGCGGAGACCCCAGAGTCATGCACATTGCGTGCAAAGGAAGGAGTGTTGACTCTGATGCTAGATTGCCCTGGCTGGAAGGAAACAAGAGCTCCGGCCGTGCTGGGCCCCAGTTCCGACTTCTCTGAACCCCAGTTCTAGGCCAGACCCTGGAGACCCAGGCTCAAATGGAGGGAGACAGGGCTGTGAGGCGGAGTCCAAGAGGAGGGGAGAGGGGCAGAGCCCCTGGAGTCGCGCACATTGCATGCAGAGGACAGTCTGTTGACTCTGATGCTAGACTCTCTGAATGGGAAGGAGAAAAAAATCTCCAGACGGGGAGGAACGCGATGAGGAGCAGGAGCCACTTCCGGATACCGTCCAGCCGGGCGCTGGCAAGAAGCCTGGCGACAGGGCCCCCGGGGGGTGGGGTGCCGCTGGGCCCTGAACCGCTGATCACGGGCCACAGAGCTGAGGCCTGGGGCTGCTTCCTGAGAGGCGCCGACCCTGGCAACAGGCTGAAGCCTCGCAGGAGAACAAAGGTGTGCTGCAGGCCAGCCTGCTGAGCTTCCAGGACGAGGAGGAAGAAACTGAAGAAGTTTTCAAAGTGAAGAAACCAAGTTATAGCAAAAGATAGTAAAATTACTTAAGAAAGAATACAAAGAAGATATTAAAAAATCGAAGACTAAGACAGAACTCAACTCAGCAGCCAACAATGCAACATAAATGCATTAAAAAAAAAAAAAAAGGACAGAATGTTGGAGCGGCGGTAGCCAGGCCCAGATGGGCAGGCCCAAGGCAGTGGCAGCTGGGCCCGGAGAAGCAGAAGCTAGGCCCCAGACCAGCAGCAACCAGAACAAGAGCAATAGCAGCCAGGCCCAGAGCAGCCAGACCTGGGGCAGTGGCAGCCAGGCCTGGGACGGAGGCAGCCAAGCCCAGGGTGGCCAGGCCCTGAGCACTCATGCCCGGAGCGGCCAGGCCGGGAGCAGCCAGGCCCAGAGCAGCAGCCACCAAGCCTGGAGCAGCCAGGTCGGGAGTGGCCAGGCCCAGAGGGCCTGGGTCCAGAGCAGCAGGGCCCGGAGCAGCCAGGCCCAGAACAGCCGGGTCGGGAGCAGCCAGGCCTGGAGCAGCAGCATCCAGGCCGGGAGAGGCCAGGCCAGGAGCAGCCGGGTGGGAGCAGCCAGGCCCAGAGCAGCAGCATCCAGGCCCAGAGCGGCCAGGCCCAGAGTGGCTGGGACTGGAGCAGCCAAGCCCAGAGCAGCAGCAGCAGGCCCAGAGCAGCCAGGCCCAGAGCAGCTGGGTCGGTAGCACCAGGCCCGGAGCAGCAGCAGCCAGGCCCAAAGCAGCCAGGCCCAGAACAGCCAGGTCGGGAGCATCCAGGCCCAGAGCAGCAGCCAACAAGCCTGGAGCAGCCAGGTCGGGAGTGGCCAGGCCCAGAGTGGCATGGGTCCAGAGCGGCATGTCCCGGAGCAGCCGGGCCCAGAAGAGCCAGGTCGGGAGCAGCCAGGCCTGGAGCAGCAGCATCCAGGCCGGGAGTGGCCAGGCCAGGAGTGGACGGGCCCAGAGAGCTGGGCCCAGAACAGCCGGGTAAGGAGCAGCCAGGCCCAGAGCAGCAGCAGCCAGGCTTGGAGCGGCAGTGGCCAGAGCCGGGCAGCAGGTTGTGGAACGAACCAGAGCAACCAGAGCAGAGGCCAGACCCGAAGCAGCTGGGCCTGGAACAGCTCACTCCTCGCCTGCCCACGCCCCAGGGTTGCCTCTCAGACATGGCTGGAAACTTTGGGGGAACTTGAGGGCCTGCTGAATCAAGTGATGAAGACTTAGATCTGGATGTGTTGAGTTATAGCATTGGGGTGTTGATCTGTGAGAGCCTTGTGTGGGGTCTGGATGAGGTTGGTTGATCTATTTGGAAATGTCTTTTGTGTGAAATGTATCCTTGGGCATGTGGAGGTATTATTGATTTGAGAAAATGCTAAGTAACTGATTTACTATCTGAAACATTTAAAATTCTGAAAGTTTAAGGTCTCTTGCCAAAAAGAGGTTTTAAAGCTAACACCTAAATTTTAATGGAGAAATGAGAGGGCAAGCCCTTCCCACCCAGAACAGGTAATCCAATTCCAACCAGCAGCTATCTTTAAACAATGTGTTCATTTACATTTGAATTGCTACACCTTTTGATAGACTAAGGGCAAGTTTACATGTAAACAAGTTTGCTTCTCAATTCCCAGGGCAGAAAAAACAAGGTTTAAAATGATTAGATTTTAAAATTTATTCTTAGAAGTGTAAAAGTTTATTAAAAAAAAAAACAAACAAAAAAAAACACACAAAAAAAACAAACAATAAAAAATGGAGATTGAAAAACCTGATGAACAATATTAGCTGTTGATTGTAGTAGAGTCTGAGATACGGGAGGGGAGTGGACTGACAGTCATTGGGGAAAGGGGGAGTGGTGGATGCAGGAAGAAACTGAACAAAAACTGTGCACCTATGGATGAGGACAATGGACTGTGGGGAGGGGGCAGAGGGTGGGATGGGAACCTGGTGGAGGAGGAAAGAAATGAGGAACCTTTGTAATAATATGAACAATTAAGGTTGATTAAAATAAAAAATAAAAAAAAAGTTAAGACATTGATGACACTGGGCAGGGAAGCTTGGGCAATGCAGGCCCGATATACTTTCTGTCCTGTCGTCCTCTTTGTACGGCCTTTGTCCAGCCTGTGTCAGGGCTATCCTCCTGTCTTCCTCCCTGTCTTCCTTCCTGTCCTCCTCTCTATTCTCCTCTCTGTCCTCCTCCCTGTCCTCCTCCCTGTCCGCCACTCTGTTCTAATCTCTGTTCTCCTCCCTGTCCTCCTCCATGTCCTCATCCTTGTCCTCCTCTCTGTCCTCTCTGTCCTCCTCCCTTTTCTCCTCCCTGGCATTTTCTCTGTCCTGCTCTCTCTACTCCTCCTTGTTTTCCTCTCTATCCTCCTCCTTGTCCTTTCAGTTCTCATCTCTGTCCTCCTCCCTGACCTCCTCTGTTCTCATCTCTGTCCTCCTCTCTGTCCTCCTCTGGGTCCTCCTCTCTGACCTCTCTGTCTTCCACTGTGACTTCCTCTGGTTATCCTCCCTGTCCTCCTCGATACCCTCCATTCTGGCCTCCTCCCTGTCCTCCTACCTGTCCTACTCCCTGTCCTCATCCCTGTCCACCTCTCTGTCATCCTCTCTATCCAACACTCACTCCTCCTCCCTGACTTCCTCTATGTCCTCCTCCGATTCCTCCTCTCCTCTATAATCTCTGTCCCACTCCCTATCCTCATCTCTGTTCTCATCTCTGTCCTCTCTGTATTCTTCCCTATCCTCCTCTCTGTCCTCTTCCCTGTACTCCTCTCTGTCCTCATCCCTGTCCTCTATGTCCTCCTCTCTCTCCTCTTCCCTGTATTCCTCTCTGTCCTCCTCTCCTTCCTCCTCTCTGTTCTAATCTCTGTCCTCCTCCCAGTCCTCCTCCCTGTCCTCCTCTCTCCTCCTCCCTGTCTTCTTCTCTGTCATCCTCTGTTTCCTCCTCTCTGTCCTCATCTCTGTCCTATTCCCTTTCCTCCTCTCTGTCCTTATCCCTGTCTTCCTCTCCGTCCTCCTATATCTACTCCTCTCTCTCCTCCTCCCAGTCTTCCTCTCTGTCCTCCTCTTTTCCTCCTCTCTGTTCTCATCTCGGTCCTCTTCCCTGTCCCACTCTGTTCTCATCTCTGTCCTCTTCCCTGTCCCCCTCCCTGTTCTCATCTCTGTCCTCCTCTCTGGTCTCCTCTCTCTCCTCTCTGTCCGCCTCACTGGCCTCCTCTCTGTCCTCCTCATGCTCCTCCTCCATGTACTCCTCTCTGGCCTCATCTCTGTCCTCTAGGTCCGCCTTTCTGGCCTCCTCTCTGTCCTCCTCTCTGTCCTCCTCACTCTTCTCCTCCCTGTTCTCCTCTCCGTTCTACTCTCTGTCCTTCTCCCTGTCCTCATCCTTGTCCTCCTCTCTGTTCTCCTCTCTGTCCTCCCTTTCCTCTTCTCTGTCCTATCTATCCTCCTCACTCTTCTCCCTTTCCTCCTCTCAGTTCTAATCTCTATCCTCCTCCCGGTCCTCCTATCTGTTCTCATCTCAGTCCTACCTCTCTGTCCTCCTCCTTGTCTTCCACTCTGTCCTCCTTCCTGTCCTCCTCTGTCCTCCTCTCTGTAATCCTTTCTGAACTCCTCTCTCTCTTCATCGCTATCATCTTTTCTGTCGTGCCTGTCCTCCATCTGTCCTCCTCCCTGTCCTGCTCTCTGTCATCCTCCATGTACTCCTCCCTGTCCTCCTCTCTGTCCTCTTCTATGTCCTCCTCACTGTCTTTCTCTCTGTCTTCCTCCGTATCCTCTTCTCTGTCCTCTCTGTCATCCTCCATGTCCTTCTCCCGGTTATCCTCTCTGTCCTCCTCTCTGACCTCCTCTCTGTCCTACTCTCTGTCTTCTCTGTCTTGTCCTATCTGTCCTCCTCTCTCTCCTCTTAATTGTCCTCCTCCATGTCCTCCTCCCTGTCCTATTCCCTGTTCTCCTATCTGTCCTCCACTCTGTCCTATCTGTTCTCCACTCTGCCCTCATCTCTGTCCTCCTCCCTGTCCTCTCTCGATTCTCCTCTGACCTCCTCCCTGTCCTCCTCTCTGTCCTATTCTCTGTCCTCCGCCCTGTCCTCTTTTTCCTTCTCTCTGTTCTCCTCATTCTCCTCCTCCCTGTCCTACTCTCTGTCCTCCTCCCTTTTCTCCTCCCTGTTCTCCTATCTGTCCAACTCCTTGTCCTCCTCCCTGTCCTCTTCCCTGTCCTCCTCTCTGTACTCATCTCTGTCCTCCTCCCTGTCCTCCTCCCTGACCTATTCTCTGTCCTACTCTCTCTCCTCCTCCCTGTCTTCTTCTCTGTCCTCTTCCCTGTCCTCCTCTCTGTTCTCATCTCTGTCCTGCTCTCTGTATTCCTCTCTGTCCTCCTATCTATCCTCATCCCTGTTCTCCTCCCAGTATTCCTCCCTCTCCTCCTTCCTGTCCTCTTCTCTATCTTCCTCTATCTCCTCCTCCCTGTCTTACTCCCTGTCCTCCAACCTTTCCTCCCTTTAGTCCTCCTCCATGTCCTCCTCTCTGTCCTCCTCCATGTCCTCCTCCCTGTCCTCATCCCTGTCCTCCTGTCTGAACTCCTCTCTGTCCTCCACTCTGTCCTCCTCTCTGTCCACTCAATCCTAGCCTTTCTGTCCTGTCCTCTCTATCCTCCTCTCGGTCCTCCTCCCTGTCCTCTCCCTGAATTCATCTCTGTGATCCTCCCTGTCCTCCTCTCTGTCCTCTTCTCTGTCCTGCTCTCTATACTCCTCCATGTCTTCATCACTCTCCTCCTCCGTGTCCTACTCACTGTCCTCCTCTCTGTCCTCCTCCCTCTTCTCCTCCCTGTCCTCCTCCCTGTCTTCCTCCCTGTCCTCCTCTCTCTACTCCTCCCGGTCTTCCTCTCTATACTACTCCGTATCCTCCCTATCCTCCCCTCTGTCCTCTCTGTCCTCCTCTCTGACCTTCTCTTTGTCCTCCTCACTCTCTTCCTCCCTGTCCTCCTCTCTGTCCTACTATCTGTTCTCCTCTCTGTCCTCCTCCCTATCGTCCTCTATGACTTCCTCTCTCTCCTCCTCTCTCTCCTCCTCCCTGATCTCCGCCCTCTCCTGTACTCTATCCTGCTCTCTCTACTCCTCGTTGTCTTCCTCTCTGTCCTCCACCCTTTCCTCTCTGTTCTCATCTCTGTCCTCCTCCCTGTCCTCCACTCTGTTCTTGTCTCTGACCTCCACTCTGTCCCCCTCCCTGTCCTCCTCTCTGTCCTCCTCCATGTCCTCCTCTCTATCCTCCCATCTGTCCTACTCCCATTCCTCCTCCCTGAACTCCTCTGTTCTCCAATCTGTCTTCCTCTATGTCCTCATCCCTGTCCTCCTCCCTGTCCTTATCCCTGTCCTCCTCTCTGTTCTCCTCTCCATTCTATCTGTCCTGTCATCTCTCTCCTGTCCTCCTTGTCCTCATCCATGTCCTGCTCCCTGTCCTCCTACCTGTCTTCCTCTCTGTCCTCCTCTCTTTCCTTCTTGCTGTCCTCCTCCCTGTTCTCCTCCAGGGTCTCCTATCTGTCCTCCTCTCTGTCCTCCCCCCTGTCCTCCTCTCTGTCCTCCTCCCTGTCCTCTCCTGGTTCTCCTCTCTGTCCTCCTCTCTGTCGTCCTATCAGTCCACTTCTCTGTCCTCCTCCCTGTCTTCCTCTCTGTCCTCTTCCCTGTACTCTCTCTTCTCATCTCTGTCCTCCTCTCTGCCCTACTCCCTGTTATCCTCTCTGTCTTCCTCCATGTCCTCCTCTCTGTCCTCCTCCCTCTTCTCCTCCCTGTCCTCCTCCCTGTCCTCATCTCTCCACTCCTACCTGTCTTCCTCTCTGTACTCCTCCGTGTCCTCCCCTCTGTCCTCTCTGTCCTCCTCTGTGACCTCCACTGTGTCCTCCTCACTCTCTTCTTCCCTATCCTCCTCTGTCCTCCTCTCTGTACTCCTCTCTGTCCTACTCTCTGTTCTCCTCTCTCTCCTCCTCTCTCTCCTCCTCCTTGATCTCCTCCCTGTCCTCTTCTCTATCCTGCTCTCTCTACTCCTCGTTGTCTTCCTCTCTGTCCTCCACCCTGTCCTCTCTGTTCTCAAATCTGTCCTCCTCCCTGTCCTGCACTCTGTTCTCATCTCTGTCCTCCTCTATATCCTCCTCCCAGTCCTCCTCTCTATCATCCTCTCTGTCTTCCTCTTTGTCCTCATCCCTGTCCTCCTCCCTTTCCTTATCCCTGTCCTCCTCTCTGTTCTCCTCTCCATTCCATCTGTCCTGTCATCTCTCTCCTGTCCTCCTTGTCCTCATCCATGTCCTGCTCCCTGTCCTCCTACCTGTCTTCCTCTCTGTCCTCCTCTCTTTCCTTGTTGCTGTCCTCCTCCCTGTTCTCCTCCAGGGTCTCCTATCTGTCCTCCTCTCTGTCCTCCCCCCTGTCCTCCTCTCTGTCCTCCTCCCTGTCCTCTCCTGGTTCTCCTCTCTGTCCTCCTCTCTGTCGTCCTATCAGTCCACTTCTCTGTCCTCCTCCCTGTCTTCCTCTCTGTCCTCTTCCCTGTACTCTCTCTTCTCATCTCTGTCCTCCTCTCTGCCCTACTCCCTGTTATCCTCTCTGTCTTCCTCCATGTCCTCCTCTCTGTCCTCCTCCCTCTTCTCCTCCCTGTCCTCCTCCCTGTCCTCATCTCTCCACTCCTACCTGTCTTCCTCTCTGTACTCCTCCGTGTCCTCCCCTCTGTCCTCTCTGTCCTCCTCTGTGACCTCCACTTTGTCCTCCTCACTCTCTTCTTCCCTATCCTCCTCTGTCCTCCTCTCTGTACTCCTCTCTGTCCTACTCTCTGTTCTCCTCTCTCTCCTCCTCTCTCTCCTCCTCCTTGATCTCCTCCCTGTCCTCTTCTCTATCCTGCTCTCTCTACTCCTCGTTGTCTTCCTCTCTGTCCTCCACCCTGTCCTCTCTGTTCTCAAATCTGTCCTCCTCCCTGTCCTCCACTCTGTTCTCATCTCTGTCCTCCTCTATATCCTCCTCCCAGTCCTCCTCTCTATCATCCTCTCTGTCTTCCTCTTTGTCCTCATCCCTGTCCTCCTCCCTTTCCTTATCCCTGTCCTCCTCTCTGTTCTCTTCTCTAATCATCTCAGTCCTGTCATCTCTCTCCTGTCCTCCATGTCCTCATCCATGTCCTCCTCCCTGTACTCCTCTGTCCTCCACCCTGTCCTCATCCCTGTCCTCCTCCCTGTCTTCCACTCTGTTCTCGTCTGTGTCCTCCACTCTGTCCCCCTCCCTGTCCTCCTCTCTGTCCTCCTCCATGTTCTCCTCTCTATCCTCCTATCTGTCCTACTCCCATTACTCCTCCCTGAACTCCTCTATTCTCCAATCTGTCTTCCTCTATGTCCTAATCCCTGTCCTCCTCCCTGTCCTTATCCCTGTCCTCCACCCTGTCCTCCTCCCGGTTCTCCTCTCTCTTTCCTGTCGTCTCTGTCCTGCCCTCCTTGTCGTCCTCCATGTCCTCCTCGTTGTCCTCCTACCTCTCCTCCTCTCTGTCCTCCTCTCTGTCCGCCTCTCTGTCCTCCTCCTTGTTGTCCTATCTGTCCCCCTCCCTGTCTTCCTCTCTGTCCCCTTCCCTGTCCTCTCTGTTCTCATCTCTGTCCTCCTTTGTCCTCCTCTCTGTCCTACTCTCTGTTATTTTCTCTGTCTTCCTCCCTGTCCTCCTCTCTGTCCTCTCTGTCCTCCTCCCTGTCCTCCTCCCTTTTCTCATCCCTGCCCTCCTCTCTGTTCTCCTCTCTGTCCTCTTCCCTGTCCTCCTCTCTGTTCTCCTCCCTGTCCTCCTCTATGTCCTCCTCCCTGTCCTCCTCTTTTCCTCCCCTCTCTCCTCCTCTCTGTCCTCCACTCTGCCCTCTTATCTGCCCCCTCTGTCCTGGCATCTCTGTCCTGTCTTCTCTATCCTCCTCTCTATCGTCCTCTCTGTCCTACTCTCTGTCCTCCTCCCTGTTCTCCTCTCTGTCCTCCTTCTTGTCCTCTCTGGCCTCCTCGCAGGCCTCCTCCCTGTTCTCCTCTCTGTCCTCCTCTATATACTCCTCCCTGTCTTCCTCTCTGTCCTCTTCCCTGTCCTCTCTGTTCTCATCTCTGTCCTCCTCTCTTCGCCTCTCTGTCCTACTCCCTGTTATCCTCTCTGTCCTCCTCCCAGTTCTCCTTTCTCTTTCCTGTCGTCTCTGTCCTGCCCTCCTTGTCGTCCTCCATGTCCTCCTCACTGTCCTCCTACCTCTCCTCCTCTCTGTCCGCCTCTCTGTCCTCCTCCTTGTTGTCCTATCTGTCCCCGTCCCTGTCTTCCTCTCTGTTCCCTTCCCTGTCCTCTCTGTTCTCATCTCTGTCCTCCTTTGTCCTCCTCTCTGTCCTACTCCCTGTTATTTTCTCTGTCTTCCTCCCTGTCCTCCTCTCTGTCCTCTCTGTCCTCCTCCCTGTCCTCCTCCCTGTTCTCATCCCTGTCCTCCTCTCTGTTCTCCTCTCTGTCCTCTTCCCTGTCCTCCTCTCTGTTCTCCTCCCTGTACTCCTCTATGTCCTCCTCCCTGTCCTCCTCTTTTCCTCCCCTCTCTCCTCCTCTCTGTCCTCCACTCTGTCCTCTTATCTGTCCCCTCTGTCCTGTCATCTCTGTCCTGTCTTCTCTATCCTCCTCTCTATCCTTCTCTCTGTCCTCCTCTCTGTCCTCCTCCTTGTTCTCCTCTCTGTCCTCCTCCTTGTCCTCCTCTCTGGCCTCCTCCCAGGCCTCCTCCCTGTCCTTCTCTCTATACTCCTCCCTGTTTTCCTCTCTGTCCTCTTCCCTGTCCTCTCTGTTCTCATCTTTTTCCTCCTCTGTCCTCCTCTCTGTCCTACTCCCTGTTATCTTCTCTGTCTTCCTCCCTGTCCTCCTCTCTGTCCTCTCTGCCCTCCTCCCTGTCCTGCTCCCGGTTCTCCTCTCTCTGTCCTGTCGTCTCTGTCCTGTCCTCCTTGTCGTCCTCCATGTCCTCCTCCCTGTCCTCCTACCTCTCCTCCTCTCTGTTCTCATCTCTGTCCTCCTCTGTCCGCCTCTCTGTCCTACTCCCTGTTATCCTCTCTGTCTTCCTCCCTGTCCTCCTCTCTGTCCTCTCAGTCCTCCTCCCTATCCTCCTCCCAGTTCTCCTCTCTCTGTCCTGTAGTCTCTATCCTGTCCTCCTTGTCGTCCTCCATGTCCTCCTCCCTGTCCTCCTACCTCTCCTCCTCTCTGTACTCCTCTCTGTCCTCCTCCCTGACCTCTCCCGGTTCTCCTTTCTGTCTTCCTCTCTGTCCTTTCTATCCTCCTCCCTGTCCTCCTCTCTGTCCTCCTCCCTGTCTTCCTCTCTGTCCTCTTCCCTGTCCTCCCTGTTCTCATCCCTGTCCTCCTATCTGTTCCCTCTATCCTGTCATCTTTGTCCTGTCTTCTCTATCCTCCTCTCTATCCTCCTCTCTGTCCTCTTCTCTGTCCTCCTCCCTGTCCTCTTCTCTGTCTTCCTCTCTATCCTCTCTGTCCTCTGTGGGTGGCGTCACCCCAGTCCCATGGTCCCTGTCCGATGCCTGGTCAGGCTCAGTGCTGGGTCCCCACTGTGGTCAGAAGTCAGCCCATTGGCGATTCTCTATCCCTCTCTCCCCCTCCCCCTTTCTCTGTCTCTAAAACCAATAAAAACATGGGGGAAAAAAGTCAGGACTTGTATGACTGCTATTACCAATCCTTCCTAGCCTTTACATCAGTGAAAGTTGTGTATTTTTTTTCAGATTCACAAGCAAAAATTAGTCTAATAAAAGAAATCAAAGACATGGAAAGGTATATTTAAAAAAACACAAGACTCGCCTTGACTGGTTTAGCTCAGTGGTGGGAGAGAGCCTCGACCTGCAGACTGAGGGGTCCCAGGTTCAATTCCGGTCACCAGCATGTTCCTTGGTTGTGGGCACATCCTCATTAGAGAACGTGCAGGAGGCAGCTGATCATTGTTTCTTACTCTTTATCCGTCTCTCTTCCACTCTGTAAAAAATCAGTAAAATATATTTTTAAAAAACTCACAAGACTCATAGTGTCTTTTTTTAGTGTCTTTAAAACATTTTTACTGAGGGGTTGATGGGGAAAAAGGAGACATATGTAATACTTTAAATAATAAAAACAATGCTCATAGGGAAACTGATATATGTGTGTGTGTGTGTGTGTGTGTGTGTGTGTGTGTATAGATTGGCTCCGTGGCTATAGACCAAAAGGTCTCAGGTTCAGTTCTGATCAAGGGCTGGTCAACCTTGGTTGCAAGCTCCTTCCCTGGTCAGGGTTCATGCAGGAGGCAACCAATCAATGTATTTATCTCACATTGATGTTTCTCTCTGTCTTTACCTCTCTCTCCCACTCTCCCTAAAAATTCAATGGAAAAATATCCTCGGATGAGGAATAACAAAAAATAATAAAAATATATTTTTATTAATTTCAGAAAGGAAGGAAGAGGGAGAGAGAGATAGAAACATCAATGATGAGAGAAAATCATTTTTTGGCTGCCTCCTGCACGCCCCCTACTGGGGGTGGAGCCCACAACCCGGGCATGTGCCCTGACCAGGAATCAAACTGTAACCTCCTGGTTCATAGGTCAACACTCAACCACTGAGCCACGCCAGCCAGATTCATGGTGTCTGTTTGAAGACAACAACATTTTTATTTTAATAAAATTCGTTATTTTTAAAAATAAAATAGTCTTCCATAATCACCTTGCTGAGCTTTCCCCAACATTGGCAATGTGGGGTACATTCTTGCATGTCTTACAAACGCTAATACTCATGTAATAACAAACGAATAATTATTGTTAATACTGAAAATAAGAATAATAATATTGAATTATTATTATTATCCTCCACTTACAGTCAGAAGGGGTGAAAGGTTTGGGAAAGGGCTGGTTCAACAGAAGTTCTGACAGAAAAGAAGAAAAAGGAAAAGGAAAAGCTCAGAGGGAGCTTCAGCTTCAGGGCCTCTGTCGCCACCAGCTGGCCGGAGGCGGTAACGCGGGCCCCTGGGCTCCCTCTCCACCAGGTGCTCCTAGGACAGCCCTCCCCTCCCCTCCCCTCTCCCCCCGCCCCGCCCCCCCCCCCCCCCCCCCCCCCCCCCCGCAGCCTCGCCAGGCTCTGTGCCATCTCCTGGCAGCCATGAGGGAGGGGGACTCTGCCCAGGGCACCAGAACAGAGGCTGGAATTCTGGGTAGGTCTGTCCCAGGAAGACACTGTGGATGATGGAACTTTTCTAAATGATGGTTATTAAGACCAAAATTCAATTAACCACACTAGAGGAGAGCCTGGACTTCTTCCCATTCTCTCCGCAGAAAACAAATTATGAAACTGGTATTATATGGAGACCAAGGAGTATGCAGCCCTAACAATGTAGAAAGAGAAATAAAGAGACATGTAAGTCACACAGTAATAGTAGTTGTTACTACTGTCTTTTGAATGTTGTCTTACTAGTCATTTTATTTAACATTTGTGATTCATTGTGGCTTTACTTGTTATTCTGAATAAGCATTACATGTTGTGCATAATTTTCTATCGTTTTTTTAAATAACTGCACTCCCCCCCCCCCGCCCCCCCCCAGAACTGAATATGATGCAGGCCCCACAAATTCTGCCCGTGCCTGAGCTTGGGTGTACTTGAGGCTGCTCTTTTTTAATTTTCTTTAATCCTCACCCAGGGATATTTTTTCTATTGACCTTTAAAGAGAGTGAGTGGAAGGAAGGGAGGAGAGAGAGAGAGAGAGAGAGAGAGAGAGAGAGAGAGAGAGAGAGAGAGAGAACATCGATGTGAGAAACAAACATGGACTGTTTACCTCCGCTCCAGATTGGACCAGGGAGTCATACCTGACACTTGGGTCTGTGGCCAACGCCCTAACCACTGAGCCAGGCGACAGGGCTGCTCCTGGAAGAGCACAGAACTGCAGGCTGAGATCAGCTTCCGGAGGTCTGTCACTCACTGGGCCCTGGCCTCAGAGCGGTCTGGATTTCTTCCTCACATTCACACACTCACACTCACTCATACACTTTCACAGCCACGTGAGGAGGTCACGGCTGAGGAGCCTGTGTATAAAACATGCCTTTGGGCTTTCCTTTCCCGGCCCCCCTGACAGAATCTCAGGCTCCGGCCCTGCCAGCAGCCGCAGGGTGGCTTCCGCCTGTGTGAGCACCTGCGGCTCTGGTGCCAGTGCTGTTCTCTGGGCAGAGGGTGCGGAGCCTCCATCCGGCCGAGGCCATGGGCACCCTGTCAGCCTCAGGGCCTCCGTGTGCGAACATCTCCTTCTGGAGCTGGGCAGCACAGCGGACATGAGGCTTCTGTGACTGTGGCTAAGCTACTTTCATGCACAGTACTGACCGTGAACACACGTGGGGGTGGGTGACGGTGTCAGCAGCAGTGCGACGCCAAGGCTGGAGCTGATGGATGGGTGATCACGTACATACCAGTGAGCACATACATGCTAGCGCTCACTACATTCTGACCGTGTTCTTGTCATTGAAAAGAACATTCCAGGGGGCTGCTCCAGCCGCCCAGAACCCCCAGAGGCACCACAGCCAGATCAACACACTGCCTTTCGACCTGTGTGGCCCTGTCCTCCAGCATGGTCTTCCTCAGCATGGTCCTGTCCTCAGTGTGGCCCTGTCCCCTGGCATGGCCCTACCCCCGGCATGGCCCTGTCCACTAGCGTGGCCCTGTCCTAGGCATGGCCCTGTGCTCAGTGTGGTCCTGTCCCCTGACGTGGCCCTACCCCCGGCATGGCCCTGTCCACTAGCGTGGCCCTGTCCTCCGGAATGGCCTGTCCTCCAGTGTGGCCCTGTCCTCAGCATGGCCCTGTCCTCGGCATGGCCCTGTCCTCTGGCGTAGCCCTGTGCTCAGTGTGGCCCTGTCCTCTGGGGTGGCCTGTCCTCCAGTGGGAGTTTGCATGCAGCCGGTCCTGGCCCTAGCTCTGGAGACTCCAGTGGCACAAAGTCTTCCTCTCCCCTTTATCTATTTATTTTTAATATGTTTTATTAATTTCAGAGAGGAAGGGATAGAGATAGAGAGAAACATGGATGACTAGAGAGAATCATTGATCGGCTGCCTCTTGCACACCCCCTACGGGAGGGGGGGGGCGGGTTTGATCCCACAACCCGGGTGTGTGCCCTTGACCAGAACCAAACCCAGGACCATTCAGTCCTCAGGCCGATGCTCTATCCACTGAGCCACACCCTCTCCTTTTTAAGTAACATAGAGAAGCCTTTCCCTGTGAAATGGAAAGAAAAAAAATTCCATAAAAGCCAGAGGTTTTATAGAAGCTTCGGGTCCTGAATCAGCCGGGGTGAGAGCGGCCGGTCCCAGACCTCCAAGCACATGACAGAGCCCAGCCCCCGGGCGCTGTGGGTCCCGGCCACTCCAGACCCCTGTGTGAAGGGAGGGCCTGACCCCTCCCTCCAGGACTCGCCATCAGCTGTTGAAGATGAAGTCTAGCCCTGGCCTGTAGATCGAAGAGTCCCAGGTTCGATTCCTGTCAAGGGCAGGGACCTGGGTGGCAGGCTCCGCCCCGGCCCCGGCCCTTGTTGAGGTTCCTGCAGGAGGCCAACAAATGAAGGGTCTCTCCCACATAGATGTTTCTCTCTGTCTAGCCCTCTCTCTTCCACTAGCCCTAAAAATCAATAGAAACGTATCCCTGGGGGGGGGGGTGCGGGGGGGAGGGAGAAGGCAAGAAAATAAAGTCTAGGTTGCTTTTTTAAAAAACTGTTAAAATATATGTTTGTTGTAGAAAATCCTGTCAGCGGGAATAACGTGAAGAAAACATAATCACGCAGAAATCTGCTGCCTGGAGCCGATGGGAGAAAAGGCTCCTGAGGTCTCAGTGGCGGCTCCTGGCGGCTGTCCTTTCCCCAACCCCCTTCCCTGCTCAGCAGAGCTGCTCAAGGAGAGGGACCTCAGCTCCCCAGCCCCGGGCTTGGCCTGGTTAGGGTTAGGAGTAGGCTTAGGGTGAGGTTGAGGGGTAGGCTTGGGTTTGACATCTGGGAGAGAGCTGTGTCAAGTGGGAGAAAATCGCCTTCCACTCTGGGGGCACTGCCAGGGCCCCTCCAGAGGTACTTACTGGTCTGGTTGCCAGGCCCCAAGGGCCGGCTTTCTGCCTGATTCGCGGGGAACGCCCCGCCCTGAGGACAAGGGATACCTGTCCCTGGCTTCCAGTCTGGAGCTAAGGGCCATGGGGCCTTTGCATCCACCTGCGACACAGATCCACGTTCACAGGGCCCCAGGGCCCTACCCACCGGAACTCTTCCAGCTGTTTTCTCTCGCCCCAACCCACTATTCCCTTGACCACTACCCGCAGACCACCTGACCTCCCAGCCGAGCCCCCAACCCCTCCCTAGGTCCCTGCTGTCAGCTGGCCTGCCTGTGGGTCACTGTGTCCCTGCCCACCAGCCTTTCTCCTGCTGACCTCACCACTTCCTGCTGCTCACCTGGCCCCGCCCCTTTTTGACTTGACCTGGATCAGCTGTGGGCCTGGGCCCGCCTCTTTGTTCTGGAAGCCCCGTCCCCTTGTCCCCTTGTTCATTGGACCAATGACCGAGTAGCACCTGCTGGGCTGCCTGCTCCTCAGACACAGAATATCACCCACCTCTGGGAGCCCTGTCAAGTGCCTAAATGCACAAACTGCACATGATCCTCTGCTCAACAAACCAGTTTTGGCAATGAGATTTATTTTTATTCAAATTTTCAGTATTATTTTATTTCCCCATCAAATCCCACTCTATTACTTTATGTGCAAGGCACTGTACACTTTCACAGAAATAGCTCTGCTAATTAATGGGATGCAGTTTTATGAATACAGACTTGAACACCAGAGGTAGAATTACTATAAGCGGTATAGATTGATGCATTACAAAGATGAATTCCTTTCTTACCAAAGTGTGGGGTGCTACACTCTCCCTTTTGCCTTCCCGATGGTGGGTGGGCCTGTTGAATTGGCTGATCCCTCTCTCAGACAAGATTCCCTAGCCAGTGAGGCAGGACGAAGCCTCCAGATCACCTTTCCCCAGTGGCAATTCCTGCCTTCCCAGTGGGCCCTTGCAATGCTGGCTGGAACCAGGGATAGTGCCCCTGAGTCCCCCTGCTCTGTCTGCATTTGTGAAGTGTGGATGTAATGCGATTTCTAAACTTCCTTCACCCAGACCGATTTAGAGAAAAGAAGCTCTGTCCCCCAAGTTGGTCTGTGCCTTAGAATCACTGGGGAATTCTAACAATTCCAAACCTGCACTGCATCCGACTCACTAGGTTAGAGAGGCACTGGTATTTTTGGAAGCTCCCAGGGAGAGTTCAGAATCCAAGCAAGCTAGGGAATGACTGCCTTAAGGTGCTAGAGTTGGGAAGTTTTCACCTTCAGCACCAGCCCCCACATGGCCTGACAAGCAGCCAGAGCTTCCGGCATAGAGGGGTCTCCATGCCCAGCTGCTGTGCTCTGTCAGTCTCAGTGATGTTTTTAGTCAGGCTGTGGAGGGACTGTCTCACTTGATGTTGTGTTTTGTTTTCCAGCCGAAGGAACGTGGCTCCACAAGGGTGCATGCTTTAAATAAAGTCAACAGAGTGCTGCAGGGTTTACATCAGAACAATGTAAGTTGGTCAGGTAATGGGGCCGCGTGGGTGCCATCAGGATTGTTTACTGTTGAAACCAGCCACCTGCTCTGTGCATGGACCTCGGCTCCTTTATGGAAACATTTTCCTATGAGTAAAGGAGTAGTCACTCTTTTTCTGATTAATAGTTAGAGTATAAGAACATATTTTTTATTTTTTGAGATTTAAGTTTACCTGATTTCTCTGATCATTCACATGTATGGCTGTCCAGATGTGCTCAACCAAAACCCTCAGCTTCCATGGAGAACTTGTCTTATTTTCTTTATCTAACCTTTATTCTCTCTTATTGTGTCAGGTGGATTTGGTGAATATCGGAGGAACTGACATTGTAGATGGAAACCACAAGCTGACACTGGGTTTGCCGTGAAGCATCATTTTGCACTTGCAGATGGGGGATTTTCAGTCACTTATTACTGGTCATTGGAAATGTGTCCTTTGTGTATTCGTTTCTTAGCTCTGCATCACAGAGCACCACAAACCGGGTGGCTTTAACAACCGAAGTTATTTTCTCTCAATTCTGGAGGCTACAAATCTGAGATCAAGGTGTCAGCAATGATTTTTTTTTTCCTGCAGCCTCTTTCCTGGGCTTGTGGGTCCTTTTTCCCTTTGAATCCACATGGTCTTCCCTCTGTGTATGTCATATCCTAATCTTTGCTTTTGATGCCAAGAAACAATCATATTTGATGAGAGCTCTCCCCTCCATATGATCTCATCTTGCCTTAATTACCTCTTTCAAGGCTCTCTAAATAAAGTCACATTACACGGTACTGGGGGATAGGACTTCAACATAGAATATTGTGGAGGGCACAATTCAATGCCTAACTGCCTAACTGTTTGGAATGAAAGAAACTGACAAACTGCTCTATTTTCCTAGCCTAGACAAAAAGAAGATGCCTTTTTAAAATATTGAATTTGAAAATTTCAGACATCAAAACCTTACTAAAATAGCTTAAAGAATTTCCAGGTACTGTTACTCAGATTCCCCAAAGGTTAACAATTGTCTATATTTGTGTTTTCTCTTATTCTCTTTGCCTAAATACTTCAGTGTGTATTTTCTGAAAACAAATTGTTCTCCTAAAATCAAGGAGTTCTCTTACATAACTACTATATATTAACATAATATAAAATGTGTATGATAACATTAATAGTTCTCACTTACTCATCATGTCTCTTTTATCTTCTTTAATCTGGAATAGTTTCTGAATGTTTGTGTTTTATGATATTGGCATTTTTGAGGAGCGCTGGACAGTTATTTTGTAGAATCTCCCTTTCTGTGGGTTTGGCTGATATTTTCTCATGATTAGATTCAGGTTATTCAGTTGGGGCAGGCATGCCGCAAAAGTGACGTTGATTTGTTCTCAGTGCACTCACCTGGAAGCACACACTGTCCGTTAGGCTTGTTCTGGCAGAGTCAACGTTCATTGTTTGGGTACTGTGGTATCTGCCTATGCCTCCACCAAACGTGACTGCCCTATGTTATTAAAAAATGTCTTGTGAGATATACTTGGAGACTGTGTAAATATTCAGCTACTTATCAAATCTTCCCCATTAGTTTTAAGATCTATTCATAATTCTTAGCTGATCAGTTATTATTATGATGCTTGGCCAATAGTAAATTTCTAATGTCATTGTTCCTTTTACATTGTAAGGAAAGGCTTTCCCTTGTCTCTTGTTTATCTGTCTGTCCATCCACTTTTTTATTCATTCAATGTACACACAGTGTACACTCAAGGATTTTTACGTATTTAATAGGCTGAAATTTTTTGCTATTATTGTTTAATAGAGGCCTGGTGCATGAAAATTCGTGCACTGTGGGTGGAGGAGGGGTGTCTCTCAACCGGGCCTGTCTCCTCTCATGGTCTGGGAGCCCTAAGGGGATGTCCTACTGATGGCTTAGGCCTGCTCCCCATGGGCCTAAGCTGCATTCTGGCCTTCCTCTGTGAGAGGCAATCAGGCCAATCAGGGGGAGGTGCTGCCCCCATCACCACGTTGTTGCTGTCACTGCTGGCCACAGCCACCTGCCCTTAGCCCTTGCAGCTGCTGCAGCTGCTGACTGCCCTCAGCGCTTGGAGCCGCCTCTCTCTGCTTTGTCCGGAAGGACATCTGGAAGGACATCCAGAAGACTTCTGTCTATCCAGTCTAATTAGCATATTACCCTTTTATGAAAATAGATTTTGACGCTTAAGGTATACTAAATTTGGCTCATGTGATTGACCCCCCATTAAATCAGCTCTGTGTCCTTTTGACATATCCACATCATTCTTTGAGCACTTCCTTAAAACACATGTATTTCTTTAGAATAATACTATGCAATATTAGTTCTTGATTATAATCGGGAAAGTTACTTCATTCTTTGATTTTGCATTCAGTCAAGAAAGTCTTCCTTGCATCCTTATCTTTTTTTTTTCCCACAGTGAAAAAAATTTATTTATTTATTTATTTTTTAAATCAATATATATTGTTCATATTATTACAAAGGTTCCTCATTTCTTCCCCCCTCCACCAGGTTCCCACCCCACCCTCCGCCCCCTCCAAACCCCCCATTGTCCTCATCCATTGGTGCACAGTTTATGTTCAGTCTTCCTCCCTCCCTTTCCCCGAGAACAGTTAGTCCACGCCCCTCCCATAAATGGACACATTGTTCAAACATAGCTGCTGGTTGGAATTGGATTACCTGTTCTGGGTGGGAAGGGCTTGTCATTTCCTTTAAAATCAAGGTGTTAGCTTTAAAACCTCTTTTTGGCAAGAGACCTTAAACTTTCAGAACTTTATATTTTTCAGATAGTAAATCAGTTACTTAGCATTTTCTCATATCAATAATACCTACACATGCCCAAGGATACACTTCATACAAAAGACATTTCCAAATAGATCAACCAACCTCATCCAGGCCCCACACAAGGCACTCACAGATCAACGCCCCAGTGCTATACTGATTTAACACATCCAGATCTAAGCCTTTCTCATTTGATTCAGCAGACCCTTAAGTTCCCCCAAAAGTTTCCAGCCATGTCTGAGAGGGAGCCTTGGGGCAGAGGCAGGCTCCGGACCTGGCCTCTGTTGCTCTGGTCCGTTCCACAACCAACTGCTCCGGGTCTGGCCACTGCCACTCCTGACCTGGCTGCTCCAGGCGTGGCTGCTGCTGCTCCAGGCCTAGCCGCTCCGGGCCTGGCTTCTCCAAGCATGGTTGCTGCTGCTCTGTGCATGGCTGCTCCCAACCCAACTGCTCTGGGCCTGACTGCCCCAGGCCCAGCTGCTCCAAGCCTGGCAGCTCCCGGCCTGGATGCTCCAGGCTTGGCTGTTGATGTTCTGGATCTGGCTGTTCCCGACCCGGCTGCTCTGGGCCCAGCTTCTCCGGGCCCGGCCACTCCGGGCCTGGGTGTTCCTGGTCTGGCCACCCTGGGCTTGGCCACCTCTGCCTCAGGCCTGGCTGCCACTGCCCCAGGTCTGGCTGCTCCAGGCCTGGCTGTTGCTGCTCCAGGCCTGGCAGCCACTGCCTTGTGCCTGGCCGCTCTAGGCCTGGCCGCCACCGTTCCAACATTCTGTCCTTTTTTAAAAAAAAAAAAAACACACAAACGCATTTATGTTGCAATGTTGGCTGCTGAGTTGAGCTCTGACTTAGTCTTCGATTTTTCAAGATCTTCTTTGTATTCTTTCTTAAGTAATTTTACTATCTTTTGCTGTCACTTGATTTCTTCACATTGAAAACTTCTTCGGTTTCTTCCTCCTTGTCCTGGAAGCTCAGCAGGTTGGCCTGTGACACCCCTTTGTTCTCCGCGGGCTCCTGCGTTGCTCCAGCCTGTTGCCGGGGTCGGCACTGCCCAGGAAGCACTCCCAGGCCTGGGCTCCGTGGCCTGCCCTCAGTGGTTGAAGGCCCAGGGGCATCCCCCACCCCCGGGGGCACCGTCGCCCGGCTCCTTGCTGGCGCCTGGCTGGCTGGTGTCTGGCAGGGGCTCCTGCTTCTCGTCGCGTTCCTCCAATCTGGAGCTTTTTTTCTCCTTCCTGCTAGGGGCGTCTAGCATCAGAGTCAACAGACTGTCCTCTGAGCACAATGAGCACGGCTCCGGGGGCTCGGCCTTTCGCCGCTCTCCCAGGACTCCACCTCACAGCCGCGTCTCCCTCTGCTTGAGCCTGGGTCCCCAGGGATTGGCCTAGAACTGGGGTTCAGAGCATTCAGGAGTGGGGCTGAGCACCGCCAGAGGTTTTGTTTCTTCCCACCAGGGAAATCCAGCATCAGAGTCAACATTCCGTCCTCTGCGCACAATGTGCGGAGACTCCGGGGGCTCTGCTTTTCGCTGCTCCCCTGAGATTCCGCCTCACAACCCCATCTCCCCCTGACCGAGCCTAGGTCCCCAGGGTCTGGCCCATAACTGGGGCTCAGCGCTGCCGGTTCTGGGGTTCAGCCCAGGCCAGGGTTTTTATTTCCTTCCTTCTAGGGAACGCCAGGCAGGCACCCAGCGTTCTACTCTCCGGCTGAATCCTCTCTGTGCGCACGTGTGCGCAGCATGTCTCCGTACCTTAGGATTTTTCAACTCCTCTGATTTTCCTTCTGGTTTTCTCTTTCCTTCTTGTTGTAGAATTTTCAGTCAGTCGACTACCTGTAGCTCTGGGCAATGTCCACTCTACATTTTAGTTGTATTCCATTGAAATTGTTGTGTGCTGCTGCGGTTAGGTATCTACATGAGCAGCCATCTTGGATCCTCCCCTGCATCCTTATCTTTTGTAGAAAATCAAAACTGTTGCTTTTCTATCAAAAGTTCTTTGTAAATGTATAGTATTAAAATGTTACTCTTTTAGGGATTATGAAAGTAACGTTTATTGTAACTGAATCTAATATGAGTATTGTTAAGATACAGAAAGTATGGTAATGTATAATGGTGAAGTAAAAAATCACCCACCTTCTGAATTCTAGTACTTCAAAATAATCGCTGTTTAAAAGGAAATTTTAAATAAATTGAGTTACCAGTGACCTGATTCCTATGGTTAAGTAATGAAAAAATTCTCATTCAAGGACTCGATCCTAGTAGCTGCTTTACGTCATAGGCGGACATGGTTTCTCTGGCAGGTGAAAGATGTCATGAAGGACATCATGTCAGCCTTGCAGCAGACAAACAAGGAGAAGATCCTGCTGAGCTGGGTGCACCTGTCCACCAGGCCATACAGCCAAGTCAATGTCCTCAACCTCACCACCATCTGGACAGACGGGCTCGCCTTTAACGCCCTGCTCCATCGACATAAGTGAGAATGACTCTCCTTAGTGGTGGGCTTTCCAGATGTGTATCTCCTCCTTCCCTCCCTCACTGCTCCTCCCTAAAGCCCCTCCCCACTAGCCCTGCTGTCCTTTCTATACAAGTCCTACCAAAATATTAAGAAAAGTGAAATCATGGAAAAAATCTAACCACCAAGTCTTTATTCTGTGGACTTAAATGGCACAGCACAGCCACAGCTGCTTCTACATATTCATAAGTTAAAACATGTAAAATGATTCAAATAGTTCAGTCCCACTCATTCAGCACTAATCAGAAATATATGTAAAGAATTGTGCTAGTGTCCATTCTTATACGAAAGGGAATGTTCTATAATTCAGTGCAATCCCGGCTTATTATACAAAATTATTTTTTTCATGAAATTTATAAACAGATTCTAAATATATGAAAGACCAAAAGCCCATGAAGAGCCAGTACAATTGTGAAACAGAACTAGGCTGAAGTACTTCTCAAACAGAAACCAAAAGTAATGATGAAGCTACATTAATGGAAACTATGGTGCTATAACTAAGTACGCTAATTTAACTACAGGCTGAACCATATGAAATTGCCAGTGCTTGACTGTTATTTTGACATGTAACAATGGCAGTTTCTATACTCAACATAACAGAATAAAGGACTCAGAAATAGCTCCATCCTGATATATAACTGAACTGATTGCTATTAAAATAGATGGTATGGGACAACTGGTTACCCATATGTAAGTAACTGAGTTGGATCTTTACCTCACCTTACCAACAAATAAATTTCAGATGCATCAAGGATTTAAATGTGAAAGGTGAAATTTCTTATATGTTTTGTTGCCGTTTTAAATAATTTATTGTTTCAAGTTTTGTTTCCTGTATATGCTGTGCTTATATATAAAAATATAATTGATACCACTACATCTTAGATCTAGAAACTTGTTAAAATTTTACAAAATTAAGTTTGTTCCTCCAGACTTAATGCATTTTTGTAGAGCATCCATAGATTATAATAGTCCCCTCTTCTCCCCTCCCTTCCACCCTCTTCCTCTTCCCTCTCTTCCCCTCCCCTTTTCTTTTTTCCCCTGTTCATTTGTGCCTTGCCTTTCAATACAATATTGATGTGAATTGGTAATAATGAGAAGAATATTTTGTTCTTGAAAATGAAGGGCATGTTTTTTAATGTTTTACAATAATAATGATATTTGCTGTAGCTTTTTTTTGAGATATATAAATAAAATTTGGTTAGACAACCTCCACACCCAATCTTTTTCACTGTATCAATTTAGAGAGGTTAACTATTCCTAGTTGGATAAAACATGTAGTCAGAAAACTTGAGTTTTAGCCTAAACTTTTTTCCATTAACTACTTAATTGGTTCAATAAGTGTGTTTGTAGTACTTTTCCTGTGTTAGGCTCAGGTTGTATAACAAAGAAAAAAGGCAAACACCCTATCTCCTTGGGGTTTATGTGCAATTAGACAGAGGCAGACAATAAAGAAAGAAAAGGAAAGGTGAGTTGTGTAGCAGAAAGCTGTGGTAAACATGCTGAAGAGAAATGTAGCTGGCAAGAGGGGAGGGGAGGCCAGTGGGTGCAGGGTGTGAGTAGGAAGTGTTATAGGAGACAAAGTCAGAAAGGAGTCAGGGCTGGAGTGGGCAAGGCAATCCCAGGAGTTAGGTGAGTGTAGGATGCAAGAACAGATGGAGTGCACCAAAATGATCAACTTTTGGGTAAGTCAGCACACAAAATGTCCAGTTTTTAGGATGAAAGAAAATCTAGATAGACATGAAATACTAGGCAATTTAATATGGAGAGGGTGAGTGGAGGGTAATTCTCTCAGGACGTTTGGTTTAGGAATAGCCTGTGTAAGCTGGATTTTCCACTCTGCTAATATTGGTCTTTCAATAAGAGAATTAATTCATTAGTATTAATGGTGGTAGTTGATATATTTCGGTTAATTCTTCGTTTTTTTACCTATTTATTTTGAGCTTTTTATTTCTCTTACTGTGTCTTTTTTTCTTTTTATCTTCTATTAATAGGTTCATCCTCCTCTTATTTTTCTTTTACAATTTGGAAAGTACTATAAACTATTTTTAATCTTCTAGTGATTACTCTAGAAAATTTAATAGGTATGTTTAGCCAATACAGGAAACCTAGAATATTTTATCCATTGTTTTTATTTTTATAAGTAACTTTAAAATACTACTATTTGACAAAGTTTTGGTATATAAAGTTAAATTTTTTAATTTAAACTCACAAACAAAATAATCTAAAACTGCAATGTGTTAGATTATAACAATGACCACTTCGTTTCCACATGTGCTGTCTTCAATGTATTTTATTTGTGTGGTATTCTCAGACCTGATCTCTTCAGCTGGGATAGAGTTGTCAAGATGTCCCCTACTGAGAGACTTGAACAAGCCTTCAGCCAGGCTCAAATGTACTTGGGAATTGAAAAGCTGTTAGATCCTGAAGGTATTGTTCAGTGCTTAAGTTTAATCTTGATTTTGCTGCACATTTTGGATATTTGAAGAGCAGTGTTTTTTGTTGTTATGTTTTGTTGTTGTTTTTTTTTGGAGGAATTATGAGAACTGAGCAGTGTTCTTTCGTTTGAAACATGGTGCAAGTCATTTTATCGCAGTTATTGAGACTTTTGTACTTAACAATTTGTAGGATCCTGTAGGAGGAAATTTAATTACCTCATTGGAAAATTGTTATTTGATACCAGCAGAAGAGTTAAAGTTTTAAGAAAATATAATTATTAGATAACCAATTCAGTATTTGGTTTAATTTTACTGAAATGCAGTTTTATACTATTGTAGTACTAGAGGCCCAGTACAAGAAATTCATGCACGGGGGGCGGGAGGTGAGGGGAAAGGGTATCCCTTAGCCCGGCCTGCACCCTCTCCAATCTGGGACTCCTTGGGGGATGTCTGACTGCTGGGATAAGGCCTAAACCAGCATTCAGACATCTCTCTCACAATCTGGGACTGCTGGCTCCTAACTGCTCACCTGCATATAATGTGAAAACTTTAGTTACAAATGTTGTGGAATTTGATTCTAGACTTACTTTTATAATGTTAATAAAATCTGACATTATCTTAAATGTCAGTGTATCTTTGGGCATTTGGGAGACGCTTACAGGGAAGAATTTAAAGAAATAAGATACTGAACAAAATTAAGAAAGTGTCTATGCCTTGTCTCTTCTGTCATTATATGAAACATAAACTTAATGAGCTATAGTACTGCAAAATTATATAATAGTATTGTTTATGGGTGCTGAGGATAGTTATTTTATATCTCCTACTGAGCTATTCACATATTTTGTACATCTAATTTAAGCTGGTCTTTATTTCCTTCCCCTTTTAGATATTGCTGTTCAGCTTCCTGAAAAGAAATCCATAAATATATATATATATTTAAAAGAAATCCACCTTTGTCTGAGGTGCTATCTCAGCAAGTCACCATAGATGCCATCCGTGAAGTAGAGACTCTCCCAAGGAAATACAAGAAAGAATGTGAAGAAGGAGATATTAATATACAGGTAAAGGTAAATTTTTATTGAAATGTTTGACTGGATGTCTTTGTTATCTCTTAGGTACCAAATAAAAACACTTTCAGAAGATTTTTTTTTCCTTCCTTCTAAAAGAATGTTTTTATTAATTTTAGAGAGAGAGGAAGGGAGGGGGAGAGAGAGAGAGAGAGAGAGAGAGAGAGAGAGAGAGAAACATTGATTGGCTGCCTCCTTCTGGAGACTGTGCCCAAAACCCAGTCATGTGCCCTAACCAAGAATCAAACTGATGACCTCTTGGTGCATAAGGGAAACGCTCCAGCAACTGAGCAGCAATGGCCAGGGCAGAGGGTTTTTTTTCTTGACTGAGAACATCTTGGCTTGTCCAATTGCATATGCCTTGGAAGTTCAATTTAACAGTTAGCATGCTGTCACATGTGTGTAACAGAAAACCATAACTCAACTGATTTCTTAAGAAGAAATGCACTGCTTCACACAATAAGGGGCCCAGGGCTGTGATCATGCTGCTGCATGATTTGCTGAAAGAGCAGTGATGTCCCATCATTTGGTCACCATCTTCCATCAGTGTCATTTTGTATGACAGATGGTTTCTCTCATGTCAGCTTTGCTTTGTTCTAAGTACTAGTTTTCTTTTTCTGCTTTACATTTCGTCTTTAGCAAAAGGATTTTTACCATTATATTTTCACAAGGGCTATCAAAATACAAGGTTTATTTTCTCTTTCATTTAGAAGGAATGACAATATGTTACTCAGTGGGTTTTTCACTTAAAGATTTATAATACTTTTACTCATTAAGATAAAGATTCATTTTTTAAATAAAGTCATGAATTTTTCTTCCTGAATTATCCTGCCCTGAATTAATACATATTTTATCTTACTCTGTTTTAATCTAACTGGCCCTCTTATTTCATAAAATGAGAAAATCTTTTTTTTTAAATATATTTTATTGGTTTTTCACAGAGAGGAAGGAAGAGAAACAGAGAGAGCTAGAAACGTCCATGAGAGAGAAACATAGGCCAGCTGCCTCTTGCACACACCCTACCGGTGATGTGCCCACAACCAATGTACATGCCCTTGACTGGAATTGAACCTGGGACCTTTCAGTCTGCAGACTGATGCTCTACCACTGAACCAAACCAGCTTTGGCATAAAATGAGAAAATCTCAACACTTGGTTAAGACCTTAAAAAGCCGTTCAGTCCAATATTTCAGCAAACGAAAGATACACATGAATTTCAAAATGAAAAGAAAGATATTTGATAGAGACCGAAGCATGGAGTGTAAAGCTTAAATTATATTCCTGTCCCTGCTTTTTGTGGATTAGTTACCTCCGCTCTCAACCACAGTTTTACCTGTAAAATCTGGATAAAACCACCCACTTCATAACAATAAGTAACCCAAAGTGTCTAAAATAATATTAATAAGCACTTTATATGCAGCAGCTACCATTATTATAATTTTTCCTTCTTGATTTGTTTTGGTGTTCATTCTCACTCAACAAATTCCTGTGTAAAAATGACCATTAATTCTCATATAATGATAATGGGCTTGAATTGGCATGTCATCTCATTTTCCTATTCTGAGGCTAAACGAAGGTATTATTTCAGATTTTTGGGGGTGTAGTAGGTACCAATCCTTTGAATTTCTTCATTCAAAAATAGTATGATGTCTAGAAAAAGCAAAATACTTACTGAGGAAAAGAGGCAAGAGATGGGGACAAATTGTGAACCTAGGGCTCTTTTTATAGTTTTGAAAGTAGTGATGCTGAGGAAAAGCTGTAATGTTTATAACTGACTGAAAATGCTGAGAAGCATTAGACTCTAGGGGTGAAGTTATTATCCTGCATTAATGATGTATCCTTTTAAGTGGCTCAGATAATCTGCTGAGCTTGCTTTTTGGTTTGAGTTATTTGTTTACTGAATCGGGCTTCTTTTGTTAGAAAGCTGGGGTATTTTACTTCTTATAGTTAAGGCCATTCTCTCTTAAAAAGAAAGATTTCATTTGCCTTTCATTGGGTGTAGATAAAAACGATGGCGACTGTGTAGGGCTTGGGGTGGCATGATAAGAATTGTTTGATTAAAGCAGGTGCATTAACACGAACCTCTTCATTTGCATGCTTTTATTCATGCCTTAGAGATTGAATTAAACTAATTAACGAAATAAAACATGGTGTACTTTTAATCATTTACTGTTTCTCAGAGCTTGCCATCCGATACTTTGCAATGAGCACTAATAGCCAGCCTTCCTCTCCCTGTGTCTTTCTGCAAGTGTGTTTCGGAGCATTAGGTGGTCGGCAAATAGTTCTTGCATTTCTCTCTAATGCTTCAGGTGAAAGCCTCCTCTTGTGTTTTAATTCATACCTTCTGGACATTTGCATCCAGACAGTGCCTTCCTTCTGTCTCCCACCCCCCCCCCCCCCTAGATCCTAGCGCTTATCTCCGTGACCTTTGGCGGGTCACTCGCTAAGTTTCCTAGTCTGGGATAGCCTCATTAGAGCAGAGAGGCTGGGCACTCACAGTTCCCCAGGGCTATTTCGGGTCTACAGTTTCAGAACATGAAGTCCGGGACTTAACTCACTTTCCCTTCTCTGTCTTCGGTATTCTGTGTTTCATCTGTGTGCTCATGGATTCATTCATTTTTTTAACTCCTGCTTACAGTTGACTGGGTCTGTGTGATTCTTTCTCCAAACTGTGCCTGGTGCACATTTTCTTTTTTTCCAGCTTTCATGCTAATTGAAGACTCATCTTCTCTTGTCCTTTACAACACCCAGCCTCCATCCACAATTCATCTCTGGCCTCCACACTGCCGTCGTGTGGGCTGCTTCCACTCCTTCCCTAAGACTTTCTTCTGCCATGTGGGTTTCTCTCTGTGAAATGCCCCCCACACACTGTTTGCGTGGCAAGCTTACAATCTTTCCTCGGTTTCAATGGGACTTTTTCAGGGAAGTCTTCCCCTATTAGCTTATTGAAATCAGCCCCACACACTCACTCATTCAGTTTCTTGCTCTCACGGTATTTTTGTAAACTATGTTAAGAATTTTAAATTGTATCTTGTAGCACTGGGAAAGCACTGGAAGATTTTTAGTAGGGATGTCTTGTGATATGATTGTATTGTCAGAGATCATTCTGGAGGCTGAGGGAGAAGAGGGTGGCAGTGTGGGTGGCAATGGAAGTGAGATACTCCTTAGCAGGTGAGCAGGCAGGCTGTGGTAGTCCTGAGGACAGACGATGCTGGTTGTGCAGAGGGAAAGGTCTGGATGGCTTGGTGACACATTTTGAAGGTAGGAATTGCTTACATATTAAACATGAGAGGTGAAAGAGAGAGAAAATCCAAGGCTGGCTCCCTGGTTCTTGGCTGGAGAAGTTTAGTGCATGAAGGAGCCATTTAGGAAAGTGGGAAAATCTGAGGAAAAATAAGTTTGGGGAGAAATAAAGGGTAATTATCGGCATAGTCGGATATGCCTTTCATGTTGACATGAAGATGTTAGGGTAGCTGGATAGACGAGTCTGGAGTTTGGATTCAGAAATAAAAAGACAAATGTCTGTGGGATATAGATGTTTCTTTAAACCTAACAGTAATAAATGAAACCACACAGACCAAGTACACTGAGTGACGAAAACAGGGCCCAAGCTTAATTTTGAGGAGATTCATGACTTACAGATTGGCTGCGGAGTCGGGAGGAAAACCAGCGTGGGGTTCCTGAGGCAGAGAAAGGAGGGTTTCAGGAGGGTGGGCAGTCAGCCATGCAGTGGGGCTGAGAGTTTAAGTTAACAGAGAGGGTGACCAGATCTCTAGGTTTGCTTGGGACAGTTTGATTTATGCGGGTTGTCGTAGCATCGTTTTTATAAAAATGTCCTAGTTTGTTGGCTAATAACATGGTCACCCTAACGGCGGTGCTAGAAAAGTGGATTTGTCAGTTGAAGGTGTTTGGTGACATTGGCAAAAGCCTTTTCAGTTGGGTGGTGGGGGACCAACACCAAAACTGAATGGGACTGTTAACTAATCGGAGTTGTCGAATCCATGAGAATTTCTTATGTTTCCCCTCTACATTGCTGTATGTTTGAAACACATAAACATTGTGGATGGGAAGTGATTAAGTGAAGATGGGCTGTCAGCAGATTTTAAAGAAGTTTTGCTCTAAAAGGGAACCAATGAGCAAAAAAGAGTTCATTTGGTTATAAGATTCTAAAGTAAATAAAAATATTCCATGGTTTGGGATGAATTTATTCCCATGGGTTTAAAACAACAACAATAAACCCAGACCAGCAAGTGAACTAGAGGTAGCAGCCTCCAAAAATCACCATCGGCAGCCTGTATGTGTGCCTGCCTTTCAGGGTCAAAAATAAAATGCTAACATGCATTTCAGTAAAAGCAGTTTCGCTAATGTCAGAGCAGAGTTCTAATCTTCATGTCCTTTTCTTTAACTGATATTTATCCTTTAAGGCCCAACACCATCCTGCACGCACCTTTCCTATTTTAGCCCTGACTGAACTCAAACAGCATCTCTTACTGGGACCACGGAGTTTCCAGCTTCACTAAGAGCCATTTTACTTTTATTCAGAAGTGATTCAAGTGGGTGACTTTTCACTTCCCATGTATGTGAGCATCCCCATGAGCACAGGATCCAGGAGAGCAGGCTGCTCTGTGTTCTTGAGGTACCAGTAATGCTCTCTGAGTAGCTCCAGCCTGGCTTTCCCAGCGCCTGCGAACTGGCTGCATGTCTGAGACACAGCGGGTTCTTCCTGTCCGCTGCTCTCCATGCAGCATGTCCCTGTTGAACAAACACCTCATCGTCACGCTGCCTGGGTGTTTCCTCTCGGCTTTGTTTTCCTAGAGCTCAGCACCGGAGGAGGAGCACGGGAGCCCGCGGGCTGAAACCCCCAGCACCATCACTGAGGTGCACATGGACCTGGACAGCTACCAGACAGCCCTGGAGGAGGTGCTGACCTGGCTGCTTTCTGCCGAGGGCACGTTAAAGGAGAAGGACGACATCTCAGCGGACGTGGAGGACGTCAAAGAGCAGTTTGCCACCCACGAGGTAAGTCATCTGTGGCCCGTGAGGGGGCCATGTCCGCCACGGTGCCTGTGCCTCCTCTGGCTCTGCCCTGATGTGTGCGCTTCCAGCATTCTGCCCCACGGGAAGGTCATGGCACATTTTAGGACTCGTGACATTTAAATAAGGGCTTTGTTTAAAGTCGGCGCGGGCGATTCTCACTGTGCATTGGAATTAGGTCTCATATTTTAATCTTATTGTAACATGTAACTTCTGTGGAGCCACGGACACAAAGCAGTGCACAGCACTGCTGATTTCTGAAGTGCATGGTCATCCTTAAAACACCAAGTGGCTAATTAATACAATGCACTCAGTCTTTGGACTTGGAATGTTCCCCAGGAAGCGGTTATTTTTATTTATTGTACGATTAAGCAAATGTCGTAGCCAGTGTTCATGCACACTTTTATACAATGAACATTTCCTACTATTTTGAGAGTATAGTATATTGCACTGTAGTGATTAGCTTGTATGGAGATTTCTTTAAGGTGAAGTAGCTTTATTTTTGGGCCAGTATGTGAGTTGACAGGTCTTATGTGCTGTTTTGGTTTGAAAATAATAGCAATTGTCGGGTTCTTTAAGCAGTTTCTCTTGGGTGAGCACGGTGTTTTATTTATTCTGTTTTCTCATAATTCCATGTCATGGTCTCTCAGTATCATCATCAGCATTTACTTAAAAATACTTACTATTAGCGGATGTAATATTGTTTTCTTTGATAGATTCCCCTTTTTTAGTTAGGCCAGTGCCTCTTTCCTATATTCAAAGTTGGGCCAAAGTCTACTTTACTTGCACTCTTCATGGCTGCCTTTTTCTACATCCCTGATATTGCAACAATAATTTATTTACTTTTTTTTTTCCAATGAGCTGCTCACAAGTCACAGTGATGTACTCTTCTAGGCTTTTATGATGGAGCTGACTGCGCAGCAGAGCAGTGTGGGGAGCATCCTGCAGGCAGGAAACCAGCTGATAACACAGGGGACTCTGTCCGATGAAGAGGAGTTTGAAATCCAGGAACAGATGACCCTGCTGAATGCTAGGTGGGAGGCCCTCAGGGTGGAGAGTATGGACAGACAGGCCCAGTGAGTGGAAGCAAAGAAATGAACACTTTATTCCACTATGTGTGTTGTCCAGTTGAGTTGAAATAAAGGTCTGTGAATGCAAGATAATTACAGAGCTTCCCTTGTAAAATGTGTGATGTTGCTGGAGTTTTGTATGATCTTGATGTGATAACCAAATTAAAAGGTAGAAGTTGGAGTACAGACATCAGGTATAGGAAAGGATATTTTATATGGATAGATATTGATGTGCGGTATCAAATTGGCTAACCATTAACTC
The DNA here is from genome assembly GCF_964339955.1 of Pipistrellus hanaki. NCBI lineage: Eukaryota > Metazoa > Chordata > Mammalia > Chiroptera > Vespertilionidae > Pipistrellus > Pipistrellus hanaki. Next base: position 13,014,926 of record NC_140522.1, on the reverse strand, counting down.
AATGTGAAGGCAGGACTATGTAGTATTTATATACAATTTATTACATTTTCCAAAGCAGTCCTGCCCCCCTCCCACTCCCCTAGGCTCCCATGGTTCTTTCCCCCCTCTCTGCATTGTGTATTAAGGAGCAAACTACATTCCATTGCAATTTCCACCTATTTAATATGCAGGAATTCCTGATTGAAGAAACAATGATTCTGATAGGAATGGTGGCTGCTGTTATTTTCATTCTTGTACTGCATTTAATTGATTCCATTTAGGAGGAAAATGAAAGTGTGTGTGTGTGTGTGTGTGTGTGTGTGTGTGTGTGTGTGTTGTTTCTATATTTAAAGACTAAGTGCTGCTTTAAATGGTTAGACAGGAGTGAGTTTCCTTGCCCGACACCCCGTACCCCCCACTCTACCCAGATTGTTAGCTGCCAGGAGTGTGTATTGTGTGCATTTGCCTTTGCAAAGGGGAAAAGCAAGTGGGGCTGATGCTGTGTCCCTCCCCACAGGCTGCATGACGTGCTGATGGAGTTGCAGAAGCAGCAGCTGCAGTAGCTCTCCGCCTGGTTGACACTCACGGAAGGACGCATTCAGAAGATGGAGACTTGTCCCCTGGATGATGATTTACAATCCTTGCAAAAGCTGCTAGAAGATCATAAAGTAAATCTGGTTCGTTTTTTCTTTTCTACCTCATCAAATATGAAACAGCAGCACCTAGCCGTCTCACGGGCTTCTGTCCTTACTGCAGGGATGGGACACTTTTCAGTGTCCCCTGCTAATCAGCAGCTTAGAGGCTGGAGTCCATGAGGACGTGGCTTTACTAACATTTTATGTGGGTATGTATAGTGCTCTTAAGAAAGCACAGAGCTTCCCAAAGATTCTCAGGGGTTGTTTTGGACCTGTAAGTGGTTAAGAACTCTAGTGTGTGAGCATCAATGCCGTGCAAAGAAGCAAACTCTCAGATTTATCTGTATTACCCTTTAAAGAAATCTATTGCTTCTTCTCCAATCTGGAAAAGTATCTGGCACTAAATGAAGAATCAAACTTTAGTGGATAATTTAATTTCATCACAAATTAAGGAGAAAACTTTTCATAGTCAAGGCAAGGTAGCAACTAGCCCCTCTGCAAGTTGTCTGAATGATCTTATTTTTCATTGAAATATCTGGATAACTGATACATATATATATTTACTGATAAAGCTTTAGGGATACTTTAAATACAACTCAAAGGCATTTGACAACACTGTTGGTAGTGTTTAGATAAATTACCTGTATACATACATCTTAGCACCTGCCATGCTCTTCCTTTGTAAGGAGTGAGAATGAAAGTCATCTATATCTCTATCTGCTTTCCTGGATAGCTATTCAGAATAGCTTCCGACTATCAAATATTATCTACTCATCTCTCACTTTATGCCATGCTGCACTAGAGAAAATGATCTTTGTATAGTTAAATTCAGGAATTTTTAAATTTACCAACTCTACAATCTCACCTTAATTCCTAGTATAGGCATTCAACTCATTTATGCTACATTATTATTATTATTATTATTATTACTATTACTATTATTATTTTGGCCACAATTTGGACTGAAAGTAAAGACATCCCACTTGCCATCTGTTATGACACTGCATTTTCAAACTCCTTTGGTTCATACTGAAATGTAAAGATGTATAATGGACTTGTTTCATTAGTAGAACACTTAGGATAATGATTGGAAATTTAAACACGATGCCTCATTAAATGTCCTTAATTACTGTTGACAACCAAGTGGATTTTAAATAGGTAAATGTGAGAGAGTAGAGATAATGGTATATCTTAATTTTTTTTCTTTCTCTAGCATGCAAAATGATCTTGATGCTGAACAGGTGAAGGTAAATTCATTAACTCACATGGTGGTGATTGTTGATGAAAACAGCGGTGAGAGTGCCACAGCTGTTCTGGAAGATCAGCTACAGGTAAGGACCCTGAGAAGAAGGTGGAACCCAAGGGGCCCGTGGTCTGAGACCCCAGTACAAGTACCCTTATTCTTTACGTCTCATCAAACTGTAGAGGAGTAGAAGAACCTACTTTAGGCTGTCCTTCCCAGCTGGGGTTCACAGCGTATGGTGACAGGAGGACCTCGGTACCATTCCTTTCCATCCGCCCTTGGGGTGAGTGGGCAGGATGCTTTATGTGCAATAGTAGCTAGGTTGGGAGGCACAGGAATCAATCTCAACAAGTGGCCCTCAGGCTTCTTGCTCAGAATCACTTAAGGAATTTGCTGAAATGTAGATTCCCGGGCTTCAGGCAGAACTGAATTCCTGGGACTGGAGCTCCTTGGATATGCACTTAAAAAAAAATGTCCATGCATATTAAAATTTGAGAATTTCAGCTATGTAGGATTTCCTATCCCTGTTTCTTTGGTGGAGCAATGTGTGAATTTCAATAGCAGTTTTAGGGACCCCAGCAAATTGCTTTTTTTCTCTCACAAAGGTTATGGTATCAAGCCTTTGCAAGGGGTTTAGCATTTTTTATGTATCAATACTTTAAAGCTTTCAGAGACAGTTATCACAATCTATAGTATAATACTAAGTACTATGCATTAGTACTTTAAAATGCTAAATTTTCAAATAAAAACCACAATAAAATGGAAAGGGCAGGAATTTGGTGTAGACAGTTATATGATAGAGTTCTAGTTGTGCTACTTTTTAGCTATGTAGTATAAAATATTACATCCTATGGAAATTAGTTTTTCTCATCTATAAATATAGAGCATTCATCTTTATTATTTTTAAAGCAATTTCTAAAGCTTTGTAATAGAGAATAATTGATGTCAAGAATTTCTTTGAGGATTGTGATAACTCTCTGAAAGCTGTGCTGACAAAGGATGGTCTCTCCCTTTACTAGAAACTTGGTGAATGTTGGACACAGTATGCCGATGGACTGAAGAACGCTGGAATAGGTTACACGAAATCAATATCTTGTGGCAGGGATTATTGGAAGAACAGGTATGAAACTGTTATCCATAGAGGTGGAAGGTAACTCATCTTCAATTATGGCATTAGAACAAAGTTTACCTTTCTTCTAATTTTAATTATTTGTTACTTTTAAAGTCAGATTTTTATCCATTTTAAATGAAGAGTATTCATAGAGATTGTACTGTACTGCTCATTGTAATAACAATTTGATCTGTGATATTTTTAAGAATGTTAGTACTTAGACATGCTACTTTTATGGTTTGCTTGACATTATAGTTTCATCGCATTGTACTGGGCAATGTATTTGAACTTGTACCAACACAGCGCCTAGCATATGGTTTGTGCTACATAAATAAGGAATCCACTTAATATTTTGTGCCCTTTAAATCACAAGAATTTTTAATGGTTTTAAAACAGAATAACTACTGGAATTAATTAGGAAACATTATTTAGTAACACCATTGATTTAACATTTGGATAATAGTATGTTTTTTTCCTACTAAGTATTACCATAGAAAATGAACCTTTAGGTTTTCAGTCAGAGCGGTGGCCCTTTACCTCCTACATCCTTCCAGAAAAGCAGCCATCAAAACAGAATGCAAATAAGCAAACATTTCTCTGGAAACACCAAACTGTTGTGGTTTAGAAAATAAGCAGATACTCTATTCCCTCATCTCAGGGTCCATTTCAATTCTTTTAAATGAATCTCATTTCTATCTACAAAAGAAGAACTGGATGCTTTTCAGGCAATAAAAACAAGTATGTGATGCTTTGTGGTTTAATAAATATGGTGCAGCTAGAACCTCTTCAAAAGTGGGGTACAAAATTTGTCCCAGTATAAATTGTTAATCACTACTCCCCACCCCCAATCATTGGCCACAGCCTTCCTGTTAAGAATCTCATAATGGACCAGATTATGATTTCTGGAATATTTGCAGTTCACTTTACAAAGTACTTACATTTACTTAGACCCTTGTTCTCACTCCAAACTGTAACATTGAGCAGTTAAAAGTTTAATTTAATAATGACACTAGGAGGGCGACATTGCCAGAGAAAACTATTGTGTTACTTTTCTGCTAAGTAAAATAATTTAAAATTTGGAAAGAATTTTAATTTGGAAAATAAAATAATTACAAGTCAGGCATAGCTGATATTCTGGCCCGTATTTTCGGTTTACATCTCACCTTTGAATGGCTTTCTGCTAGTGACGGAGAAGGAGGGATCATCTGAAAATGGAGAGTTGAATCCAGCATGGGTACTTAATGTAGAGAAATCTGCAATCGTAGGAATGACCCCAAGTCAGCCATATCCCAGTTAGAACCTCCTTCATGGGATTATTTCTAACTCAGCTGCCAAGACTTCGAGCGTCAACAAATGGGCTCTGAGAAATTGGTTCCAAACTTCTGCAGCACCAGCCAGTGTCAAGTGTGGCAAGGGGCCTATTCTGTAAAGAACTCCAACCTACCTTTCCAACCTCAGTGTTCCCTCTGCCCTTCCATGTGCCCAGTGCTCAAACCCTGAATTCCCAGTCCCTAGCCCATGGCGAGGCTGCCTGTGCCACAGGAATAGTGCTGGTCCTTCTTTACTGTCAATTCCAATGCATGGGGCCCTGTAGGTGCCATTGGTTTGGGTTGTTGTTTTGTTGTCTTTGTTTTTTGAAAGAGCGGCTGTATTTCATTTATTTTCTAGCCTTTGTGTTTTTGATTAAGGATTGGCATCGGCCATGGGACGTCCTTAGACCCATCTCCTCATTTTTAAGTTCTCTGCAGCCATCAAGAACCATGAAGTCATGTATAAATCCCCCGCTCTCCCTATCTCTAAACTGAAAGCCGTCTCTTAAGTGGTGTCTGCACTTTGTATCTTGTGCCATAGTTACTGCTGCTCATATCTTATTACCCTTACTATTACTGAGGGCAGGATCCGCTTTTGCGCTTTATGTCCTTCATCTTCATCTTTTTGTTTGTGTAATGTAGAGGAAAGGAATAGTTGTAAAATTCACTGATTAAAAAAACACAGTTAGAGAAAGAATTGATTCTATTGCAAACATAGAACCAAGAACCCCCTCCTCCCCAAACATACACACCCATCCTACAGAAAAGGGTTGGTGTGGTAGATGCCACATTTTGGGAAGAATTATCCCCATGTAACTATGTTGTTTTCCATCCTGCTTCAAATTGATCTTCCTACTTCTGCCTAAAACAACATGTACTGTTTGCCAATGAAGTTTAACTGTCTTTATTCTTTGGACTATCCTCAGACTTCTTCCTCTGACCATAATTGCTCTTGAACCTGAAGGATGGTGTGGTTTTCTTGAATGATGCTCTGGAAAAACCATTAGCTTTGCAGTGTGGGTCTTTGATATGGCTCTTCTGTGAACTCGCCAAGGGACCTTGGATGTATAACTTGGCTCTCCTCTCTCTCCTCCCTGAAACAAGGGATTGAAACAAGGTGATCTCCCAGACTCCCCATGTCTCCGGAGAGTTACAATGTGATTCTTTGGAGACTTCAATAGCCTTTTAGATCCCCAACCTCTCTGAGAATTAGGTTTACTTACTCAGGTTTGGGGCTAATTTCAGGTTGATCTGTTGCAAATTTAATAAGGATAATATCTTTTCTGTGTCACTCATGCTTCCTGATTAGGTTTTGGAAGTCCTTCTTTTTCAAGATAAGGATAAAGCTTCTAAGAATATAAATGTTAGAGATTTGGGAACTTGATTGAATCACATTACCAAGTAATTCCCCAAGTGTATATCTAATTTTGTTATTATTTTTAGTGCTTGCTGACAGCTTGGCTCACCGAAAAAGAAGAGGCGTTAAATAACGTCCAGATGAGGAACTTCAGAACCCAAAAGGAGCTAATCATCAGTGTTCAGTGCCTGGTTGTAAGTGATGTCATTGTCAGCATCTGTCCTGTAAGCCCATGATCTTTTAGTTTTTTACATCAATGGTTAAAACCATTTACAAAATCCAGATCATTACCTAACACACGAATGCTGCCATGGAATGGTCTGAAACCAGGACTCTTATGTTTTAGCATCAGATAATTACAAGGGTACATTCTACTATAAAATATATACATGTTTTAACATGCCCTGACCGGGGAACAGGAAGATAAAGTCCTGTTAAAAGGGAGTCGTCTAACAAATATCTGAAATACTAGATTTTGAAGGAAGACATGGAAATGAAGCATCAAGCATTGGACCAGCTGAGTGAGATTGGCCAGGATGTGTTTCAACTACTTGATAACCCTAAGGCATCCAAGAAGATCAACAGTGATTCTGAGGAACTGACTCAGAGATGGGATTCTCTGGTTCAGAGACTAGAAGATTCCTCCAACCAGGTATTGTTTGATCCAGGTAGTATGTTGTGCTATTAAGAAGAAATTAAATTTCAGGTTAGTTTTAGTTTTTATGAACTAAAAAAGTAGTAGGTAAACTAAAAATTGGTTCCTTATATCTGGTTTACTATAAAATTGAAAATTGACATGAAAATGTTCTTTAGTTGTCTAAATTTTAATGAATCTTAAAAACATTAATATCCAGTGATTTAACGCTTGCTAACTGATAACAGACATAAGTCAATTAAATCATCTTTAAATTTTTAAAACATATTTTATTGATTTTTTAGGGAGAGGAACAGAGAGGGATAGAGAGCTAGAAACATCGATGAGAGAGAATCATCGATCAGCTGCCTCTTGCACACCCACTGGGGTTGTGCCTGCAACCAAGGTACATGCCCTTGACTGGAATCAAACCTGGGACCTTTCAGTCTGCAGGCCGATGCTCTATCCACTGAGCCAAACCTGTTTCGGCTAAATTTTATTTGTTTGAAAGCTTTAAAAACCTCAAAACTTTGGTATGTACGTGAATGTTCAAAACAACATTATTCATAATAGACAAAAAATGAAATGACTCAAATATACAAGAGTGGATTGATAAACAAAATATGGTATAGCCATACAATGAAATATTTTTTGGCAATAAAAAAAATGAAGTACTGATATTCTATGACATGGATGAACCTTGAAAACATACAAGTAAAATGAGCCAGTACCAAGTTTATAGGCACCATGATTCTATCTATATGAACTACATAGAATAGATAAACTCATAGAGACAGAAAGTAGATTACTGGGTGCCTGGAGCCAAGGGGGAGAGAGGATGGAAAGTGACTGCTAATGGGTACTGGGTTTCTTTATGAAATAACACAATTATTCTGGGAATAGAAAGTTGGCATGGTTGCATAAGTCTATACACTAATAACCATTGGTTTTACTTCGTCAAAGAAATAACTTTCTGGCATATGGATTATACCTCAATAAAGCTGTAACAAAACCTTAAAACCTTGGCTGATTTTATTTCAGGTGACTCAGGCTGTAGGAAAGCTGGGAATGTCCCAAATTCTTCAGAAGGACCTTTTGGGGATTGTTCACACAAGAGAACAAGTAACCACCAAAAGGTCTAAGCAAGATCTGCCTCCTCCTCCTCCGCCAAAGAAGAGACAGATTCCTGTGGATATGGAAGCTAAGAAAAAGTGAGAGCAGACAGGAATTTTCCAAACCCAAGTCCCCACCCTATGCATTTTGTACTCAGTACTTATGTCATACTAATCACTAAGGAAATGCAAATGTAGATATAATTATTGTTATGAACCACTCACTACCCCTGAGGGTTCTGAATATTCTACTCCCCACTGGCTAAGTATCTGTTGTCTTTCAAATGGTTTTATTTATCTTGTGCTCATCCTGAACTGTGTGCTGATACCCTTTCTTCTTCCTTTCCTTTCTTTTACCTGGGAGGATAGGATTGTCCCTGACCCTTCATTTCTCCATTCTTTCACTCTCATGATTCTGACTGTCTTGCTTTAGTTACATCTTTTTATTGTTTGTGAATCTGCTTTCTCTTCTCTCAAGTAGAAAAATACTTAATTTAGGGAATTAGTCTCCTTTTTTCTTTTTCTTTTTTTTTCACCTTTCATTCTTTTTTCATGTTTTCTTTCTTCCTTTGTTAATTCTTTTTTCTAGATTCATTAACAGATTCTTTGTGTCTGGCTTGAAGATTCATCTTTAGCATATGCTATCTTTTCATCATACAGATTCAAAATAAACTTGGGTTTTCTTAAGAGAATTAATTATCCCTGGCATAGATAGAGCTTTTATGAATACCAGCTATCCTGTTAAGCCATGCTGTAGCAGGTACCATATTTCCCCAAAAATATGACCTAGCACATGAAAAGATAAGACATCCCCTGAAAATAAGACCTAGTGCAACTTTGGGAGAAAAAATTAATATAAAACACTCTGAATTGACGTTATTACAAGTGAAGTGAGACAATGTTTTTCTTCCAAGGAAAGAGGAGCAGATGGAGGGCTGAGCAGAGCTTCCTCTCTGGTATTAGCACCTGGTCTTAGTGACCCTCCCCCTGGTATGGCTGGCAGGGGCAGTTAAGGGACGCTACTCTAGGCATTTATAACATTGGACCTGTCCTCATTTATCTGGCTTCCTTCTGCTGAACTGGATTCTGTTCTTCAAACTGTTATTTTTGAACAGTTACTTTTCAACAGTTATATGGCAGAACAAGCATTCATGTCCTCAACAATTTTAAACCATTAAACACCCTTAAGGAAACATGTACTCACCCTTGCTTATTCCTGTGGAGTGTCCACTGGGAATCAACACCAGAGTTTGGACGTGGTAACTCTTATGGGGCTAATCTTGGTCCTAAAGCACTTAGTTTTGTAGATCTTATTAATAATAGGTGCCATTTACTGCATCCCAGCTCTGTACCTGTGCAAACGTTATGTTTTCCAGGAAATTTTCAGGCAACGTATTTGTTATTTTCCCCAGAGGCTTCTGAGGCTCAAAGAAGAGAAATTAGAAAGTTGGTGTTCAGACCCTAGCCTTCCTCTTCCTGGGGGCACACTTTTTCCTAGGGCTCAGCATGGTGGGGGGACTTGTGGGGCTCTTGGTTGTAAAAACAGCTTTTCAGATGCCTATCTGTGATCAGTTGGTCTGCATGGCTGGTGTCTGTTCCTCCCCTATTTCTTTTCCCTCATAGTGAAGGGTAAGCAAGATCAGGCGTGTGTGAATTGGGTGTCTTCACATGGTCTGTGTGTGAGAGAGGGAGGAAGGGTAAGGGTTGATGCCATAAAACTTCTCTTATGCCAAAATGGGTATCATGGGGGCCACTTGCTCCAGTCAAGGCTGACTGTGACTAAAACTTCCTTGCAGCATGATGCTTCCATGCAAATGTCAAAAAGCCTTGGCCCAGGAGACTGTCAGTTTCCTTATTCAAAACTTGATTTATTGAGTTGTCAGTTATATGGAGTAGAGCTGCTGCTAACTCTTAAAAAGTTCAAAATGGAGATTGACAGGGCCAGAAATGGCAGGTACTTAAGTGGGCAGGTCGAATTCTTCATGTACTTTATAAGAGTTTCATACTCTTCTCTCTTCTTATTTTTTAGATTTTTAAAAATGTATTTCAGAGAAAAAGGGAAAGGGAGAGAGTTGGGAATATCATCGGCTGCCTCCTACACACCCTACCCTGGGGATCGAGCCTATAACCCAGGCATATGTCCTGACCTGGAATCCAACCCTGACCTTCTGGTTCATAATTTGATTCTCAACCACTGAGTCATGCTGGCTGGACTCTCTCTTCTTGCACTTTTGTCTTCTTGCACACCCCACCGCTACTTGTCCTGACCATGTCTTCTGTAGTAAGATCCTCAGATGCTGGAGTCAATAACCGAAGAGTTATATCACCAAAGCAAGTATAGCAAAGAGTAAGAGTAGCATGGGCCTATGGAACAGGGGCAGGCTGGCGAAAGAACAGAGGGAAAGAGAAATGTGGAAGGTGCACAGTGGGATGAAAAAAGCTTTCAACGCCGTGGATGGAAAGGGAGGAGGTTGTTGTGCAGGTGGTATAATATTAATAGAGCCAGAAAGGCCTCAGCATATCGGCACGTGTTACTTTCCATCTTTATCAGAGAATGGCCCTGAAAACCAGAAAGTGTGGAATAGTCATTACTGAGAGTGTATTAGAGCCTGAATTCTGAGTTAGATGGAAAAACCACACGGATCCTTCAGAAGCCTAAATCTGCATCCCAATTCACCTGGGATTTTCACCATTGTCTCAAGGTCACATCATGTATTTTGTGAGAAATTACCAGAAAAATGGAGTCCTAATTAAAGGGGAGCATTGTTTAGAAGTGAAAGACCTGAAGTAAGTCCTAATTAAAGGGGAGCATTTTTTAGAAGTGAAAGACCTGAAGTAAGATGGATATTGGTTCTTGGCAATAGATAAATGACCAACCAGAGGTCTTATACGTGCTGGAAAAGGCTGTGTGGTTGTCAGGAATCAACATGGACACCACTAATAAGCCTTGTCCAGACTCATTTCCTTTAAGGACTGATTTTCCTTTAAAATTATTGTTTTGGGAAAATGGATATTCAATTATTTGAATCACAGACTCATAGAGCCACATTTCATGTTAGCTCATTTAGTTCAAATAATGCTACAAACCATCATTTTTTGGCAAGCCTAGATTTCAGTAAAGTATTTAAGAAAATCTCTTATAACCTTATCAGAGGGAGATGGAAAATTAATTGGATGCTAGTATTAGATTGACTATTATATTTTGAAAAATAAGCTTGAAATTTGTTGAATAATGAATGACATGGTGTCTTCACAGGGGAATGCTCAGATAGGCACTGCCATTGTCTTTATTTTTTTACCTGAGAAAGCCCAATTACCCTCAATGAAGTCAACAGAAAAGGAATACTTCAATCTCAGATTTGCAGATAAGAAAGAGCTGGGACGGTTAGCTGATATGAAAGTAGATAGATTAGCCCAGCTGGTGTGGTTCTGTAGTTGAGCTTTCACTTATTAACTTATGAATCAGTGTGGGGCGTGATTCTCTTTCATCATTGGTGTTTCTCTCTCTCCCTCTCCTTTAGTCTCTGAAATCAATAAAAAATATCTTTTAATAAATAGAGGAACTAAAAATTCAAATAATTTTGTGAGCTAAGGAGGCAAAGGTTATTGTTTGTAAACATCAACTCCTAATTGTAAGCAATATGAAATAGGGGAAATGTAATTTTGTGGAAGTTACAGGAATTTTGAAGTTTCAGTTAACCATATTCTTGTGAACAATATAGTTATAAACAATCAGATAAAAGAGGAAAGAAAAAAAACAACCCTACAGTAGGAAAAATAAAACAAAGAATTTTAGATGGCATTTCATGAATGGAATTATCTGCGGTCACATACCAGTTAGGTCCCTTTGTTGTCATTCAACCCAACATTATAAGAATACTCAGTTCCGTGTGGCATACCTACTGTAAGGACATTGAAAAGTTGTAGTTTCCAGAACATGTTGATCTGAGTGGGGAGTGCAATACTTGGATATCATGTCCTAGAGCACATGTGTCAAACACAAGGCCCGCGGGCCAAATCCAGCCTGCCAGGCCTTGCAATGTGGCCCGCACCGCGCTGTCATCACTGCACTCCACTGTCAGTTTATGACATTGTCAGTTTATGACTGTTCAGTAAACCATTCGGCCCGCGATTTAGGCTGGATTTTAGACTTTGGCCCCTTCTCTGATTGAGTTCGACACCCCTATCCTAGAGCCACCCTGGAAGGGATTGGGGATGTTTAACCAATGGGAGACTGAGGGGAGCAATGGTGGTTGCTCCCCCAAATTGCTTATTTTGCATAAGTTTAAACTGAAAGGAAAGTTGAAATAATGATACAGGGAGCAGCCTCATCGCCATGTCTGAATTTGCCCATGTTTAGTGTTTTACCATGCTTGCTTTCTCATTTTCTCCCCTGATCTATCTAAATGCACACATGCATACATGCATACATGTATATTTCTTTTGTTTTTGGTTACAAATGTACTTTGGACAAGGATTTGAATATATCCTCACACTTCACCCCTCAGTGAGGACTCTATTACAAAAAACCACCACACCATGACCACACTTAAAAGGCAGTTAATAGGATATTCCTACTAAAAGCCTGGGTGGCGCTCTGGCTGTCAGGGATGGTCGTGTGCACCATGGGCGCTCAGGTGAGCGGGGCCGGGCTGGCCACTGAGCGCGAGGGTGCCAGAGGGGGGTGGACGGGAGGCACATCAGGGAGTCACCCCATGGGGCTGCGTCCCCAGGGCTAAACATCAGGGCAAAGGGCACCCCCTACTCCATCTCCACCTCCACTTCCATCTCCACCTCCACCTCCCCCCGGGGGAAATGAGATTCAGCTCCCCTGTGGGGATACACCTGGGGCAGGGAGCCACCACACGCCACGTCCACCCCCCAGCCTTGACCTGGGGTAGGGGCATGTCACAAAACCCCCCGGGTCACTGCCTGGTGCCCCACCCTGAGCTGCACCCCACAATGGAGCAGTGACCTCGCGCCCCGATGACGGAGACAGGGCGTGGAACCCTGGTAGCCAGGCAACCTCTCCCCCACCACAAACCCCAACCCGCTCCTGCTGGAGCAGTCGTGGATGGAGTTGTCCCTATCGCGAAGACATGTTTTGTTGTTTTCCGCAGTCCCCCTGCTGCGACCTGCGAGAGGGCGGCCTTGGCAGCGCTTTCCGCCGCTGCTGCCGCTGCCTCCGCAAGCGGTCCCGGCGCCTTTGGCCCTTTTCTAGATCCAACAACAGAGAGGTAACCCGGGGCGGCCCAGGGCGGCTTGGTGTCCTTACAGCCAGGCCATCACTCTCATCCCCTCACCAGCCCCCTGACCCGGGCACCAGCTTAGGGTTAGAGGGAACCCAGGGGAGCCCAGGGCGGTGTCCCTAGAGCCAGGCCACCACCCTCACCCCCTCAGCAGCCCCATGTCCGCTGGGGCACTGGCCTGCTGGTGTCCGGGACTCGGGGAAGTCCTGCAGCCCCACTGGGAACCGATTGGGCTTAGAGGGAACCCAGGGCGGTTTGGTTTTCGTAGAGCCAGGCCACCACTCTCATCCTCCTCACCAGCCCCATAACCACTGGGCGTTGGCCCTGCAGGGCTATGGGACTCCAGCGGCACTCAGGAGTGTTCTGAAGCCCCATGGGGCACCGGCTTTGACACTGCAACCCCATGGGTGCCCTCACAGACTCTGACAGGATGGAGAGGGAGCCAGATACCTCCACCGAGGACTTGGCAAATAGTGATACTGAAATATTTCTTCTAATTCCCTTTCAAGGTGCACGGATTTGTGCACCAGGACACTAGTCTTTCTAATAAAAGGCTAGGTGGTTCTCCCGTTATCTCGCAGTCACAAGATGGCTGTTCGCACAGTGGGGGGCGGGCCTGGCGGCACTCCAGGACTCAGGGCCATCCTGCTCATGCTGGCCCTTCAGGGGGGGACTTTGGGACTTGAGGCCATCCCACGGCTCTGGTGGCGTCCTCAGTTTCCTGAGATTTTATTCGACATGTCATTAGTCATCTAATAATTTAGCCAAATTTAGATTTCTCTAAATGTGTATAATCTGATGCTATATGCTTCAATGGGTTTTTCGGGGAAGGAAATAGGGAAAATGGTTTGTAAGTGGCAGTGAGGAGCCAGGAAGGTGATGGATACATACAGACATACAGACATAGACCTTCAGTTCTATGTCTGTCTCTATCTCCCTATCCACCCATTATACCACTCATATGACAGTATAGAATTAGTTGTGAGTTATTACTCGTTTAAAACATGAAACTGAATGTATGGGACATTTTTAAGTATCCTAAGCAGCAGGCATTTCTCCAGACTATTGCATTTCACTGAGTCCTAAAAAGGTTGAAGAACTTTGAGATAAGCATAAATGCTGCCAAACTTCTATTTTGCTAAGAAGGGACAGGCATATGAAATTAACCAACAAGCAAAAACCAGTCTATGTCATCTATTCTACCTAGCCAGGATCTCATGAAAGAAAGAACACTATAATGCCAGAAAATAGAAAATTGATAATTTCAGGGAGTTAATTACAATTTTGAGCTTTGCTCTTTATGAAAAGTTTGCTAGTGTCTTTATTTATTTTTATTTTTGCATTTCTCTATGGATCCATGAAAATTATATAACTAACTAGTGTCCAGAAACTAGCAAAGAGAATGTTCTGGAAGGGGGGCCCAAGAACTGTGGTGTGTGTGTGTGTGTGTGTGTGTGTGTGTGTGTGTGTGAAGCTGATCAGATTAAACTGCTGATCAGCCAGGCTTGGGCCAGGGCTGTGTGTATTGCTGGCAGCAGGATCTTAGCGTACCACACTGGCCTGAGATCAAAGCTCCTATTTGACCCCTTTCTATGTTTATGACTGTGATCCTGATGGAGAGTGGGGACAGGAAAGCCGCTAAGCTGTGCCCCTTACTCTCGTGAGAGCCATCTATTCCTGTCCTGGCCCTTGGTGACTATCAGCTGCGCAGCCAAGCAGCCCTGGCAGGTTACGCTGCCTTGAGTGAGGTTGAACTTGAGTGAGCATGGTCTCTGTGGCAGGCATCTCTCCCCTAGTAAGAATGAGTTTGCAGTTAGAGCGAGGAGCTCTTGGGAAATATTTTAGGTTTCTCTGAAATTTTTAAGTTATTGAACCAAGTTGAGAAAAACACCTATTTTCTCATAACATTTTTGTATCTCTGTGGAATGTGAAAGTATAGTAAATTATCAAAATAAAAAGTGTGTAGAACAGTATTTTATGAACATCGTTAGTAACAGCTTCCTCTTCTATGCTTTTAAAATTAAAATTGTTACAGCGAAGCCTGTTAAAAAGGAGAAAGTGGGTATTTTGGTTGCATTTTCTTAAAATATATTTCATTGATTTTTTTGCCCCCCTCCCTCCAATACATACCCTCCCTTCCTAGAGTTTTATGTTCATTGGTTGTACTTATATGCATGTATACAAGTCCTTCGGTTGATCTATTATCTCCCCCTGTTCTCCCTACCCTACCTGCTGTAATTTGACAGTCTGATTGTTGTTTTACTGTATATACAATATATATTTTTCTACAATAAACAATGCTACAGGAAAATTCCTTATGACATGTGCTTTTATTGCTTATAACATGTGCTTTTAGGTTAGATTCCTTAATTTTGGAAGTTATGCATTTTAAAAATTATAATGGACTAGAGGCCTGATGCACAAAATTCGTGCAAGAGTAGGTCTTGCTTCCCCTGGCTGCTGGCATCAGCTTCCCTCTGGCACCCAGGACCCAGGCTTCCCTCCAGCCATGGCAAGCAGGTTGTTTCCCTCACAACCTGGCTTTGTCCAGAAGGATGTCTGGTCTCATTAGCATATTGTGCTTTGATTATTATAGATATGTCCAGATTAGATTAATATCCAAAATGTGAACTAGAATCACAGTTATCATTATTGTTTTCATTATTGCTTATATTTTCACAGCATCAGCAGAAAGTGTGTAAAAGCTTTTATCTGAATTTTAACCCTAACAGTCTTTGAGGGAAGTTACCACTGTACAATTAGCTATTAGAAACCTGTCCTTTACTGTATTAACACTTATTTATTTGGCTAAATGGCCTTTCTTTTCTAGATTTCTAGTCACAAAGATAAATGGTCTGAACGTCAAGAAAAAGTGAAGAACCTGAAAAAAGACTTAAAGGAAATGCAAGAATGGATGATGGAGATGGAAGAAGAATGCCTAGATAAGAGTTTTGAATACAAGTCACCAGAAGAACTTTTGAAAGATGTAGAGGAGATGCAGGTGAGGCTGGGATAGTCAGTATCAGCAGGCTTTATCTCTCCCTTTAAAGTCAATCTATCATACAAAAGACCATCGATCTGTCTGTAAATCATGATTGTGCAATTGACTCTTGAACAACACAGGTTTGAACTGTAGGGGTCCATTCATACACAGATTTTAAAAAATAGATACTGTAAATGTATTTTTTCTTTCTTATGTTTTCTTTGTAAAATTCCCCCCCTCTAGCTTACATATAACATACAAAATATGTGTTAATTGACTGTTTATGTTATTCATAAGGCTGTTTAAGTTATTGGTCAACACTAGGCTTAGTAGTTAGTTTTGGGGGAATCAAAAGCTATTTATGAATTTTGATCCATTGTGTTGTTCAAAGGTCAATGGTACATAATCCTTCATAGGAGGATTTCAAATTAAAATAAAAAAAGGAAGGGGAACTGCTGTGATTCTAGTAAGGAAGGAAGTTCAACATGGCTCATGAGTTGAATCCATGTGGGGCCCTGTGACTTTTTTTTAATTTTAGAACCTGGGGAACCACAAAGACCGAATTAAAAAAATTCAGTGACATCAATCACATTCACAATATTGTGCAATCATCACAATTATTTCCGAAAATTTTCAGGGATAATTTTTTTTTTCCATTCGGACCAAGAAAGACTTTCCAGTTTTCTTGGGGTATATTCTTATATCATCAGATGTGTTTTGCCAGTTACTACATGGGGCATATGCCGCATGTATAGAAGTGGTTTGTTAGAACA